>NW_006430061.1:904015-956739 GCF_000325575.1 Pteropus alecto
TCTTTCCCTCCTCCAAGCTGCCAGTGAGTGCTCAGGTCTGAAGTTTTAAATGTGTTAGAAGAAAAAAGGAAAAGAAGAAACAAACACCCTGTGAATATAAGGGCTCCTGGCTGGTAGTGTTTTAAACACGGGTAGTAGGGCTCATTAACAGACAGTTATGATCACAGCCTTAAGTCCATTCTCATGGCTTTTGAAGCATGTTTAATAGGATAAGAAAAAGGCTGCAGCTTTGTAGGTTATTTTTATGACAAGAATGATATTTATGAGGATGTGACACAAAGGAATAAAGGTAGAGTTTAGAATAAAAAATGAAAAGCCCCTGGTGGGGCTCCAGGCATCAGGAGTCCTAGAGCTCTTATTGGCAGAAAGAGGGTTTTCATGACCTGGACCTGGGCACCCTGGCTCCCACAGCAGCCTGGTGATGTCGTCAGAGTGAGTATTGTTCCTGTCATTTTATTGGAAACTGGAGTGACTTGCCAAAGGTCAGGTAGCCAGGTATGTAATGGTGGAGACTGGACCCCAGGTCTCTGACTTTCTGACTCAGAGGCAAGCAGTCTCATTTATCTATGTAATAATTTTAAGAATTTTTCCTATTATGTACGCATCGTGGAAAATTTAGAATAACACAGAGGAAGGTAGAAGAGGTGAATCATGGCTCAAGCGCCATAGACAAATCACTGTTTATATTTTGGTGGACTTCTAAGGACTTATTTTTTTAGGAAGAGGGAACATTTATTGTTGTCAGGAAGATCTGCTTGTTCTTCATACATTTCTGAGCATATATAGTTTCCTGTCTTGGAGCCGGCATTCTTTCTGTAAGCTTTGATTCCCTACAAATTCCAGTCAAGCTCTTTATTTTATGTGAAACACTGTAATAGGCACAGTGAGGGAGAAAAAGATGAGCAAGTCATTCCTGCCTTTAGAGAGTTTATAATTAAGTGGGAGAGGCAGATGTGTGCTCAACCAATTAGTCCAGCATAATAGTAATAGTGAAGGGTTGTTGTGTCTAGCTCTTTTCCAGGTGCTTTAGACAAGTAACGATTAACCCCAAACCTTGTGAAGGAGGTGTTACCCATTTTGCAACTGTAGAATCTAAGAGATTAAATGGCTGCCTCAGGTGATAAAATTAACAGCCATGCAATTGAAATTCAGATTGTCCCATGACAAAGCCAAGTGGTCTCTCAATGAAAAACTGCTGATATAATTCCATAAAAGAGAAGACAAAGTCAGTCTTTCAAGATGAGGTGTAAGGTACAGCATCTACCTCTTCGCCATTCTCTCTCTTATCTTTTTCCTCTATCTGGTTTTAGGATGAGTAATTCTATTTATTTTGAGTGGTGTCCATTACCTTTTTACAAAGTTTCCTGCTCGGATTCTTGTGCTTATTTGGACCACTTGATAATCTGAGATGTCAGAACTGGGAGGAAATGGAAAGTTCATCCTGACCATCCTTTTTATTTTCTTCTTTGAGGGAAACTAAGTTTCAGAGAAGGGAAGTGACCTGGGCATCCATCATTTTAGTTAAACTATGACCAGAACTCAGTTGTTTTTTTTTTAACTAGAGTTTCCCAAAGTGTAAGGATATAGGCTAACACAGGGGTGAATATTTTGTATTTGAATAGTTTTATACAGAGTATATAATTTTTTTCATGCGTTTGAAGAGAAATACAGCAAGAACATCAAATTCATTATTTATTCAGTTATTGCTTAGGATGTGGCTAAAGTCTGTGGTCTATTTAAAGGAAAAATGGAAGTACGGGTTGGACAGAGACATGGTAGAAACCATGGAGGCACTGTGTGGGTGACGTGTGGGTAACATTAGGGAAATGGTTCATATACACCAATTTTCACTCTTTGACAGGACTTACTTGCCCTGCCAGCTTTATTCTTTCAAGGGCAGGAAGAATGGGGCCAGCCTTTAGTGGAAACATACCTCGCAGGCATTTTACCTGTGCTTCAGTATTAATGAGCTCATCATGTGTATATTAAGAAAGCTTGGAGGAGTTGATTAACAAGCCCATGGTCACACAGGAGAGATTGGAGAGTCAGGGTTCAGATCCCGGCTTGGGCATCTTCCATTGCTCCTCCTAGCCACCTGCCACATTCCACAAGTTGGGTGAGCCCTGGACCCAGCCCACCCCTGTCCTCTTGGGTTCCAATACCTTGTTCAGGGTGCCAGGCTCAAGTGAATGTGGAAGTGAATGTGGTTGGGTTGCTAGATTGCCACTGTAGTCTGCTAATTTAAAGCTTGATTTTGATAGAATTTCAAAGAATGTGCTGTTTATAATATGTGATATTTATCAAAACTGACCCATGCTGGTAAGCGATAGAACCCTTATCTTGGCTTCCTTTTGGCTTCTGTTCACATTGTGATGACGCCATGTGAATTGTGTGCTCCAGGAAGATATGGACTGTGCCTGTCAGTATTTCTAAAGGTCAATTACCACATTATTTTTGAGGTTGATTCATCTATCCATTGGAGAGTTCAGAGAGTCAACTAGTAAGTATTTACCTAGAGTAGGGGTATGGAGGTTTCTGGAAGAAACCCAGAGCTGCAGGTTATGGAGAGAAGAGGGCCCCCTTTGGGAGATTCTGGCTAAAGCTCAGGTGGTCTAGGCTTTTGATCTCTCCTAAATCAGCTGAAAAGATTGTTTCTCTGGTTTAGGACCACATGGAGCATGGTCTCTTTCCTGAGGCAGACTACCTATCTGCTATGCACACAGTGCTATGGTAGGGAGTAGGATGAATGATGACCCCTTTCACAGTAGATGTCTATATTCCAATCCCCAGAACCTGTGAATATATTACCTTATGTGGTAAAAGGGACTTTGTAGGCGTGATTAAGTGAAGGATCCTGGGATGGGGAAATGATCCTAGATTATCTGGGTAAACCCAGTATAATCAGAGGAGTCTTTAAAAGAGTGTCAGAGTGAAGAGAAGGAATCATAACAGTGGCAGAGGTTGGAGTGATGCGAGGCCATGAGCCAAGGGATGTGGGCAGCTTCTAGAGCCTGAAAAAGGCAAGGAATGAATTCTCTCCTGGAGCTTCCAGAAGGAAAGCGGCACTGTTGACACTTCAATTTTTAGCCCAGTGAAACTGATTTTGGACTTCTGACCTCCGGAACTATAAGATGATAAGTGTGTGTGTGTGTGTGTGTGTGTGTGTGTGTGTGTGTTTTAAGCTACTAAATTTGTGGAAATTTGTTACAATAGCAGTAGGAAACCAGTACAGATGGGTACTGAAGATCAAACAGCAAATATAGCACAGTCCCTGCCTTCAGTAGCTCTCCGTCTGGTGGGAGAAAGGAAAGTACAGAGTCAACTTTGATAACGGTGGTGAGCCTCCCAACAGGGCTAAAAGGACAGGAATCTGTGGGACCTAATCCAGCCTGAGGAGATGAAGGAAGGCTTCCTGGATGAGCCGACCTCAGAGGTACCCCTGAAGGAGACTTAAGTGTTAGGAGACAGAAAAGGGAGTCAGGAAGAGCCTTTATGGCAGAGAGAAGAGCATGTTCAAAGTTATGTCAGTAAGACCTGAAAACTAGGTGGATGCTACTGGCCAGGCCTTGCACGGCAGAAAGCTGGTTCCACCTAAGTTAGTGTGGGCCCTCTTGGTCCTGTTTTCAGACTAAAGCCTTTTAGACCTTGCATAGTGAGGAGACAGGATGGAAAAGTCTTGTTGCTACTACTCCTTCAGGGTTGTGTGGCAATAGTCATAACATCCCAGGAAGCTGCTAGCTCTTTTGCATACGTTGTCCCATTTAATCCTCACAACTGCAGTCAGGTAGTGATTGAGGAAAATGAGACTTAGGTGAAGTAATGGACCCAAAGCCACACAGCTTGTAAGTAGTGGGGCTAAGATTTGAATCCAGACCTTTAGGCTTCGGATCCCAAAGTTCTCAGTATTCTCTTCTGTGGTAGAAAGATCACTGGGCCAGTAATCGGTGACCTGAGTTTAACACTAGCTCTGCTGCTTATTAGAACAGGTCAACCCACTCTCTAACCTAGTTTCCCATCTGTAAAAGGGGATAAGAGGCCTGCTGCTTCAGAGATGTTGTGAGCATAAAGGAAATCCTGAAGGAATGTGTTTTTGCTGTGAACTATAGGACTCTTTCTCACCAGAGTTTCAGATAACCTCCAGAGAGAGCTCTGTTACTGAGCCCCATCTCTTAATTCTAGGTCATCCTTAAAGGTCAGGGAATAGGTTGGGAATTGGGCCACAAGGAATCATTGAGGTGACCACATGGGGCTAGTGTGTTTGCATCCATGCGTAATGTGGAAACAGAAAGTAGGCAAGAAAGAGTTAGCTATTTTAGGGTACCAAGAGTGGGGATGTAAGTCTGGAAGGAAGAAGTATCTGCATTGTGTTCCCTGCAAAGATGCTAATGATAGAGGGGACTGAGGAGGAAACCTTTCTTGACTTGGAGTCAGGCAAGCAGCATTAGTTCCAGCCCTGCCACTTACTGTCTGTGCAAGTTGAGGTGAGTTCTGGAGCTTCAGCCTCTTCATGTGTAAAATCGGGCTAATGATTCCTACTTTGCAGAGTATGTGAAAGCATCCTGCCCAGTTCCTTGCATGTGGTGGATATTCAGTAAATAGTGACTATCTCTAAATCTGGTAGTTCAAGACTCCTCAGGGTTAATCCAGTGAATTCCAGTTCTTTGTGATATTCCACCTTTCTCACTTGCCTTTCAGACTCACATAGAAACATCGTAAGTGGATGTGCAGGTAGGGTTTGGCCACAGAATGGGAGCCCATGAATCTTTGAGGGAGAAGGCCCTGTGCTTCCCAGTGGGAAGGAGTGATGAGTTGGTTTTCAGGTGGCTGTAATGGGTACGCCAAGCCATTTTGGAAGCAAGAATATGCTTGTCTTGCCAAGTATAAGATTGAGTGTCACAGTTTTGCTTTCTGGGAATAATGGCTGTGCAGATAAAATAAGTTTGTGGCGCTGAGGTACGTCAGAGAACAGACTGCTCTTTTTAATGTCTACATTTTCTGATTATTAAGTAAATGTGCTTATTTTAGAATATTTGGAAAATCCTCCCCACTCCCCAAAAAGTTTCTTCCATACCCAGAGATAATTACTGCTAACATTTTGTTATACTTCATTCTTTTTTTGAAATACACATATGCACAGTTTAATATGCTTTATTCGCTTAACATGTCATGTGCATTTCTCAGATCATTACATATTCTTTAAAAACATTTTTATTTGCTAGAACATGTGCCATACTTAGTAATTCCCCATTCAGTAGTTGGGCATTTAGATTGCTGCCATTAAAATACATAGATACATATTTTCTCCTAAAATACATATACAAATATTTGACTATTTTGTTCAACCATTCTTAGATTCCTAAAACTAGATTTCTTTGGTTTAAGACTACGGACATTTAAAATTGCATAGTTGTGGGATTATCAGGCTGTTCTATTTACATTATGTACATTAAAAAGCAAAGTTATGGTTTGTTGGGCTTGTGGGCCAGCCGAGTGGGGTCCCTGCTTTCTACTGTTGTGTACAGAGGCTGCCTCCCGGCCGCTCACTCGCTTCCTGACGGACAGAACAATCGGCCTCTTGTGGCTCTTCAGTGAAATTTAAGTAATGGGTCAGCCTTTCCAGTGCTGCTCTCTCTGTCAGGAAGTTCGTCTTTGAATCTAACCTAAATCTCATCTTCTGCATTTTAAATCCTCACCTGCTGCTGATTCCCCTTAGTGGAGTGGAGCAGAGTGGAGCTGTGCACTGTCTGCAGGCAGCCCACTCACCTCTCTTCCCACTGCCTGACCACCACGGCTTCGGCCACCAGCCTTATGTTACCCTGGAGGAAACTTGAGGGTCTCTGGCTGCTGCTGTCTCGACTGGGACGCCGGTCCCTGCATCAGGTTGCTGCCGATAACACCAGGTAGGGTTTCTAAACGAACCCGAGAGTGCCCACGCTGTGGAGGCCAGCATCCCGGCCTCTCCCATGCCTGCTGCAGAACTCGTGAGGGCAATTAGCATTCAGAGTAGTACTCTCCTATTGACGCTGCGCGTCTATCAGATTCATTCTCTAGGAAAAAAGAAATGTGGCTGGAGCAGGGCTTAATTGGGCTTCAGTCCCAAGCACATTGGCCAACTGGTAGTGTGCAGTAAAGGAGGATGGCTAGGCACGAAGGGGCATTTGAGGGCATTCTGGTGATAGGAAAGTGGGCTGTCAGTGTGGGAATGGAGGGTCCCAGGTCCCACCCTGGGCCTCCTACCATTAGCATCAAGCAGCCGCTGTGCCCTCTGCTCCAACAGCCTTGGCCACCTTTTTTAGCCAGTCCTTAGTTGGGAGTGGACAGCTTTATTATGGGGCAGTAAGAATATTAGTTTGGAAAGGAAATGAAGATAGCCACAACTTTATGGACAGCCAGAGGCCCCTTGTAATCCTCATTTGGGCATTTTAGAGCTGGCTGGTAACAGGCCAGCGGGGTGGAGTGAGTCACAGTGGAAACAGACTGAGAATTGAGTCCTGCAGCACCTGTGGGAGTATCTAAACGTGGCTAGAGCCCAAAGCATCCCTGGGACTCAGCCTGGCTGACCTCCTCCAACTCTTTGCCATCCCTTCCATGTCAGCACCAGCAGATCTTGCTTTAATAGAAACTATTGGATGCTCTCAATTTTACCTTGTCAGAAGGTCTACACTCTTAAGATGAGATGCCTTGTTTTGTAATTGCTGTTCCCTTCCTCAGTGCCTGGTGCTGACACTTGATTGAAATGAAACAAGCATTTATGAGGCAAAACCGAGTGGTTTTATGCACTTGGTAAAAAAAAAAAAAAAAAGAGAAGCTAGTTCTCTGCTCTTCAGCCCCCATTTAAAATTTCTATGTCATTATTTTTCTCCTTTTGAAGAGGTGAAGCTTTTTCTTCTGGTTCTTTTTATTGTTACCCCATATTCACTTTGGGACTGGATGGGTGTCAGTAGTACTTTTGGCTTAGCAAGTTGGAGCCCCACATCCCTACTGCAAGACCTTAGCTGAGTGGATGCCATCATAGCTACACTTAAAAATCCCTTGGGGAGCTTTTAAAAAGTACTCATGCCAGTGACGCTGATTTATTTGGTCTGGGTTGGGCTCTGGCATCATTGGTTTAAAAACATTCCACAGGTGATTCTAATGTTCTGTGATTTTCCCCAAATAAAGAGTAAGTTGTGTGTGCCATGTCCTATCAGTAATTTCCCTTTCTGAGACAATGTGTTAGAAGCCAGTGATACCTGCAGCAGAAGGTTACTCCATACCTTAATGGAAGCAGAAAGGGCAAAATGACAAATGAGAAGATTGTGTCAGGCCTTTCATGTGTGATGTTGACTTGATGGGAAGCCCCTGTGGATGTACCTGGCGCCCCTTTCTGTTATCAGGGTGTGCTCTGCTCTGTCATTCTGCCTGGTGATTAAGCAGGCGACCTGGACAGGATGAGTATACTTTAGTGAAGGCGAAAGATAACAGGAACAAACAGGGTATGACTCTGTTTAAAATTGGTGCATTAGGCAGAGCCTGGATTCACTTTTTTCTCAATCTTTTGGAGCATAGGGTACATGGGGTAGGGGACAGTATGATGAGTAAGTGGCAGAGGATGACTTTCAGTTCGGGTCTAGAAGACAGGTTAAAGTAGCAGGGGCCTTCACGGCTTTTGGTTATCCCTTGCAGGCTGGGATTCCTAAGGCCTCACTTCTGCTAGTTTCCTCTTGAAGGTTGTAGACACCTCTTTCCAGAGGAGTTAATAAGGGATGAAATTATTGCCGTGAGTGAATGAGCTCCTTCACTATTTGGGTTTGCCAGTGGGTTCCCTTAAGTGATTCAAGAATAGTTGTGTTCTTTGTTGGCTAATGCATTTGACTCAATGTCCTAAATCCTACCACGTGTCTTATCTTCTTCGGGGGAGTTTGTGGTTGGGCTCTGTTCCATGAGTAGCCTCTCAGGTGGAGGGGCTGCTTTTGTGGTTTCAGCTGCTCCTTAGCTTCTGTCTCATAGTTGGGCTACCTCCCACGTGCTCTGTGCTCTCCGCCTTCGAGAAGTTGGAGCTCCCTCAAGAGAACCCCCTGTAGTTTTCCCACAGGTGAGGAGGCCTCTAGATTAACTCCTGGGGTGCTGATGGCACTGTTCCTCAAACTCAAATCCTGCTTAGAGAAAGCTACACACATTTTTTTTTTTTGGTGATGGTGGGGTAAAGTTTTCTCATGCCATTCAAACTACAGTTTGCTAGCCATGTATAACAGATTCCCCTTGCGTGCTTGTTAAAAATGCACTCTCTGGGAATGGAACCTAGGAATTTGCATTTTAGCCAGAATCCCAGGCCATTATCAGGTAGAGGAATATTTGAGAATCACTGTTAAAAAATGTCACCCTCTAGTTTTACAGGTGAACTATGACACAGAGTGGTTAAATGACTTGCCCAGGATCACACAGTGAATTAGAGCTGGAACCAAACCTGGAAGAACCCAAAGCCAAGTCCAAATGTTAACGAACCTCATATTTGTAGAGAGCTTTGTTCTTTGAAAGCATAGCCTATCTTTCTGCTCCTCTAGTTTGCTAAGATGGAGTGTAATTCATCCTCTCTTTTTCACATTCTTTGTTGGAAGGGAGGGGCTGTCCTGTGTGTTATAAGCTATTTAGCAGTATCTCTTCTCCCTGGATGCCAGTAGCATCCCCAGTTGTGACAACCAAAAATGTCTTCAGGTATTGGCAGATGTCCCCTGGGGGGCAAAATCACCCTGGTTGAGAACCACTGCTTCGGCAACAGGAGCCACGTGTCAAGGATGTTTTCCTAAATGGCATCCTATGACATTTATTTTTGTTTGGGGAGTTTGCTTTTAAAATTTGCATAACTGGTTTCTTCCTGCCTTGGATACTATGCTGGATTACATACACAAATGAAGTCATGCTGAACATAAGCTCTCTCCTCTCTCCTGTTTTGGCCTGCAGAGGAAAGGCATAAAAGCTTGGAAAGATCCTGAGTTTGGACTCCTGTCCCTGATTTGCCTGCCAGCCCTGCACTTATTAGCTGTGGGATCTTGGGCAAGTCTCTTAACCATCTTGAACCCCTTTCCTCATCTGATTATGATAGAAAGAGGTGTTTGTTGTGAATGAGAAATAAGTGACACCTTGAATGTGGAAGTTTTTAAAAAACATTACTCATCTCTTTAAGTGGCGATGATAAGATTCGGGTCTAATTACCACTTTTGAGGTTTTCTCAAATTCAAAAGTGCAGAACTCAACACAGCAATTCTAGACTTGTATTTAGCCAAGTATATTACCCTTGTTGTCTTTCTGCCCATAAAGTTAATCTTCCCCTCTCTTGCCGTAAATTTAATCTTCTCCTCCTTTGGGGCCATTGTGATACCTCTTTTGGGTCATTGACTCTGCAAGATTGGTCATTAGTTTATTACCTGTGATTGGTGACAGCCAGTTTCTTTTTATGGTGAGGTTTCCAAAGGGCTGTCAGTTATTTTATGAAAATCAAAACCAGTACCACCTTCCTTTCCCTCATTGCCAGCACACAGAGAGGTGCATAGTAGTTGGTGCGTGTGGTCTGAATGCAGACGCTGAAGCCAGCATTAGTCTGCAAGATGTATGCTGATGAACTTGGAGATTAAAGGTCTCTGAGCTCTTTGGCACAGCAGAGCTCAGCTAGTTCAGCACTTTATTTTGCAGACAAGGAAACTGAGCCCAGAGAGAGAACATGTCCGAGGTATCACAGTGGCGAAGTGAGATTATGGTTCAAGCTTTCCAAGTGCTTAGGCTCTTAATGCAGTATTCGCACGTGTCCAGGCTGCTGCCTTGGATGCTGCACGGGGAACAGGGGGGAGGGCAGGCCCCACTCCATGGCTGCCTTCTGTTTTACTTCAGATGTCGTAGGTCTTGTGAAATCATCTTTCTGTTCAGTAATTTATGGATGTAAGTTCACCAGAATTCATACAAGTACATGGCATGATTTTCACTGAGTCTTATAGCAGGACATCTTGAGGTGAAAAGGCACTGAACATAAAATGGCTCCAGTTTCTGTGTGAACAAATTAAAGAGAAAAAAGACTGAAAAACTGAAGAAGCTGATTTTGTTTCTTATATAACCTCTAATACCATGCCTTAGCTGCATACTTTCTCCCACTATGATGTGCTCCTCTTATATCATCATCCCTACTAATATTAGTTGCTAGCATTATTAATACTTATTAGTCTTTATTGAGTGCTTACTGTATGCCAGTGCATGTGAAGTGTTTACCTCAATACACATCTCATTTCATATACCCAAAAACTTTACACAGAGATTACGCTAACTATCTCTGTTTCGTAAATGGGGAAACAGGTTAAATAAGTTACTCAAGGTCACAGAGAAGGAGGAGGGGGAGCTGAGGTTCAAACCTCTCCAATTTACAAAGCATAACTAGGCATGTTCACTGTAAACCCTACCAGCCTGCTCCTCCTCTCCAGCCAAGGTCTAAGGACCCGGTGTTTGTCAGATGGCCAGTTTAAACCTCTGGGGCTGTCCTGACTGGGTGGCCCAGCTTGCTAGGCCACCACCTGCCCCTGGACATTTCATCTTAGGCTGTGCCAAGAGCCTGAATGAAAAGAGCTGTCTCTGACTCAGGAACCTAGAAGGTCCCCTGTCAAAGGATACATGACCTTTAGAGAATAAGGCCTGGATTTTGGTTGGATATGTCCCTTAACCTTCTAGAGTCTCATCTTCCTTGGCTATAACAAAGTGGCGATTTCTGCCTCACAACTTTTTTTCTTCTGAGAGCATTAAGTGAAACACTTTATACTGAAAGTGTTTATAAACTGTGAGGTTAGAGGATCATGAGAATAATGATCACTAGTGCCTAAGCCATCACCATCCTGATATCAGAGGAGGTGGAGTGGGAGCCTGGGGAATAGGATATAGGAGGTAAAAAAGCAGTCATTTCTCTTGCCAGTCATTTCAAAGGCCTTCTCACACAGCCTTTCACCATGCAGCACCTTCATGACACTGTGCGTGGGTGTGTGGAGGCATTTCTACTTCCCTACCCTCTCTGGAGGAAGTGCTCACAGACATTGATGGGGGCCAAGAGGGTTCCTGCAGCCTCCCCCGCCCCCTCTGCAGATAGTCACCAGAGAGCCCATCCTGCTGTTCCCTGAGGCTCTGCAGCAAGAAGGCTGCTTGGGACGCTCAGGAAATTTTGTTTAAACGGAAATTGCTAATACAGTAGATACTTTAGGTTATGGTGATCTTGAGGAAAGCATAGAATTGTTAGTTATTTTTTTTCATCATGAAGGTAGTACACTACATAAAAAATTGGATAATAGAGAAGGGGAAAATACTCATTTATTTCACCTTAATGTATTTCTTCTGGATTTTGGGGGGGAGATGGGAGAATAATAACTTTTATTTATTTTAAATAGACATAACATGGCACAAATTTGACAAGATATAAAGCAGTGAAAAATAAGTCTTTTTACAGAATATGCTTTTAGTTATGTTGTACATATGATTTTGACTCGGTTAACATTACATTATCTTCATAAGTCTAAACAACATTTCTTATTCTTCCCCATTTTAAAGACTTAAGAAATTTTTGCAAGTAGTATATCCAAAATATATTTATGAAATTTTATCCTAACAAATAATGGACAGCAAAATGCCAAATCAGTAACAGTGGTGGCATGTTATAGGTGGTTTTTATTTTTATTATGCTTTTATTTTCTTAAATTTTCTACAATGAGCAGAAACATTCAGAGAATATACATAGAAGTGTACAGAGGAGATAATGTCCATAATCTTAGAATTAACATTTGGCTTCTGTTTATCCTGTGTTCATTCTTTGCATTTTATAAACATAGTTGAGATGATATATTAGTGTGGGTCCTGCTTGGTTTTAACAAGCATTTATTAAGTTTAGATTCTTTGACTTTTGTTTTTAATGGTGGGACAATATTCTGTCAAGAAGAGACATTATATTATGTTTAACCATTCCCTTATGGTTAGTTACATTACAATTAGAGTTTCCCACAGTTTTTTAATGTTAAAATAATGCCATAATGAACAACTTAGGAAACACAACAGAAGTGTCAACCCTGGAAAAAACAGTTTGGAGCTTAGAGGAACTGTATACTCAATGGATGGGGGTACACAGCAGGTACTCAGCAGTTCCTTAGTGAATGAGGGGACATGAGTGAAGGAGTGTTCTGTAAACGATTTCAATGAAAACATGAAAGAATAAACAATGTTTTAAGGCAAAAAAAGGCCTGTCAAGAGAGACCCCAAAATGGACCGCAAAATTCAAACCTGTCATATTCCAGTAGTTTCAAGGTTTTTAAGAGGGTTCTGCAATTTCAGCCAGGAAAGACATTGGAGAAAGATAGTAATTTATAAGTTTGTTCAGCAGTAGTGTAGAGCCTTGCTTTATCTTTAACCATGTTGAATCAAGTACCAGTGACACTTTTCCAGTCTCTGAAGGAAAGGAACATGGCAAGGACATAAGCCTAAGAAGGTGATTTGTTGTCTGACTGTGTGCTGCCCGGAGTGGCTGCTGAAAGCAAATCTGTTTGTATAACGGTTTTCTCAGCTTGACTCTCTCTTTCGGAATTGAATAGGAAAATAGAATTTCTCTGGGGAAAAAAAAAAAAAAAAGAAGTGTCTCTGTTTGTGCCTGGAGCGCTCTGTAATTTGGACCTTGTTAGAATAGCCTGTCTTTATTTTGAATTTGGAACCATTGACTCCCCGCTTTCTTTCCCCCGTGAGCTGTTTAAATGCCAAAAAGCATAAGTGGAGGCCTTTCACCTTCTCACTCACAAATTCAAGAAACAAATAAAGGAAAGCAACATTCTCCAGAAGCTATAATCCCTGAGCATTGACAACAAAGAAATGAAAAATGTTCGAATGTAGACATCTGTGCAATTGTGATGGATTGTGGGTAGACAGTGTGAAGCTTGGCTGTTGCGTCTTAGGTGCTGTTTATCAGCCTTTTTCAGGATCCTCTTGGAAGGAGATCCTCATTCACCTTGCTAAGCTCATATATCCCAAGCACATTCCGTTTGTCTCTTTATTCATTCCATCCATTTGTTTACTCATTCTACTTGATTTACTTCAGTTATTGATCACCTAATGTTATATTTCATACAGTGTGCAAGGCTGTAATGATAACAGCTGAGACTAAGACTTCCTGTTTCAGTCTGGGTTCAATGGCAGTAATGAGAAACTAGCTATTCTAAACAAAAAATGGATTTAATACAGTGAACAAGGTGCTTAATCATTATCGGAAGGTGGAAGAGCAGGATCTCAGCTGGCCTTTGGCAGTGACTCCTAAAACAAGACTCTCAAAATGATCCACTAGTAACCATTTGTTTTCTCCCCTTTTTTCTTCCATTTTTCGAACTCCCTTGCTCCTCTGTCCCAGATCTTAGACTCTCTCCTTACGGGGAGAACTGTTTTAAAGAATTAACAGATTGTCAAGTGTTAATAATGAAGTTATTCATAATAGTTGTGACTTGCTGACCTGTTACTGAGTGCCCTGCTGTGAACTAAAACCTTTATATGCCTCATCTCAATTCTTAAATCCTCTATTAGGTAGTTAGTAATAGCATTTCTGGTTACAGATAAGAAACCTGAAGCTAATAGAAGTTAACTGACTTACCCAAGATACTTGATCTAATAAGTAATATTTGAATTCAGGCACTATCTCTATCCAGAGGTACCTGCAGTTTAAAAGAAAAGCTGGGCAAAAGAAGATACACAAATGGCCAATAAACACATGAAAAGATGCTCAACATCATTAGCCATTTAATAGCTATCAAGGAAATGCAAATCAAAACAATAATGAGATACCACTTCACGCACACTAGGATATCTTTATTCTGAAAGATAATTAAAAAGTACTGATAGGGATGTGGATGGAGAAACTGGAACATTAATACATTGCTGGTGAGAATGTGCAGCTACTTAGGAAACCAGTTTGCAGGTCCTCAGAAGGTTAAACATAGTTAACATGACTCACAAATTTCATTCCAAGGTATAAACCCAAGAGAAATGAAAACATGTCCACATAACAACTCATACATGAATGTTAATAGCAGCATTATTCATAACACTATCCTCAAAATGGAAATAACCCAAATGTCTGTCAAATGATGAGTGGATAAATAAAATGTGATGTATTTGTACAATGGAATATTATTTGGCAATAGAAAAGAATGGAGTACTGATATATGCTGCAAGGATGAACCTTGAAAACAAGCTAAATGAAAGAAGCCAGTCACAGAAGATGACAGTTTGTGAACTCATTTATATGAAAGGTCCAGGATAGGGAAATCATTAGAGATAGATTAGTGGTTTCTTTTTAGGGTGATGAAAATGTTCTAAAGTTGATTGTGGTTATGGTCACACAATTCTTAACTATTACTACTAAAAGCCATTGCATTGTAAACTTTAAATAGGTGAATTGTTTGACATGTGAATTGTCTCAAAGTTACCAAACCAAAAAAAAAAAAAAAAGAAAGGCTTGGATGGGCAATGTTTACCTAAATAAATGAATTGCTGAAGGTGGAATTTAGGGAATAGTAAATAAATCCCATACAGTCCTCTTCAGCTTGTGACTTATAGTTTGTCCTCACTAGAATTGACTGAAAAAAAAAAAAAGATTTAATTTAGTACAAAATTATGTATTTAGTGCCCAGTTGATTGTCTGGTTAGTGGACTTAGAGGTGATTTTTTTCCCCTCTGTCTACTTTTCTAGGTTTTTTGATTTTGCTCTAAGGAGTGTATATTACTTTTTATAAGTAAGGAACCAAAAATAAACTATATTATAAAGTGCATGTTTCATTGGGTTATGCAAAAAGAACATCATAATTTCTACATGTTATGTCACTTGAACTAGTTTGAGAACTTCTGTCCTAAGAAAAAGATTTTTTGGGAAAAAAAGAGGTATCACAAGTGTTTGTCTCTGAATCGAGTTGTCGTCTAAATCTAGCTACTCCTTGAAGCCTCCTGACTTTCACCCTCTCATTTCTTACTTGCCCTTTGAGTCTGTCCAGGGACCACCAAATTGTTAATGATCACAATGTCGTGTACAGTTTTGTGCACTACAAGGAAAAGATGATGGGAGGTGGTGGTGATGGATAGTGACGTCAAATGGAATGCGAATAAGAGAAGAAATGTAGTGGGTGTCTGTGCCCTTAGGTAATTTGTTCCGTTTTATTTATCCAAGTATAATTGCTGATGCCAGCATTTCATGGTCTACTTGTAACCCAGTAAAAAAACCTCATGAAAGTTACAAGACCTTCACAGAATGGGAATTCACGGTAGCCCCCTCCTTTCCACCCAAGCAAGGGGCAGTCTGGACCATATGTATGTTTTTTTAACAGGATTTATGGATCAGCGAAGTTAAATTTATTGAGATCCAACTGTATGTTTGAGGGTAGAATTTGCTGTCAGGCAATCAGTAAAGCTGAGGATTTATAGTCTGTGAGAGGCTTAAATGTGGAGAGTTCTTTTCCCATTACACATTAAGTTGGCAACTTGGAGCATGACCTGAATTTCTCGTGCTGGAAGTGGCAAGCTCTGGCCTCTGGGGCCTTCTTGTTTACTGTGTGCACATGTATTTCTCTGCAAGTGACGTCCAGGTGCCTTCCAGGTAAAAGGGGGAGTGGAGACTGAGGGTGAAGGAGCAGGTCTACCAGGTGCCTGCCTTCACCCCCAGCTCACCCCAGTGAACCTGCCAGCACTTTTCCACATAACCCTGGCACCTGGGCTCTTCATCCCCCTGCTGACATCTGGGACTGCTAAGAGCAGACTTGAAACAGCTGTCAAGGATGGTAAAAAGAGAAATCTTGGAGAGCAAGGTTCTTTACCACTTACAAGCCCTTTGCCTTTGGGTAAGTCACTTATCCTTTTCAGAGTTTTCCTAATCTTTAATATAAATAGTACTACCTACCTTACATGCTTGTGGTGAATATTAAATGAAAATCATATGGAAAGCACATAGCATGGTGCCTGAGACACATTAGGCCTTTGATAAAGATCATTACCTCTTTCCCAGCCTGCTTTTCTTCTTTGCTTCCCCTTTCCCTGGCCTGATTTCTACACTGGGTTGGCAGAGAAAGTCACCCAGTTTTCTCCACCTCCAATCAGAGGCCACCTGTCAGTAATTTGATTGAAATATTTTCTCTCTGCATATCCATTTTTGTGCTAAATTTCAGTCTCCGTTGAACACATTTCTGCAAAGTAAACCCTGCTGAAACAAAAAGTTATTTACTCTAGAATTACACTGCCCAGTAGAACTTTCTACAATGATGAAATGCTCTTGGCTATTCTAGTCCCTTTGCCCTTAAACTTAGGTTTTAAGATCGATTTGTGAAGATCCATGAAAACCCTGTGAGATCTTGGTCGGTTTCACATTGAATTAAGAAGACGAAAGCTTGGACTGTAAGAAGGGATGGGAGCCAACACATGCCATAGACATTTCCTAGAAGAGTGGACAAGGTCTTAATTCTTTCAGGGGAAAATAAAGCAGAGTAGTAATAATGCTTGCTGCCATTTATTGACCAAGTGCTGGCATGTTGCAGTTATCACTGCCTCTCCATGCAGTGCTTCAAAGTAGGCATTATTTCTTTCTTCCAGATGAGGAAGCAAAATCTCAGAAGTTAAGTAACCCAAAGTCACCCAGGGAAACAAAGCAAATGTTCAAATCTAGATATATTCCTGCTCAAAGGCCAGGAACTCGTTTAATCTTAGGGTGTCTCAGAGTTTATTGGAAGTACTTTATAAATATTGCGCCAGACCTTTTGAATTTTATGACTGAAATAATGACTAAAATCCTGTTCTCAGTCATAGTCAGAAAATGAAATTGGAATGTTTACCTAGTTTTATATTGTTTGATAAAAGATCTAGACGAGTCTAAATTTATTAGGTCTATAAAATTTGAGTTGTTGAGAGAGCAGGAGGCTGGGCTTTGGGAGGTGGGGATGGATGATGGGACTCTGGAAAGCAGCAGAAGTATTTTTGAATTCTGGAACTGTTCCTTGTCATGTATTTCTGGGTAACATTTTGTTGATGTTTTTCTTGCATCAGTCAGGAAAAAAAATGGCCTTAATTAAAATTTCTATTGTCTTTGCCACAGAGGAAGGAAGTCTTTTGGTGGTTGTCATGGTGATATCTGGATGACATTGTTGAAGTGGGTAGTGATTGCCATCCAGAGCCCTGAAATGAGCATTTATCATTTTCCTTGCCCCATGAGAAGCTTGCAGAACCAAACTGCCCGTTTCTTTAATCGTCTTTGAAATTCGCATTAGAGCCAAATCCGTGTGTGTGAAGGGAAGGCGCTCCAGTGTGGCGCGGTTGGGGTCGCAAAGTCTGAAACCCCATTTCTAATTGCTTTGTGTTCCTGAAGCAAGATGGCATTATGTGAGGTGTTCATGAAAACTCTCGGAAAGTAATTAGGAACCAGCAGCCTTTCTTGTGGCATCGCAGGGCAGCTTGCTTTTGAGGCCTCTGCCCCCTCCCAATTCTCCTGTCCCCCTCCCAGGCACTCGCAAGTCTTGCCTGAAACACCTTCTCTGTGGGCAGCCCGTCTAAAGTGGCTTGCACTTAATGCATGGCAACTTTAAATGCTGCCACTTACCACCAGTCCTCCGCCATTTCTTCCTGCGCCCAGCTGGTACACTGGCGCCATCATGCTGTATGCAGGCAGAGTACGACAGTTTCTGATAGTAAAACTAGGCTCTTCGGCTGGCTTTGGGATTTCTACACAGTATGATTGGAGTGTAGGAAGTGTGTATGATGGAAAAGATAATATTATGCAACTGGGTAATGTGGATGGGTTTTTCAGAGCTCTGTCTACACACGAAGTCACCTCCACCCCAGGCCTGAAGAGGACGGCACCCTTCCTCCCCAGTGGTTCTATAATGTGGGTGGATTTTTCCAGAGCTCACTCTGCAGGTCTAAAGAAGGCAGGTTTTTGACACCTCCCACCCCCAACTGGCAATCTATTCTATAACCTTTACGGTAGACTGGTGGTGTGACAATAAGCACAGAATTTGCTATCAGTGAACCTGGTTCCAGTGTGGCTTCAACCCCTTAACTATGAGAACCTGGACAAGAATGTAACCTGTCAGATCCTTAGTTTCCTCTTCCATAAAACGATAATGACAGTAACTACCTCTCCAATCATTATATCGCAGGAGATGATGCTTTGTCAGCTAAATTCTAATTCATTGGCTATTTATCAAACTCATATTGAATATTAGGCTCTGTGCTCGAGCATCAGCCTACAGAGAGGCAGGGCAAGCAGGACAATCAGAAGAAGATGGTAAAAAAAATGAAAGAAATGTTGTGGAAAATAAATGGTAAACGTTGTGATCCCAGTGTGCACCAGCAGGTACTTGACTCCACCTGATGGCAGAGAAGGATTCTAGGAGGAGATGACCCTTGCACTGAGTCTTAAAGATAGATGGAAGTTCGCCAGAGAGACAGGGAGACAGACAGCTTTCCAGAAGAAGAACAGTGTGTGCAAAGACACTGTGGCATGACTGGAGGCTGGGTATTCAAGAGGGAGTTGTGAACCATGAGGCAGGCAACAGATAAAGAGTGGTGTTTGCCTTTATCCCAAAGGTGAGGGGAGCTGTTGGATGATTTTTAAAGCAAGGAGCGACAATGTATAGGTTTAGAGATATTACATGTACTTGTGTGGAGGATTGCTGAAAGTTAATTGGGATTAGGTGGGCCAGTGAGTGCAGAGAATGATGACCTTAGAGGCCACTGCAGTCATCCCAGTGAGAGTGAGGATACTGCGGGGGCAGAGAGGGTGGGATGGATTGGTGACGTAGGAAGTAGACTAGTTTCAGTGACTGATGGGGAATGAGGTAGGATGACTGTCAGCATTTTTAAATGGTGTTACTGTTCGCATTTGGGGAGGGACAGATTTTCATTGTGCAGGACAGTGCTGTTTAGCACCCAGGGACTTCTGCCCACTAAATGTCCCCCTAGTTTTTGTGACAACAAATATATCACTGCCATTTTTCCAAATGCCCCTGTTTGAAAATCACTAAACTGTGATTTCACTAAGAAAGGAAATAAAAGATGAAAGAAAGGATGGAGAGGGTTCCCTTTCGGAATATGTTGATTTAACAGAGCCTGGAGAACATCTTGGTAGAAGTGCCTTGTAAGCAGTTGGATGTGGGGACCCAGGGCTCAAGAGAGTGGACAGCACTGGAGATACATTCCAGGAGTCGTAATCATCGCAGTGAATGAGCTTTCCCTGAGAATATTTAGCATGAGAAGGGGCAAGGGGACAGCAGAACCTTGGGGGACCATCATGTATCTTGTTTGATCTTGCGAGCTGGGGAGGACTGACAGAATTCTAGGGCTGTTTAAAGCGGGGAGGAAACAGAAGCTCTGCAAGAACAAGTGACTTTTCAAAGTTTCTCTTTTAACCAGTTTTGGCAAGTTCTGTCCTTGGCCCAGCCAGTGACCAGAAGAGGCTGGGGAGAAGTAGGTTTTGCCTCTTTTAGTTGAGGGCTCATTAATGTCATGCTTTGTGGCCAGTAGGATGAAGTGTCTCAGTGACCAGGCTGTTACCATCCCTGCCTCACCTTGGTATCAGAAGTCTTTGTGCCTTAGTAAAGAGGCGGTTCACAATTTGCTTTTTTCCCTGCAATGACAGATTTTTCCTTGGTGCCCTCTGTGTTCTTGGTTCACTGATTAATAGACACTTGAGGAATGGCAGGGAGGCGTTTAACATGCATCAGATACCATCACTAGCAGAGAAAGTGATTCACTGAGCTCTCTCTGCTGTCTGCATCCCTCTCCACTGACACAGTTTGACTTTGGGGAATTGAGTCTGGATCTGGAAAAACACATTTTAAATGTGTGATTCAGAGTCAGTGACGTGTGGCTGTCTCCAAAGCAGGGGGTGCCTGGAGAGGTGGATGGTAAGCAGTCAAGGAGGTTTTTGCTTCAACAGTGGAAGTCATTCCAGGTTAAAGATCACCAGCAAATTCTAGGCCCTAACCTTCAGGCTTCCAGCCAGTATCCACACCAGGGAGCTGGGATTTCCAGACAGCGATGTGGAAGGTTGGCGATATATTTTCAGAACATGGAAACTCTAGTAAGAATGGCCTCTTCCATGAAGCCCTTACCCTGTACCAACATTTTCTTCTTGCTTTGGAAAAGCTAGTTTTGCCATGTTGTCTTCATGGAGAATAGTTCAACCTTTGACTCCACCTATGGAGTCAAAGGACCTAGGTTTGAATCTTGGCTCTGCACAAACCCCTTAATTTTTCTCATTCTTAGCTTCCTCACCTATAAAACTGAGATAATAGTACCTACCTACTAGGATTACAATAAGACATGGGATAATGCCTGCAGAGTGCCTGAAATATGATATGCTTACTGAAGTTGTTCTTATGGATCTCTGTCTCTTTTTTTTTATCTTATGTGGTTCTTTATCCTCTGACCCTTCTACCCGCACACATTTTTGCTACCTGCAGAAGTCTGGCACACCGGCATGGTGGGCTCTCTAGGGATGTGGAGAGCTAGTAGACATTCTTTAGGGAGAGGAGACTGCAATAAAATAGCTACCCTTATTGTTCACCTTGATGCCAGGCACCATTTAGACGTCTTTCACGAATCCCACATGGACAGTGTGGAGACGTAACTGGAACCCCTTCCTGGCTCCAAACTCACACTCTTCCACTGACTTTGATGCCTCTCCCCTACCCCGTCCTGCTTTGCCCCCCACCAAACCAAAAAGAAAAAAGAAATACCGGAATACAACCAGAAAAGTCCATCAGGATATTCCATCTGGGCTCAGTGGTTTGCTCACTGGAAAGTCCGGGCACTCTGGGTCCTGTGGGTCAGGCGCCTTTTTCCTGTCTTGCTCCTCAGCCAGGGGCTCCCTTCCTGAATAGGCCTCAGTAGGAAATTGAGAAGGAAATGGGTTTGGGGGGGTGTTTCCAAAATCATCCCATTTTGCCCTTTTGTAGAAGTGAGATAGGCAGAGAGAGCCCCGCCCTGACCCAGTGTCCTCTCTCACCCCAGCACTGAGGGTAGGATGGTTCCCCTTCCTCAGATCGTGGAGGGACGCTGGGTCAGTCCCCGTTTGTTTGGTTCTGTTAATAAGCCCCTTAGAGGGGCAACTGGGAAATATGCAGCCTTAGGAGGTTTCGAGCCAGTGTATGAGAAAGCAGCCATGCGGGATGGAAGGGTCCCCCAAACCTAACCAGGGGAGGACAGCATGCGGGCTGTGGGGAGCAGTTGCAGGAGGCTCCTCCTACTGGAATGTGGCTGGACTGCTTTACCTCTCACACCCCACTGACAACTTTATCTTTTCCAAACAAAGACCCTGTGCTTTAATTCCTCATGGATGTCCCCTGGGCTCCGGCACAGCTAGCCCTCAGATCTGTGTGCTGATACTTTAGAGCGCAGCCTCGGTTTATGGAGTGAAGTGCTAAATGTCAGGATTTATGTGGGTCATTCTACACCGCACACCTGTGAGCGAGCTCATGCAGCAGACTTTGTGCCTGTTCTTGGTTTCCTTCTTTCATTGCTGCTGTGACCTCTAGGCAGCATGGGAAGAGTTACTGTGTCCCCCTTGTGGTGAGAGTACTAGAGAGTTACCGCTTGCCCCGGTCACCTCTTTCTCAGCCCTATCAGTGTGGAGGCAAC
The DNA here is from genome assembly GCF_000325575.1 of Pteropus alecto. Taxonomy (NCBI): domain Eukaryota; kingdom Metazoa; phylum Chordata; class Mammalia; order Chiroptera; family Pteropodidae; genus Pteropus; species Pteropus alecto. Next base: position 925,664 of record NW_006430061.1, read on the forward strand.
ATGGAGAAAATGAACCTAGAACAGCAGCACCCGGTGTTAGCACTGGAAGGGCTCCCTGTGCAGGTTATCTCCAACCTTTTCCCACTTTGCAGAGAGAGGACTGAGGCCTGGAGAGAGAAATTCATCTGTTTGTACTGCTCACTTGCTTGGTGTTGTTACAGCACTGGAAGGGCTCCCTGGGCACGTTATCTCCAACCTTTTCCTACTTTGCAGAGAGGACTGGGGCCTGGAGAGAGAAAGCCATCTGTTTGTACTGCTCACTTGCTTGGTGTTGTTATTCACCTTGAACAAATTAAATGCTCCAAGAAGGGTTCGGAGGAGACGTGATACAGGAAAAGAGTTTAGTCCCTGGACTTGGATTCCAAGAGGAATCCTAAATCCTTTTGAAATGTATGGCCTTGGGCACATGACTTAATCCCTCTTAACCACAGTGCCCTAAATTAATAATACTTTTGCACTGCTGAAGTGACCATTAGAGGTAATACATGCAAGTATCTCAAGCAGTTACACTCGCAGGTATTCAGAAAATGATGACCGTTACTTTTAATATAGTGCCAGTAGTTTGTTAAGGCTGCATTGGACTGTTAAAGCTGTGTATCTAAAAGAAAGGCTTGACATAGGTATTGTCAATCTCAGTGTAAGCTTCCTGTGACAGGGGGCTTAAGGAGCCTAACTCAACCTCCGCGACAGAGCTGTGACCACCTGCTCTTGCTGCTAGGTTCCTGGGAGCTGGGCATGGGTTCTCGGTCATAGCTCTGTACAGGGCCCTGTTTCTTTGTTTTCCCACCAATATCACCTAATGTTCAGGATCTCTTCATCCTACCTATGTATTTCAGAAATCTCTCTACTCACATAACTGCTAAATGGTGTGCTTCCTGGATTAATAGATTCACAGAGCTGGAGAGGAACATAAGGTCATCTTAGCAGATTTCGGGTCTGGGATTTGTGTTCTTTAGCAACATTTTGCCAAATGGTTTTTTTGGCCTGAGCATGAAAACTTCCACCAACAGGAGGTAGCCAGCCAGTCTGATGTTCAGAGGCCACTCTGTGACAGTGTTGACATTTAATTCTTTGAAAATATGTCTCCCAGTGACCATCCACTGATCCCAGCAAGTTCTACCATCTCGGCCCTCAACTCAGGGAACGCATCAAATTACTCTTCTTCATGGTAGCCCTTCAGAAATGATGACAACAGTCACGTATCCTGAGTCTTCCCAGGTCATAAAACTCCAGTTCTTTCAGTGATGTGGCTTTGACCCATTGGTTCCCTATGCAGTTCTGGCTTGTCTCTCCTGGACGTGCACCAGCTTTCCACTCTGGCCTGTAGCTGTGGTTACCAGAAGTGAACACACTATTTGGGTGGAGTCTGATCAGTACAAAATAGAATGGTTTTTTTTTTTATGTTTTTTTTTTTTTTTTACCTCTCTTGCTTTGGACTCTACACTACTATTAAGTGAATCCCAAGTTCCTAGTGGCTTTGTGACAGCTTTTCCAGACTATTGACAGTAATTGGGTTTGTAGCAAATCGAAGCCACTAAACCAGTACAGATTCTATGTTATTTCCTAGGGCTGCCATAACAAGTTACCACAAACCTGGTGGCTTAAAACAGCAGAAACTTATCCGTTTATAGTTCTGGCAGCCAGAAGTCCTAAATCAAAGTGATGGCAGGATTGGTTCCTTTTGAAGAAGGCTCTGGGGGAATCCATTCTATGCCTTTCTCTTTGCTTCTGATAGTTTCTGGCAACTCTTAGCATTCCTTATCTTGTAGATATATTGCTCCAGTCTTTGCCTCTGTCTTCAGATGGACTTCTCTCCTCTGTGTGTTTTATATGCCACTTAAATCCAGACCAAGTGAACTGGATTTCTGTGCAAGACCTTTTCACTGGACACAAGGATTCCCAGCTCTAAAATATATTTTTTATGTTTGTTAGTGGGAATTAGTCACTGGAAATAAATTTTGTTTAAGGCATGAAATTAATTTTAAAAACAATATTTTTTTCATAATACTTGTTTTCAGGAACTTAATGTTAGTTTATGGTTAATAGTAACTTTGACCAATTCTCTGACCTTTCCGGACCTCAGTTTCCTCAAACAAAAAAGATTGGATGAAGTGAGTCTTGTGTCCTTTTCAGCTCTAAAACCTTTAATATTTTGATTTCTGGAAGCAAGGATTACCTTCTGCAATAAAAGGTCTCCAGTTGATAAAAGATCTCAAATTGGCTTAATAAACTGAGAATTTACAGCTCTTTACTAAGAAGACAGGTTATCTGAAAATCTGAAAAACTATCCTTTTTGTTCACGTTTGACAGAATAGAGACAGAGTCATTACACATCCCCTTCCTCTGCTTAATTACTACACATCACAGGATTAAAGGATTGACATCTAGTTGGCTCTCAAGAATTTGTTACATGAATGAGTGAATATACTTATGTCACATGTCATTATTGGGAGCAAACAATGCAGTATCATTCTAATTCTGGACTTTTTAAGATTCCCCTGAAAACCTAGTCGAAGCCATTTTTTTTTTTTTTAATTTTAATTTTTTTAATGGTGAAACCATTTTTTTTAAAAGATGGTGGCAATGTTTCAAAGTTGCTTTCTGGAGCAGTTTCCTTATCTGTGATGTGGGCAGCTGTCTAGAGTTGGACTCCAAGGCTCATGCTCCAAACACCACAGTGGACTGTGTATTTTGGGGATTGGTGGAGGGGAATCTGTGATCTTGTCCCAGGCAGTACCTGGTCAGATGCTTTTCAATTACGGTGGCCCTGGGGTATCCAACAGGGGCTGCAGCCACTGGTACCTCTCTGCCTTTGGATTCTTTAGGGACAGCACTTGTTGGTGGTGACTTTCTGTTCTTTTTACTCTGTGCAAGAAAGTTTGCTGGCTGTCTGGGAGCTTATGTCTTCAGGTGACCAGTCACGAGAGGATAAGGGCAAGTCCACTTGCCGTTGCTGCTGGGAAGATTGTTCTAAGATTTTTTTGTGAGAAGGAAAATTTTTGGCTTATTTTTGCCATCTTCTTTTAGTTCTTACTCTTATGCAAGAAATCTTTACTCTTTAAAATAGGTTTCCTTCCTAAACGGAAGATCTTTAGAATCAGTGGTGTTTGTACAAGGTAGGGGTTGCAAACTCAGATGTCTGTAGAGGCTTAGCAGATAACAACGACAGAAAAACCAGACTGTTTATGCTCTCCAATTTGTTTTTGGAATACTCGGCCCACTCTGTTTATCTTTTGTTTTCCCAATTCTGGTTGTGACATGGGTACAAAGAAATTCCTCTCCTGTAAGAAAATTAGAAATGCAAGCGTGGCGATAACTACCACAGTCTCACCATCAGGAGTCAGTAGGCAGTGAACTGGAAAGGCCTGGAGGCCCAGCATTGCCATAGTTTTTGTTTTTCCAATTTTTTATTTTTCCATTTTTATATGAAATTTTCCTATTTTTAAACTTTGGCTCAATTTTAAAAATCTGCGTGGCTCAAATAAAACTAATTTTGGGGACAAATTGGTTTTTTGCATGTCATCAATTTGAAACCTCTGATACATGTTGGAGCAGATTAGTCCTCTCTCTCAATGGGCTGGTCTGGTGTGGGAGTCCTAGGGAAGCTGTGTGTGGAGGGGACTGCTTATATTCACCCTTGCATACAGATATGGAAGAATCGAAGATTCAAGATATGCAAACTAAAAAGTTATAGGATAATATGTCTAGTTTTATTCTATTTATGTGAATTTTTTTCTAAAAACATGTTTATATAAAATTTTAAGTGCATAAACATTTTATAAAGTTATAAAACAAAAAGAATACACAAGAAACCAATAAAGGCGTTGTCTCTAATATTGACACTGAATTGGAGGCAAGGAAAGGAACTTCTGCTTTTTTAAGTTTATACCCCTCCATAATATGTAGTACTTAATTTTTGGAAGGTAAAATGAAAAGAGTTGTTGGGAAATATTGCTGTATGAAGAGTGCTGAAAGCATGAGGGTGGCCTGGAGTGATCAGGAAAGACTACTGGGAAGAGAAGGGGCCTTGAAGGTTGGGCAGACTTCATTAGGGAAAAGGACAGCAGAAGCCCAAGCCCAGAGGTAGGAAAGACAAGGTGACTTGGGGACTGGTGAGCAGTTAAAGATGGCAGGAAGTGGTGAGAGATAAGGAGGCTTTAGGAGCCACATAAGGTGTGTAACAGGAGACAGTGGAATGCATGCTGTGCTCCAGCATGATCAATTTGGCAACAGGGACAAGGAAGTCTGGAGGCAGAGCCACAGGGTGGGAGCCTCACACGTGGCCTCTTCTGACTCCTAGGTAGCTGTCACTGATTCCTGCTAGGGTGTTGCTTGGTGAACAAGAGTTATACCTATACACCTGATGAATAAGCTCATGGCACTTCCCGTTCCTCAACTCTCGGGAGTGTGGGCTTTGGAAGCTTGCCAACCTCCGCTGGTGCTTGATGTGGTTCCTGTACCTCTGAAGCCAGTATGTCTCCCCAGAATGGCCATTAGAATAGCCATTAAGAGCAAGCCCACACTTTGGAGTCAGGCAGACCTGGGTGTAAAATCTGACCTTTCCATTTACTGGTTATGTGGCCTTGGGATGGCACTTGACCCCTTTGGGCCTCAATATCCTCTTTATGGGGATTATACAATCTACCTTCCAGGGTTGTTGTACCTAACAGATTGATACTTAGCCAATAGGTGTGCCATGCTTTACTTTTCTATTATGACACCCACTCCGATCTATAGTTACATATGTTTGTATTTATGCTTAATATATAAAATATATATTTATTTGTATCTATATATGACTATATCAGTCTGTTCGATTGGATTATAGGCTCCTACTCATTGGGGATAATTATGTTCTAATCATTGTTTTACCCCAAAGCACTCAGAATGTTAAACGCATAGCAGGGCTGAGGAAATGTTGAGTGAATAGAGTCTGGGCTCTCAAACTTATTCCAATCTTTACAGAAATTGACTTGTGACTAGGTGGGATGTGTCTATAGGTAGGGTGTATCTCATTCGTGGTTAAAACACATTTTGTCAAACCAAATGCCCTTGTTAGGATGACGTGTCAGGATGGTTTGTGAGGCATTTATTCTTTCATTCTACTGTGGTAGGTCTATATTTTGTGAGCCTTGATGTTTATACATTTTGGGGGCCTTTTGAAATATATAAAATTGTGGAAAGCATGTAAACACATCGCTAGTGTCCTTCCTGGGGCCTTGAAAGGGACTTGTGAAAGTGAGGGACCCTAGAGCTTGAGCTTTATTAGTTTCACAGTAAATCATCTCTGCATTTAAAGATCTATAGACCGCTCACTACAGGCAGTAGTAAAAGTTATGGAAGATGTGGAGATTTCTTAAAGAGAAAAAATGGTAGTAATGGATACAGGTTTTAGTAAAACTGACATCTTAAGTTGACTCAAAATAAAAGCCCCTGTATTTTTTTTTAACTTTAAAAAATATTTATTGAGCACTTGCTATGTGCCAGGCACTATGTAGGCACTGGAACGTAGCTGTAAAAACAGAAGTACTTTTCCTATGGAGCTTATATTTCAGGTGGTCACCTGCATTGTGACTGCATCTAGGCTTAGGTTGCAATGATGAGCCACAGTATTGATCTGAAGCTGTAGCGGTAAAGCCACAACAGGAAAGGCACTTGCCTTACTTTCTCTTTTTGACCCCTTTCCTTTTCTCCTTTCCAGGCCTGTTCTGGGAGTGAGAACCACATGGTTAAATCAATGCTCAGGAGACCTTACCTGTCACAAGCAGTGATGGAAGAATCATAGATTGTTACCAGGGCGAGTGGATATAGTGGCTTGTAACTGCACAACTCCTGAACTAGCCCTGGGCATAGGAAATACAGGTTTCCCTTGCTATCTGAAAGTAGAACTGTTCCTATAAAACCTTTCATAAGATGAAATTTCAGGCATAAAGTGAAGAAGCAATTACCATTAATTTATGTGGAAAAATTTCTGAGCATTCCCAGATCCCCCAAAATAACCTATCAAATCATACCAAATAACAGCAAACCTAAGATGAAATTAACATATAGTAAAAGCAGGAATCCACAAAATAAGTCGAGATGAGCATAGATGCTCACAGACACGTTCAGAGTTATGATAGCCTGATGCCGAGTATAGGTCCCTGGGGAGGAGCTTGGCAGTGACACTCGCTGCTCGGAGTGCACCCTTCCTCTACAGTGGCTTGCTGCAAAACATGCTGAACACTATTTTTGCTTTTCACCTTTTCTTAAAAGCAAAAATTCTCTTCAGATTTCTTTCAGTTATTTAAAACAGGTACTAATGTAGGTCTTCTGTAGGGTGAATGGTATAACTGGAACTTTTGAAAAGCGGGGAATATCTGTAGTGATAAATGAGCGATCATTTTGCCATCAAAGGCTCTGTTTTGGGGCTGACTTCAGCCACAGCGTGGTAGAGAAAAATCGAGCAATTCATTCTGACTCCAGAGCTCATAGATGGGGATGTTTCTTATGTCCTGTTTCCGGAGGGACAGCCAACCCCACAGTCTCAAGAACGGAAGAATTGGGACCTGGAAACACCAAGCGCCTTCTTCACTGTTTACCCCCAGCCAGTGCTCTGCTAGGCCACAGTGGGGCGGTGACTCAGAGCTGGAAATATGTTCCTGTATCTTTGCCAGATTTTGCGTCAGGGGTGGGGAGGAAAGAGAATGAATGAGTAGGAGCAAGTGGCTGCTGGATTTGTAACACCTTGGAAGGCAGCCGCTGCTCGAGAAACGAAATTGAGAGCAAGCAGGTGACTGGGAGCCTCTGCAAGGCCTTACCTCCCTGGACTGGGGTTTTTCATAAGGCCAACATGGAGCTCAAGGAGAGAGTGAGTGCATCTGCTGCGTTTTCCAGCGAGAACAGGAGAGCAGGTTTGTCTTGTACAGGTTTCGTAGAGATTCACATATTCTGCCATGTATTCTGATTTATCAAAGTCAGGTAATTCTTGAGAGAAAGGGAGTTTTTGGTGGCTTGATTGGGAGTGCCTACAGTTAAAAACAAAACAATCTGATTTAATTGAGAATAAATAGGACAAAATTATCATTAACTACACCTCCCTGAGCTCATTACAAAGGATATTCTGTTGGGAGTGAGGTTGGGGAGGACAACTGTTCTGCCTCTTTCCTTTGCGTTTTCAATTACGTGTAGTGCTGTTACATTTCACTCTGTGGCTCTGGCAGTATTCTGAGATGAACCTCAGCATCTTAAGGTGTTATAGCTGGAAGGTCCATAAAACATCACCAGCTCCAGCCTTCTCATTTTATACATAAGGATCCTGACTTTTGAAGAGTATTAAACAGAAGCATAGAACTATGTGTTCTCTGAGGTCAAAATTGTTTCCTGGGCAGTTTTAAAAGCCCTCTAGAGTTTGTACCCCTAGCTCAGTGCAGCCTGCTGGGGAGGCTTTTTTTTCTGGGGCTCAAGCCAGTGAGGGACAGAAGTGTGGCTGAAGGAAGGCGCCTGTTGATCTTAAACCACTTAGCCTGGCAGGCGAGTTCTTTAAATAGAAGTTTAAATAAGAGGCTGGTGTTGTGCCTTAACTCAGAAGGAAGAAAATGTGTTCTTGAGCCACTGTTCTATGGCAGGCTAATAATAATGGAGTTTGCAACATGGAAAAAGGCAAAACAACTTGATTAGAGTGGAGTTTTAGAGCTAGCAAAAGATAAATCTAACAGGCACTGAAGGTTGAATGCCTGCTATAGGCCAGACACATTATCAGCACTCTTCATAACAATCTTGTCAAGTTGGAATGGTCTTCTTTTTTTATAGATAAAGAAACCAACTTTCAGAGAGGTCATTGATTTATTCAAGGTCATGCACCTCCAGTTGATGGCAGAGCTGGGATTTGAAATCAAGTCTGTACAGTGGAACAGTCTGGGGTTCATGCTCTGCAGGCCTCATGTGTGGCCTCTCCAGATGGAGAGTCCAACTCTCTCCTTAGATGAGGAAACCGAGACCCAGAGAGGCTAATTGCCCTGGGGCTGGAATTGGTTTGGTAGTAACAAAGCTGGTAGCTGGGTTTTGACTACAATGCTTTCCTGCCAACTTTCTTTTAAAAAGAATTAGGGAAGGGGAGGCTATCTGGGTTGGATTTCCTCATTCTGTCAGGAGTTTGGCTTTAATATTTTTGTGATTATTGAGGTCTTATGAAGCCAAAATTAAAACATCCTATTAGCCAAGTAGCAATCCTATGTACCGGGGCCCCATGCGGGAATGTGGGAAGCAGATGGGTTTGCAGCGTGGGTTACTGGCTCAAAAGAGGTAATTTAGGAAATGTGTTAGCCGCTGAGTGGACCCGAAAACATCTGGAGAACCTAATGAAATATAGAGCTTTTCAAATCATACTGGAAGACTTCAGTCTGGTAAACTCAGAGTTTGGAAACGACAGACTTCTCTCTCTGCAAGTTGTGAGAGCTTTAAGTTCCCTCAGTTGATTTTGTGACCTATGCCCAGCTTTGTCTGTACCAGGCTCTGCCCCTTTTGGCACCTTTGGGCAAGGAGAGAAGTTGCTGACTGCCACTCTAGGTGGTGAGTTTGGGATTTGGCTGGATTTCAGTGTCTGTCTAGTTGCGTATGTGATTGAGTCAGGTATGGTGGGAGTGGGGAAGCCTCTTCCTTGGTCTGCATCATGCCCCCCAAGGCTAGTGGAGTCTTCCAACCTGGATGTAGGATCCTTCATCAGAGCCTGTGGGCCTCTGCCTCACTCACTCTCTCTGGGGGATCTGTGATACATTGGGCTGCTGACATCAAAAAATGAGATGGGCTCTGTACAGCCTCTCTCTGAAGGTGATGTTTATTTGTACTCAGGCTGTTGAGATGAAGGAGTTAAAGTGCCTATCCATGGGTATTACTGTTCTGTGCTACGGGATACACGTGAAATAAGTGAATGTCTGCTCCCAGTCCTCCAGGTCCTTAGGATCTTATTGGGGGTAGGGGTAGGCGGGGAGAACAAACACATGAAATAAGTAGAGAGCAATATGAGAGAGCATATAATCTGTCACCAAATTGTAGATTTCATACCAAATACTCTCCCAGTTCACAAAAGGGAGATACAGGTGATGTTTGTATTATCCACCTATGTATTTTTAATCACTCAGTAATTTCCTCTCCGTGTTTGCTTTCCAGTCGTTGATTCTCCCTGTTGAGTATATTAACTGTCCCTTGCAGGGGTGGGGGGATGTTGCAGGGGAGGGCTAATTTCTCCAAATTGATAGAGAGCCAAGGATGAAGCATTGTTGGCATGTTGATGTCTCATCTTTCCTTCCTCTGGCAGTAAAAACAGAACACCCCTGCCTTTTGATGGTTTATGACCCTTTAGGTTCCTGTCTCTTCGTTACCTGAGTCCAGACTTCTATAGGGTTAGCAAGCCCATTTGGAGGCATGGCCTCACTTTAAGACTCCCATTTGTCATTTTTCATTAATTCAGTTGATATAACAGTGCCACACTGTTACAGGCTAATAATAGCAGTGAAAAGACAGGCATGGTCTTTGGTCTCCTGGAATACAGGTTAGGGAGACTGATAATAATCAAACACATAAGTAAGGAAAATAATAGTGATAATTAAAATAGGGTGACATGATATGAAGCGACTGGGAGCCTACCTCAGTGGGTGGTTGGGAAGGGCTCCAAGATGATGATGATTTCGCTGAGGTCTGAATGACAAACCAGTCATGAGAGTATGGAGGAAAGAACACCCAGGCTGAAAGGACAGCTGGTCCAAAGGTTGTTAAGTAGGAAAGAGCTTGGTGTGCAAGGAGCAGAAAGGAGGCCAGTAAGATTGAGGTCGGGTTTGTAGAGAGGAGAGTGGTACAAGAAGAGGAAAATCTAAGCAAGAGTCAAGTCATCTAGGATCTTCTAAGCCAAAGTAAGGAGCTTGGATTTTACTCTAAGTGATGCTGTTAATGGAGATGGAAGCCTGGAGAAGGAATATCAAGTTTGGTGGGAGTGAGGTGTATTCTGTTTTTGCCCTCTTAAAATTTAGATGCCAGTAGTCATTGCCATAGTCAAAGCACAGTCAGGTTCAGCAAGCATTAATTGAGTACCTTCTTTAGGCCGGGCATTGTGCGAGGCTCTTTAATGTATGTTCCCTCATTTTATTCTCACAACTTTTCAGAAGGATATTATAATTATTAATTATTTGCAAATGGAAGAACTGAGGCTGGGAAGTGAGGTGGATTGCCCTGGTTTGAACCCACATCTTCTGACCCTAGGGCTGACTTGTTGCTCAGGTCAATATCAAAGGAGGCTGGTTAATGTGTTTCCACTTGGAGAGAGTTTGGGGACTATGTGTTGGCTCATCAAGGCCTGATTTTCATGCCCCTGGAAGAAGGGCCTGTCAGAGTAATGCCTGTATGCAGTGAGCAGTTGAAAATTGTGACATTTTCAAAATAGTGCAAGCTCCAAAGACCACTTTGGTAAGATTCCCAGCCCCTGAGGAAACTCCACATGAATCAGTGTTGACACTTTGCAGGAAGCGAGCAATTTTGTAAAAGTGTTAAGTAAAACAAAAGGGGCTTAAGAAATGTTGAGGAGATGTGGAAGGCTCTTTCAACTCTTGGTTGCTGTCTCTTGCTCTGCAGCCCAAATGAGAACTGAAGGCAGGTAGGCAACTTCTTGTGTTCTTGGAGTTTCAGTTACCAATTTTGGGGCCTAACAAGGAGCTTGTTAGGTTACCCAGAATCCTTGGTTTTCTTGAGATATGAGGGTTTGGAACAAAGATAGTAAGTGCCTTAAAAAGCCTGGAGGCAGTGCTAAAAGTGGCTTCAGGCCTGCAGGGTGACTCTTAACAATATTCTGGGAGCCGCATTGATTAAATGGAAGGTCCAGAGTAGCAAATGCTGCCAGGCATACCAATGAGAAGAACCTCAATAGAGTTCCTCCTTAGGCTTTGAGGCTGGATACTTTTCTTACATTTTAAGCTGTTTCTTCTCTTTATAGCATGGGCCAGATAAGAGCTAATGCTGACGGAGCAGCTTTGGCACACTCTCAGCATACCAATACCACCACTGTCAGAAAACCAGATTTATCAAGATGCTCTGACCTCTACTCTTGAGCACCACTCACATAACTCCAGGACTTCTTGCCATGCCAAAAAATTGGCGTGCTAAGTAACTGGTACCTTTATGTTTAACCAGCCAGAGTCACTGCCGACATTACAGTCAAGGTCTATATGCATAGAAAATTAATCTTGCAAAAACGTTGCAATAAACTACAGGACTCGTTTACATTTTGACTAGCCCGTCTGTGGTTGTAGGTGGGCTCTTCCTTACATTGAGCTCAGGTTGATCTGCACTGCTCCCCTGCCCTCACTCTGTTCTCTTATCAAATCTCTTGCTTTTACTCTTGGACTTCCTTAGGGCCTAACCCAAGTCCTTCCCAGCCCAGGGCCTGTGAAGACGTGCTTATTTACATGGATGGTTACCTGTGACCCGCCTTCACGGGGATCATCCTTCCCTGTCACTTTCTGTGCTTCCTTGTCCTCTCCCAGGCGAGATTGGCTGCCATTCAACGTGGAGGGGCTGCTCTTAGGGAAGAACGGAATCAGAGAATAAAGACTGGGTTGTGTTTTACCTCATGTGCCAAGTCACTTTCTCAGTAGCCTGAAGAGAAACAGAAGCCCTTGTATGGAGGAGAGTTTCTGTGCTCCCCTGAAACCAGCCACCTGGCTCCTAGCCGAGCCATCTCCATCACTACCAAGGATCAAGGTGGCAATTCAGGTTTAAGAACAGGTATTTCAAGGGATTTGTCTGTTCCTGCTAAATGTGTCTTGAGACAGGGTTATAGTATAAGATTCTTCATGGGTTTTAGAAAATCAGGAAGTGAAGCATGTTGAAGGCTTTTGGGGCTAAGGGTTCAGGGGACAACAGGTAAAGTCAGAGGATTTGGAATCTCCAAATAGGTGTGGGGATCCAGCATTTAATAGGCAGCTTTCATTTGGCAAGGTGAGCCTGGACTAGGAGAAAGAGACCGGAAGGGTGATGTACAGGAACACATGAGTTGACTGTCATTGTGAGCAAGTCATCTACTCTTTCTGGGCCTCACTTTCCTCACCTGTGGCCTGGTGTGATGAAACACAGCCTGCTGGACTGGGTATTTGGGAAGGTTGAATGAAATGAAATAGCCCAAGGACCTAACTCTTCTTTTGTTCAAAAAGAGCTGAACCAAAAGCTTTGCCATTAGTTAGCTGGGCGAGTTTGATCAGAAATGATTAAATTTTAAGACCTCAGTATTCCAGAGTCATTTGTCTGGTTCATCTCTTTTTTCAATATATAAGTCGCTCCCTTCTGTTTTTTAAATTGAATATTCCAATAACATCCCATAACTCGGAGTCTCAGTTTCCTTTTTTGTAACATAGGGATAAAAATATCTGCCTGCCTAACTCAGAGGTTACTTGAGAGGGTCAGATACGATGATGAATGTGACCACACCTAAGGCTTCATGTAAATGCAGGAAATGGTGGTGATAATGCTGTGGTAACTTTTTTGGCAAAATGGACAGCATCCGTATTAGGAAAGAAGGGTTGGGGAGCTGCCTCTAGGTCTGATGAAATGACAGCTGTTTTTTCGTCCACCTTTAAAAACAATCTTCTTTCTAATGTTAACATGTAAAACACATTCTAGTGCATATACCATCCAGCTTGAGATTTATATACCCAAGACTCTGGGCTTATTTAAGCTGGTTCAGGTCGGATGTGGGGAGCCCAGGATCTGCTATTAAGGTTGTGCAGTGTGTATGAAATGGTTGCTGTTTCTGCTCCAAGCATTTACCTGATTTGCTCTTTGCCTGTATTTACCAGAGATTCACCCAGCTGATCTTGTGATAAGACCAAGGCTGTTTGGGGGCTATTGAGTGCCACACTGATGCTGTCATTCAGAACTTTGGTCCTGGGCACAAGGGGAAGGAGGGAAGTAGGAAGGAAGAGGTAGTAGCAGTGGATGGTGCTGTTTACCTGATGGCTTATCTTAGGGATTCCTGATCATGGCCAGGAAACTGCCAGCCTCACAGATTCCTAAGGGAAGGGGACAGCAGGTTATCATGCAGAGGGCATCAAATTTAGAAATAGCAGACCTGGATTCGTGTCTCACTCTTTTCACTTATTGACAAAGTTATCCTGAGCAAGTCACTTAACTTCTCTGAGCCATTTCCCCATTCATAAAATGGGGGTTGATGGTGTTAATAGCTAAGATGTGAGAAAAGGCTTTGTGGTCTGGAGGACCCTTGAGAGGTGGTAGTACATAGTGGTGTTGCTTTATTGTAATTCCCATTATGAGCGGAGCATTTTTTTTCTCCAGGTGGAAATGAGGCAATCTTAGATTAGAGTTTGTTTTCAAATTCTCTGGTGAATGGAGCTGACACTCTGAAAGAAGCTGGGTGTAAATAAAGTGTAACCCTTGAGTATGGTGCAAGGATTTCTGAAACAGGTCTTCAGGGGGCCTGCTTCTCTAGATGCTCATGTCTTAATTCCATTTTGGAGAAGTTCAGGCTGCTGCCTAGCAGATGAGGTCATAGGATTCCAATGGCTTGTTTGGAACCAGGAGCTGGTAGTCTGGAGGCTGGCAGTGGTTGAGAGGAGTGAGAGAGTGCTGGGGTGGTGGAGAGTTGCAGAGCTAAGGAGCAGCCTGGCTCTGCCTACTTTACATTTGGCTTATTAGGATTCAGGCGGCAATAACCTCAGTGCCAGCTAACCCCAGACATCAGAACACAGGATACTCTAACCAGGCCTCAAGGCAGAATATGAAAAACTTTGTGTAGGTTTAGAGCTTTTTTTCTTTTTTAACCTTTCTGCTGTGCTCATTTAAACCTATTAATCTCTGGGATGGCTCAGTGCTCAATTTGGAGATGAGGCTAATATCTTACTACCAAACTGAGATGATATATTGACCGACAGTGAAAGCATTTTAACCATCTGTATTAGGAGCCTTAAATAATGACCATGCCCTTTGATTAGGTAATTTTACCTCTGGGACTTTAACCCAAGGAAATAATTTGAATAGCAGAAAAAGCATGTACTCAAAGATGTGTTTATTATAATAGTGGAGGGGGGACACCTAAAATGTTCAGCATTAGAAGGATGTTAATCTTTCCAGAATGTAATAAGCACTGTGGGATAAGGACTTGTTTGTTCACTCTGTATGTCCAGCACCTAAAGCACTGTCTGGCATACAGATGGCCAGTAAATATTTTTTGAACAGTTATGTGAAAAAAAATTATATCCATATGATGAGACTATTATTCAGCTATTTCAAAACTCTTAATGACGTAGGAAATTTTCTATGTTAATATGATGTAAAAAGGCAGGATACAGATTTCTAAATACAGTAAAATCACAACATTTCTTTTAAATAGAAGGAAATAAAAGCTAGGAAGGAGAAGATACCCACGTATATCTCTAGATGGTGAGATCATGGATGACCTTATTTTCTAAAATTGCTCAGAAGAATATGATTTGTGATTGGGGAAAACATTTAAAAATAAATCATATTCTTTTTAAAAGAAGGTTAGGTTAGCTTATTCAGGGAGGAAACCAGCAGCCCTTAAAGCCAGTTCCTCTTCCTTTCAAAGAACCAGGCAGCCTTTGTGAATACACAAAACACCTACACACTTTGGTTGTGTCTGTCAGCTTGGCGTGGAAGCTGATCCCTCCTAACTTCAAAAGGGTGATCGAAACTCACAGCGTTGAAATTGTGCAGGTCTTGTTGCAGAGACATGCCCATATATTTATATCCCATCACTGAACTGAAGATATTTTGTAGTAGGGAGAAGAATTTTAAGAAGATAGATTTTTCTGGGTGGGTGGTTAATTCTTAGAATTCTTTTCCTGGTTCATGGATTTTGGAAGCTGTTGAAAGTGCCGTCTGCTTTCCTTCATTCTTGTTTTAGCTCGTGCCATCTTAAAGTAACTTTTTGCTCAGTTTGTTGGAATCAGTGCCTCATAGAATGTCTCTCTAAGATGAAGTGTTGCCTTGGAGCCAAGACTTCCCTAGAGTTAAAATCCCTGTGTTTTAAATGGCCTTTGGCACCCGAACTGGAGGTTCTTAACTTTTAAATGTAGCTGGGTTCTGACAAAATAAGTGCCTCTCAGCAGAAAGGCCCACTTTCTCATTTTGGGAGGAATCTCTGATAGTCAGGGGTCCTCAGAAATTACTGACCTGTCATTGTGTCTGTAACCCTTTCCATTTATATGACTTTTCCATCATTATCTCTCTTTCTTTCTCTTTAGCCATAACCAGCAGACCACAGCGTTCAGGCATCCCGTGAGCGGGCAGTTTTCTCCGGAAAACAGCGAATTTATTCTTCAAGAAGAGTAAGTACTTTTATATATTCTCCTTTTCCAGGCAGAGTTTTGGAGCTTAAAGGCATTTACTCAAAACAAAGCTTGTTGGACTCTTTTTTCTCTTAGGTAGAAGGGCTTGAAGTGGGTTGGTTAATTCATGATAAAAAGCGAGCATTTTGTCTTTCAATCTTTAGACTTCTCTTTGTGAAGAGATGGAAGTGGGAAGATGATATGGGTATGTGCTGTGATTGGTGTTGTCAGAGCCCTTTAAAAGCTCACTTTCCCCTGAATGAACCCTTTCCCCTCAAGCGACATGTAACACTCATCTGGTATGAAAATGTTGTAAATGTAGCCTCAGACCGTGCTGAACCAGCCTCTCAAGGAAGCCTCATATAAGAGTCCAAAGCCAGGGCTTAGGAGAGCAGACCCTTGCCACCTATTGTCCCTGAAAATTTTGAGTTCGTTCTGCTTACTTTTCTTACTTAACACAGGAACTTTCCTGCTCCTCGATGCCATTTCGGCAGAGCCTCTGGGGTGCTCAGAGGCAGGTTCTACCACCCAGGACTGTCTACTTAAAAATGCATGTACAGCCCAAGCAGGATGTATTCTTCTCCTGAAAAAGAAATTAGAGAAACATGTGCAAGTGGCTGTTCCCTTCTGCTCATGTGAGACAATTCCGTTTGAAGAAAACAATTCTGTTTGAGAAACTAATAGAGATGTTGGCTTTAAGTTTTTTTTCCAAATCATTTTTCTTCTGTTTAATCACCTAGACCAAATATGATCTTAAGTAAATTTTCAGTATTTATATTCTTATAGCATTTCCCTCCCTAGGTACTTACACCTTTAAATTTTCTATTATGGAACATTTCAAGCATATACAAAAGTAGAAAGATATTGTAATGAATCCAATGTATTCATCACCCATCTTCAATAATGTCCAAAAGATGGCTGATTTTATTTCATCTGTCCCCTCCCCATCACCCCCTAGATTCTTTTTAAGCAAATTCCAAACATTTCATTTCTATAGTATTTTCAGCTTAGAAACATTATTTTACAGAACTTTTAAAACTAGAAATCTATAATCACAGTAATACTGACATTCCTTGCATGTTCATTCTGTGCTGGGGATTTTACAAGCATAGCTCACTTACTACAATGATCCTGAGAGGTAGGTCATCATCACCAGTTTTAGAGACTCAAAGTAGTCACTTGCCCAAAGTTACATGGCTAGAAGCCAGGATGTCATCCCAACGTGATCCCTTTAGTCAGGTCTAACCCTTGTCCTAGTCAGAGGCTGCCTGTTAAATTATTTTGATGCTGGTGACCTATGGGACACGATGGCCAGACTGTGGAGTTGGGATCTGACTTTGAAAGCATTAATACTATTAGAGAGAGAGTAGGCTATCTTGTCTCCTATGTCAAGAAAGAACTGCTGTGTAAAAACAGAGCCAGAATGTGGATTCTCCACATTCCAGCTTGGAATGAATTTGTTTATAGGATCCTAAAGGTCAGAAACTCTTGGGAGGTCACTGAGTTCAGCCTCCTTTCTTAGGCATCCTGGAGACATGGGCCCCGATCATTACTAAAGGTCTGGATGGGGAAATCCATCAAAATACTTAACTTGGGAAGTTACCAACTTTAATAAGAGCTTCTAGAAAAATGCAGGCTTTTTATCACTGAACAGCTATCACACACACTTCCTTTTCCTCATTGTTAACAGAAGACTTCGTCCCCTGACCACTTCTGAGAACTGTAACCATTTTTATTCTACTAAAATAATCTCTGTAGTAAATCTTAATTGCATCCAGTCTTTAAGGAAAAAAATATTCCTTCTTTTTAAGGGTCACTATTTCCCTCTAGATTCCATTTCCTGGGTGTCATAAGGAATGCTTGCTTGTCTTAGGAGGTGGGTGCAACTATATGGCCAGAAATTCCTTGAAGCAGAATGCGCTTTAGGCATGGAGAGAAAGGGAAGATTCCTATGAACTGATTACTGCACTTACTCATTAAATACTTAGTAAATGTCTACATCATGTCAGAGGCAGTGCCAGACTCTGCAGTTAGAGCAGCAAGTAAGAAAAATGTGGTCCTGTCTGTGAAGAGCTTACAGTTGAATAGGGAAGGTAGATAATTAAATAGATCACAAGTGCAATTAGTGTTTATGACAGAGGAAACAAAAGGTTCAATGGGGATTGATAAAAGAGGATTCTAACCTGGCTTAGGGATCATGGAAGGCCTTCTCATCTTGGGAAGGTATGTTGTTTAAATTGAGACCTGTCTAGTCAAGGTGAGCAACCTGGGCAAAGACCTTGAGGCCAGGGAGGGTAGAGCATGGAGGATCTATACCAGTTGAGTTAGAGTGAAAAATGAAGAGCACCAGATGGATTCTGGAGATACTAGGGAGGTAAAATTGACAGGACTTAGTGACTGATTGACTGTGATGGGGATGAAAGAGAAAGAACACTTTCTTGAAGTGTCTGGCCCTAAACTGGAGGAAGGGGGAGGATTTAGATAAGCGAGGATAAGTGTGCATGTGTGTGAGTGTTGTTCACAGCTGTGGGAAGTGTGACCAGCCTTGGGGTCAGAGGGCAAGAAGACACGTGTAGTGGAGGTTTGGGAAGGGGAGTGTGGAGATAATGCTAGGAAGGCTGCAGCCAGTTATCTGAACGGCTTCCTCCTGGAATACACTTGGACTTACCTCTAACTGGACATCTGGGAGGTGAGTGAGGCATGATGACCCCTCACGGAAACTATTTTTTTTTTTTTAAATATGCCAGTGAATAAAGAATACTGTTATCATCTTGTAAAGAGGAACTGATTTTTGTTTAGTATGTTATGAGGTAAAGAAAAAAGGCTGAGATGATAATTTTTGTCCTTCACGTATCAGCTTTCATGTTGTGTTGGGAGGGAAAAGGAGAACGGACTCCAAAGAGGGTCTGTTAAGGCCACGTTGGCTCCCCTTGCCAGAGCCTTCACCCCAGTTTTTTGGAGCGAATCCTTCTAGTGCAGTGGCTCTCAAAGTACAGTCTCTGTGCTAGCATGATCCAGGAACCTGCTAGAGGTGCAAATTCTTGAGCCTACCCCAGACCTACAGTCAGAGACTGGAGGTAGGACCCTACGTAACTTGTGTTTTAACAGACCTTTAGGTGATTCTGATTCAGGTAAAAGTTAGAGAATCACAAATTTAGACAACTTACTGTTCCCATTCCTCCTAAATTATTCCCAGATTCTTCCATTCATTCTTAAGTTTCCTCCGGATATTCATCATTCTCCAGGCTGCAGTGATGATCTTAGATAGATTTTAGTCAAATAATCTTGGGTTTCTTCTCCTTTGGGAAGAAAAAAATGGTCTCCATGGTGACTTCCTTAGAGCATTACTAATGTGAAGAGATAACACATCTCCCTTACTGATGGCAGGTGGGGCTAAATTAAGTGGCTTAGTGTAATAGGTGCATACCCACCAGAAGATAGTTTCCCATCTTACAGATTAGAAGCATGGTAAAGAGAAAAAATGTGAAAGCTATGATCTGGTGGATCCAGAGGATATAAGCTCTGAGTATTCTAGTTTCTATGTCAGTAATACAGAACCAGTCAGGATTGGCTAGGGTCTGTTGTTGTGGTAACAACATAAAACAAAATCTCAGTGACTTAAAACAAGGTTTATTTCTCACTTTCCATATCCATCACAGGTCACCTAAGGGGTTCTGCTCTGTCATCTGTACTGAGGTAGGCTCCATCTCTGTGCTTCCACGATTGCCAAAAGCAAGAAAATGGGAACTTTGAACTGTGCCACTGGCTCTCACTCACATCGCATTGGCTAAAGCAAGCCGTATGACCACTTCTAACTTCACGGGAGCAGGGAAGTGCCTTTCTACCATCCACCTCGGAAGAGAATTCGAAATATTTATTGGTCAGCATTAATGACTATACTTAATAACCCGCAGTCCAGATTTATTAAGGGAAGCAGGACCTTTCAAATCTGTCACTGACAAGCTTCTTTTGCTGCATAGAGTGTTTGCTTTCTCATTTCATCTTTTCTGTTATGCTACCTAGTCCTTTGTCAGAACCCCCAAGGCGGGTGGGTATCAGTCAGTGGGTCCTGCAGCCTTGTCTCCCAGGGGATACCCATGCACAACCAAGCCAACAGGCATGTGGAAAGCCCTGATGGAGGAGCTAATATGAGCTCAGGCTACATCAGTAAAAGTGCAGTGTATACAGAAAGGGAGAGAATAGTTCAGGTATACCATGATTTTTGTGAACTACTTCATTTCAAGTTTATGGAGCACAAAATGACATATTGAGCCTCAAACACTGTGATCCGGATACTAAATTTGAGCAATTTAGTACCAGGGATGTTGAGTAATTAAGATTTTCCTGAGAAAGGGGACCATTATGGTGTGAAGGGGCCGGAAACCCTATCCTGTGACCTAGCATGTTTAGTCTGCAGGAGAGAAGATGGAGGATGGGCTGTAAGCCTTCAAGAACGGCTGGCAGTAGAAGTGAGGTGCATGTATTACATGGCTGCCAAAGGCAGGCATCAGATCAATGAGTAAAAGTTGTAGACAGGCAAATTTTAGCTCAGTCCACAACTTTCTAGGAAAGAGATTTTCCAGCATCCCTTGTTTCAGGATCTAGAATTTCATCATTAACATTAAATGAAGTAATCTATCTCCTAGAGTTGGCCTTTCCATTAATAATAATCTTATTATTATAGCTAACACTTAGAGCCCTTACTATGTACTGTTAGATACTTTTGTAAGTGCTTTATGTATAGGAATTTCATTTTTATAACAGATGTGTGAGGACGATATCATTATTATCATGGATACCGAGGCATAGAGAAGTTAAGAGTCTTGCCAGAAGTCTCACAGTAAGTGACAGAGTTAGGACTTGAATCCAGGTAGTCTAGCCCCAGATGCTGTGCTTCTAACCACTACACATACTGCCTCATTTCCGTGGTCTTTAAGAGACAGTCCCCTTCCTTGGCTGTACTCTGGTGTTAATGTGGTAACTAAGTAGGCTGCTGCTGCTTAGAGATTTTAATTGTAATTGTATTTGATCTAATAACTGTACCCTTGCTTGAAAGACGCCAAGCCTCCTTGGTAGTCTTTTCTCCAGAAAATGTTCTTAAGCCTTTTTACGAGGCCTCATTTCTAGTGATTGGATCATTTGGGCTCCTCTTCTTAAGCTTCTTTCCTCATTCTCAGTGATTTTCTTAAGTTGGAAACTTGTGGTTGCCCTTTGTGGCTTAAAGGGCCACACACAGGAGCCCTTCTGAAGGGGTAAGCCTGGGCACAGGGAACTGCCAGGCTGTGGTTTTCATGGTTGGTGCTCTGCATAGGAGCATTTTCTCTTCAGTGCTGGTCTGCCCAGGAAGCCTCTGACAAACGCCTCTGCAGCTCTCAGAGAGAGGAGAGAAGCATTCCGGAGCCTCGATGCTGGCAGCTGACTGACAGCAGGCTGTGTACATTGATCCCTAGGCTCTGTCAAGCATTTGATGTTGAGGTGGGGCCTAGTTGAGAGAGAGTACGTGCTCTGGAAGTTCAGAAGCTTGATGCTCAGAAGCCAGCTACAAGGCACCCAGGATTGCCTTGGAGTTTCCTAACAGGGAAAGGACCCTGGCCTGCTTGTCCTGGCATCCTAGCTAGTTTAGCTTATTCCTTCCCTTGGGGTCTGAGCAGCCCTCTGTTTTCTCATTGGATTGTTTGGAAAAGAACTACAAGTCGGAATTGCCTGGAATGTTATGAGTGGTATTTGGAGGATAACACTTAAGATATTACCTTGCCAAAGGTAAGAATGACCTTTCCTTTCCTTTGAACTCTTTGGGGCTTCATTTTGCAGGCTTCAGGATAGGCCTCTCCAAGGTGTGTGCTGATTATGGGCCTTGCGGTGGGGTATCTCCTGCTAGGAGATGGCTGTCTCCCTTTCCTCCTGCAGTTGCAAATTGGTAAAAGCTGATAGTGAGACATTAAAAGCACAGAATAGGGATGGGGGTGCACAACTCAGAGCTCAGAGGAGTTTGTCCTGTTGCTCATCTGCTGAGCCCTGGGCTGTGAGGCCGATGTGTTGCTCTCAGCAACTGTATAGCCAGTGCCTTGTCTCTCCAGACTGACAGTCTTAGGCTAGCTTTGCCTGTTGCATTTGGTTGCCATGGCAACATAAAAAAAAATGAAGAAAAATGGAAACACCTGGCAAGCAGATACCGAAACTTGGATTGTTCAGTTTTCCTTCTTGGTCTAGGAGATGGCGTTTGTGACAGTCACAGGTAGGGGAAGAGGTGGTGATAGTGTTTCGTTCATTCAGACACCTGGGTATTGGCTTGGCTGTCGATGTTGCGAAGGGCATTGGCACTGGGGATGCAGTCATTGCCACACAGCCACCGCGTCTCCAGCTCTTTCTGCGCTGGGTGAAAATGCTGCAGTGGTGGCTTTGCTCTGTGTGGAAGGGAAGCTGCTGCTTGCAAATTGTCATTTTGTTTCTTCCTGTGACTTCCCTTGTCCTTTACCTCCCCCTGGTCTGGGAAGTGCCCAGATCTCTACTAGAAAAGGCTATTTTCCTAAGGAGAGAAGTAGCTGCCCTAGTAAGCCAGGAGGAGCAGATAGGCTAGGAGAGTGCTCACTGAAGGCTCAGGTTAGAATTGTAGCATCTCTGAAACAGCAAAGCAGAGAGGGGAGGAACAGTCGAGGTCAGGGTCGGGTTCTCCCCCAGCAGATAGAAGCCTGGACAGCAGAAGAGACTGGCCCAGGGTCATTTGGCAGAGCAGGACTCAGGCCAAATTCAGGGCAGTGCTTGGGTTTGGGGGTGCGGGAGGGAAGCCCATGAGGCTCACTGGGTTATTTTCATGCCAGGAGAGGGGTGTTCTTTGGGCTGGTTTCCAGCTCCCAAGGTGGGGTGGGTGGAGTGAGGAAATGGAGCCTGTGTTCGAGAGAGGAGTTGTGGGGGAAGGGGAAAGAATACAGAAAGCCATAGTTGAGTAATGAGGCCATAGTTGCTGAATGAAAACCTGTGTCAGACAGCCTCCCCCAGGGTGTTGGGAGGGTACAGTGAGCGTTGGCGGTCTGTCTGTGTGTGTCTCTTTCTCCGGGAAGAGAGGAGTGTGGAGGTGTCTGCCTGTTTGGGACAAGAACCGTCTTTTATTCTTTTTATTGTGCCTTGCTTTTCCCAAACCCCTTAGGTGGTGGGTGTAAGCGCCTTAAAATTTTTGCTGGTTGTTTGTGAATGTGCCTCTTCTCATGCAGCCCTCCTTTTGTAGCAATAATTTTAGCTGAGTTACCTGTGTAGGATCCTTGAAGACACAGCATGAAATTGGGGGCCGATCTTCCCAGGAATTAATGGGATACAAGTGTCATCTAATGATATCTTCTCAGTAAGAGATTTCTGATCCTCCGAACTTTCTAACCTCCTATCCTAGCCTCGAAGACTCTCAACATTGTCGTTCTCCTGGGGAAAGAATTGGGGTCCCGTCCCCCAGCCACAGGGTTACTCTGCTTTAAAGAAGCCCCAGATATGGTGTTTATAGAAATGAATATTGTTTAGAAGTTAATTGTTTGGCATCTTGAGCTTTCTGGAGAGAAGTGCCTTAGAAATAAAAGTAAAATGTACCTGAGATTTAAATTCTGGGGTCTCCACTGGTAACAGTCACAAATGGTGCTTTTCATTTAGTGCAGTGCTCCATGGTTTTCAAAGCGTTATTTCAATCCACACAACCACCTTGAGAGAAGAGTTTTCATCCCATTTTGCAAGAATGGAAGCTGAGGCCCAGAGGAGTGATGTGAGGGGTAGAGGGGTCAATAGCTGCAGACCTTTGTTGGGACCCAGTCATTCTGGGCTCATGGTTTTTCCAGCACCCCAGGATCCTCTTGGTTTGGGGGTTAGTCTTGGGGCCGAGAAGAG
This sequence comes from Pteropus alecto, assembly GCF_000325575.1. NCBI lineage: Eukaryota > Metazoa > Chordata > Mammalia > Chiroptera > Pteropodidae > Pteropus > Pteropus alecto. Next base: position 948,853 of record NW_006430061.1, read on the forward strand.
CAAAAGCTTGCTTCTGTCAGATTTTAGGACTTGCCGTGGAATGGTGTTTCTGTGGCAAAGCCCAGGTTTTCGGAGTCCAGCTTCTGTCTTGGGCAAGTCATTAATTTCTCTGAGCCTCGATTTCCTCATGTATAAAATGGAGATGGTAAACTGACTATACAGAGTTAAGTGAGATAATGCAGGCAAAGTGCCGGGTACGTGGGCGGTGCTGGACAAGTCCGGTCCAGTCCTTCTGCTTGCTTGACCTTCTGTACCTGTCCCTAAGGGTTGGCGGTGCTTAGGTTAGTGACCTACCTGTTGTGATGGCAGTAAGTGTAGGGAGGGGTCTTGCTGTGATTCCACTTCAGTCTGCTCCTGTTCAACATGTTGACTGAGAGGCAGCTGAGGACCCCATTACCCAAACTCACCTAAATTCACACCCGACGGAAAGAATGCCTTCTGAATTATAACCTCCCTTTATTACTACGTCTGTTAGAGTTATATGCATATGCTCCTGGATATGTAGGAAACAGAAGCAGCTTCTTTTATAGACAAGGAAATTGAGGGACTGAGAAAGTAACTTCCTGCCCAGCCTCACCTGACACATCCTTGAGGAAGTCGAAAGTAGAATGAAGTCATTTTCTTGTTGAGCTTCTCTAGACTAATTTTTGTCTGGTCCTAACTTCTTTTGTTCCTTTCAGATGGGAGGCAGTTGAGTTAAAACTCTAGCTCACTGTTTTGAGCTTCAGCCCACACCCTTCCAGCAAAATGATCAGCATTCATGTAGCCCAAGTCAAGGAAAGAGAAGTCTTTGTTCAAATCATCCCACTGTGCTTTGGGAATCCAGATAGCACAGAAACCTGGCAAACAGGCTTCTACATTAAAGATTTTATTTAATGACGTTGAGAGTCTGCCTTCCCATAGCATATGCAGGGTTTTGGTCTCCTCTCCGGGGATCTGTGTGACTCATGTGCCCGAAGGCAGGCTTTTGGGAACAGAACCATCTTTACAGCTACTCACCTCAGAGCCACATGCTGAAGGAGGGGTGAGGGGGTTCCTGGGTAAAACTTGTTAGGAGCAGACCTCCGTCGGAGGAGTTGAGGACAAATCGATGTCTGCTCCAGCAGGCTCTAAAGTGGGGACACACCCTAAGATGTGACTGACTAAAGCAAATGTACCAGAATGCCCACATCCAAGTGAGTGAGTGAGGACCCTTTCAGTGTTGTCTCTTCAGGAGGCTACACACATGTACCACAGGTGTTCTCATTGCATAAAACAATGTGGTAAACAACTTCTAGAAGTTTCCATCCACCAGCTTTTCAGCCAAGTGAAAAAATAGTTTTTGAGACTTTGTATATGTTCATTTGGAGTTCAAAGCATGACCACCTTTTTTATTTTTTATTAGTTGTCATTCTGGATAATTTCTGGTTATTTCCAAAAGTCATATTTACTCTTGGAGGACCTACCAGATCATTACCCGCATTGAGGAGCTTCAGAGGAAAATCCTCTGAAGACAGAGCTTGTTACTGAACTGAGTGGGGAGTGGTGTGTTCTTTCAAAGAGCCAGATCAGGGACTACCAGGTAATGGTTGAATTTGTTGCTTCATTGGGAGCTGTCCCTGCCCATGGGGTGCCCCAGCGAAGATACGCTCCCTGTTTGTAGAGAAACCATGGTCCCCTCCCCGGGAGCGAATTTGGTTTGAACTTCAGTCATATCTCTTAAAAAGCCAGCTTTCTCTGGGTGTGGCTTAGCGCAGGTCTCTGTATTCATGAAGAATGGGGTTGTCTTTATGTGTTTTTTCCTCCTCTGCCCCAGCACCCACTATCCCTCACTAATGTTCAAAGTTGGGTTCACAGTCATTCCTTTTCCAGCTGAAATATGTTCGCAGCTGATACCCGAGGTGGTGGTTGTACTTTCTTCACTCACTCAAGCCTGCATCTTTCTTCCTGTACTGTTGGCCAGAGGAGCTTCCTTAGTGTAGGGAGGAGACATGGGTTAGAATGCAGGCAAAGATTAAAATTAGAGCTGAAGATTGTAAGGTACAGAAAAGGCAGAAGTGGCCACCTCTCCTGGATGTCCTCAATCAATCACAAATCCAGAGAATCTTTGTCACACAGGAGGATTGGCACTTCTAGTTGATGTAATGTGATGCGATCATTTAAAACGATGTGGATGAGTTTAAAAGAATGGAGAAAATGTTTATAGTAAGTTTTTAAAAAATCAAGATGCAAAATCATAAACACGGTATGATCGCAATTATTAAACAACAAAGCACCCCCACACTCCCCCAAAAAGCCAATATACGAAGCATTCAAATGATTTTCCCTTGGAAAGTGAGACTATGGTGATTTTTTTTTCTTTCAGCTTTTCCCCCCAGATTTATCAAATATTCTGTAATAAGCCTCTATTGGTTATCTTTTCTTTTAATTTTTTTTTATTTTAATTAGTTTCAAGTATACAGTACATTGGTTAGATATCTATATAGTTCATAAAATGATCCCCCCAATTGTTCCCTCCCTCCCTTGACCCTCCACCTAGCCAACATATTAATGCTAACTGCATTCCCTATGCCGTGCTCCCCATCCCCGTGACCATCCATCAGCTACTAATTTGTACTTCTTTAACCCTTCAGCCCATTATCCCAGCCCCCCAAACTCCCCTCCCCTCTGTCCATCACCAAATTGTCCATTATATTTGTGAGTCTGTTTTTGATTAGTTCTTTTTATTCCTTAGATTCCGCATATAAGTGAAATCATACAGTGTTTATCTTTCTCTGCCTGACTTAAATACCTTCTAGGTCCATCAAAGCAATATCTTTTCCATCCCCTTTCTTTTCATATGCGAGGGTCTTGTTTTCTTATCCTTTCAGCCACTCCATCCCTTGATTGGAGCACTTAAATCTTTTCCATTTAAGGTACCTATTGATAGGAATGTAGTTGTTAATTATTCTTTTTTCCTGTTTTTGATACACGTTTTTTCTTGTTAAAGAAGTCCCTCCAACATTTCCTGTAATACTGGCTTGGTGATGAATTCCTTTAGCTTATTTTTATTTGGGAAGCTCTTTATCTGTCCTTCAAGTCTAAATGATAGCTTTGCTGGATAAATTATTCTTGGTTGTAGATCCTGGGTCTTCATCCTGTCGAATATTTTTTGCCAGGCCCTTCTGTCCTGCATAGTTTCTTTTGAGAAATCAGCTGCTAGTCTTATGGGTGTTCCCTTATAAATAACTATCTGTTTTTTCTCTTACTGCTTTTAATATTTTTTCTTTGTATTTAACCTTTGGCATTTTAATTATGATGTGTCTTGGTGTGGGTCTCTTTGGATCCCTGATTTTTGGAATTCTCTGAGCTTCCTGGGGTTTTATGTCCATTTCCTTCACCAGGTTAGGGAAGTTTTCCATCATTATTACTTCACACAGCTGTTCAACATCTTGATTTTTTTTTTCAGTTATGCCAATCAGACGGATATTTGGAGCCTTAATAGTGTCCCATATCCTCCTTAAGTTATTTTTATAGTCTTGGCATCTTATCTCTTGCCATTCTGATTGCGTGTCCTTGGCTTTCCCTTCCTTTAGATAAGGTATTTGATCCTTTTCTTTATTCACTTTGTTTATTCCTTTGTTTATTCCATTTAATATACTTCTCATCTCAGATGTGTTCTCCATTTCATACTCGTTCCCTTTTATAATTCCCATTTCCACTTTTATCTCTCTGTTGGAGTTCTCTACACTTCTCAAAAGTTCATTGAGCATCTTTATAGCTAGTGTTTTGAACTCTGCATCTGTTAGATTACTTGACTCCATTATATCTGGATCTCTGTTATGTTCTGTCATATGGTTTCTGCTTCTTTGTCTTCCCATTTTGGCTGCCTTTCCGTGTCTGTTTCTATGTACTAAGCAAAGCTTCTAAGTCTCCCGGTCTTATTAGTGTGGATTTGTGAAGTAGGTGTCCAGTGGCACAGTCCTGAGAGGGGTTCAGCTGGAGGCCCAACTTAACCCAAGCCTCTACCTCTCCGGGGCCACCTATTAAGATTCAGCAAGCAATCTACAGATGCCGTGCTTACAGTTGCCTCAAAAGGCCACACCAGAAACCGAGGCCAGCTGCTTCCTCCATTGTGAGTCTTAGCAAGGAGCACCTGACTTGCTGAGAATACACCTGGATGTGGCTTGGGTGAGGCTGCGAGTTGGGGGAGGCGGGGTTTCAGAGAATCCTCTGGGTGGAGCGACCTCTGTTATCCAGTTTGATGACCTCACGGCTATGGTGGCACTGTGTCTGGCACACTGGTAGTGGGGAGGGCTCAGCAGGGAACAGTGGATACCCCTGAGACTTCTGTTGAAAGCGAGTCTAGGCCAGGCTCTCACTCTGACAGTGTCTCCCTAAAAGTCCCTGGTGCCCTCTCTGCGCAGCCTAATCGGCACTGGTGCTCAGAGTGAGCAGGTCTGTCACTGAAAATCTGCTTGTGGATGCGGCCCCTTTAAGAGACGTCTGCCGCTCAAGACCTGGCAGCCCCGCATCCTCGCACCATCCTACCTTCTGCCGTGGCAGGGTGATTTCTTGGATTTCTCTCTAGTTATATGGCTTGTTCATCCCAAGTGATTTTTCTTTGCTGCTGTTCCTTGTTTCCATCACAACTTTGATTCGGTCACCAGAGGGATGAGCAGAGCCTCTATCTCTGTTGGTTATCTTAAATGAGAGTGAATTAAAGTTGGTAAAATCCCAAACAAACTTTTTTTATTATCGGACTTCTTGTCCTGAGTTTTTGCTTTAGAGATACAGCTGCCATACTAATATGACCTGAATATACTTCTTCCTTGTCTCAAGCCTTGGAAATCTGAAAAGTCAGGCAAGACTAGGTTCCAGGAAGACGTTTGGGGCATAGTTCTGCCTGGAGGCAGGGCCTGGACAAGGCAGCCTCTCAGAGCTCCTTTCCACCCCCAGTTGGCGATTATCTCTGTGCTGCACAGAGCCTCTGCCAACACTGAGCGGCTGAGTGTGGTGACATTCTCTGAGTGGGGAGCATAACAAAAGCCTGGCTGGGATGGAGGCTGGGGCGGGGAATCCGGAGTGAGTGCCTGAGCTGATAAGGAGCCAGTGATCTTTCTGCCTGGAGGGACTTGCACCTCCAGCTGCCAAGCATCTGGCAGGGCCAGCCGCTTGGAGAGCTGGTGCTTGCTGCAGTGGTCCTCCTGTGCAGAACTCCCCTAACGGTGCAGGGTGTCAGGGCTCTGGCTTGGGCACGAGAAGGATCACTTATCCTTTGTGCAGCAGTGGTTTTGAAAGAAGCAGTGCATCTTATCTCCAAGGTGGAAACTAAGATTTTTCCTCGTAGCACCTCTGTAAAAGTGAGAGTGGCGAAAGGACTTCAGAGTGCTTCTTCCTCAGCTGTGTCGTGCCCGGGTCTTCTCTCTCCATCTCCTCAGGGTCCGGGCTAGGCCTCCAGATCAGATTTTCTCCACTCCTCCGGCAGAGAGCCCCAGTTTACTGCAGCTGCCTGGATCCTATTGTCTCTCAGAGCAGTGGACAAAACTCAGACATATCCTGGGACTTCTACTTTGAGGAAGGCTCACTGATCCTGGAGTTAGCAGATTCTGAGAGTCAACGTCAAGCCATTCAAGGATAGTATTGAGTTTGTGTGGAGGCATTTGCCACCACTGCTGCTTTGAAAGACTGGCAAATGTTGGGGCTCTGTGGAGGCAGGTGAGAAGGGTTCTCTGTGGTGTCTTGTGAGTATCGGACCAAGAGGTTCCCAAAGTGCTGTACCTCCTAGGGCAGGTGGAGGTTCTCAGTGGGAAGCTGATAGATGAACTGAGGGGTTCCTCATTGGGGACCCAAGTACGCTTCAGTTTTTCCTACTCTCTGGGCATGGCGCAAAGGGTTAATATCTCCGATGGCTCTATTTTGGGGCAAATGGAGTGTTCCCAGAATAGGACTCGTTGTTGAGTATTCTATTTTGGGAGGCAAGCCCTACTGACGTTTATGTAAGCGATTCTCTGTGTGTATCTGGGGGTGTGGATATGCACACAAGTGATTTCTATACTAATTATAACAGCTTCTTTTGGGAGCCAGGGAAATGGAGGTGTGTGTAAAGGCTATGAATTACTGTTGCTTGAAGAGTGGTGTGTGACTGTGTGTGCCCATCTGATGGGGCAGTTGCCACAGATATGTGAGTAAGAGAGTAACTGTAGAGACCTTAGGACAGCAGTCAGGGATGACTGCCTTAGCCCCTTTGTGGGTTGTCAGGCTTTGGAGATGTGCCCACCTATCATCCTCTTGATTTCCTGAAGTATAGATAGGCTGGGCATCGTGGCCCCCTGGCTGTTGTCTGGAGTCAGGTGTTCTCCAAAAGGTGGGTCCTAGGTTGTCTATGGCCTATCAACCAGTTCTAAATCTCAGATTCCATTTCCTGCTGCAGCCTGGCACTTACTGACTGGATTCTTTTCTGTCTCCTCACAGGCCAAATCCACATATGTCGAAGCAAGAGAAAAACCAAAGACCATCCAGCATGGTCAGTGAAACGTCCACGACTGGGACCACATCCACTGTAGAGGCCAAGCCCGGCCCGAAGGTGAGCTTCTGGCCACTCGTTCCTTCCTTCTCTTCTTTTATATTTGGCAAGCCCCTTCGTAACCAGAGGCCCATTTGACCTGCACCATACTTTTGTGAGGGAGACATATAAGTCTTCTTCCCAAATGATAGCTTGGGAAATTGAGGCTGATTGGGGTTATGTCACTTGTCTAAGAAAATAGGTGATTGCTGACAGAACCAAGACTGACATTTAAGTCCTTGGATGCATTCTTCATTTCCCAGACATGTCATGGAAAGGCCACGTGTGTGTTAGAGGCAGCCTAACACGTGTGTGTTAGATTTGTGATAGATGGGCCCTAGGAAGGGTGTGCTTGAAAAGGGCCCAGAGATTTCTGTCCCCAAGATATGGGAGCACTGACTGAGGAGCAGGTAAAAGAACAACCATTGTAGAAAAGGGGAGACTGCAGAGGACTGAACCCAGATAGGAGGGGTGAATTATCTGGAAATTGGCAGAGTCTGTGACCAAAAAGTAGCTTCGTTTCAGAAAGATGTAAAACATTTTAGGGCCAGCAGCTGCTGATGAAAGTTGTTTGAAAAATCCCTTTAAATATTTTTATCTCTGTGACCCAGACGGGAAGCTTGCCAGGTCTTAGACTCGCCTTTTAATTAGAATGCTATGGCCATATGTGTGTCAGTTCCCTATCTCCTTGTTGTTCACTTAGAGTAAGGCAGAGGGGACCTATAGCCCTCCTACCCTAAAGTTCTTTTTTATGCCTCCTTAAATCCCCCTGGCTGCTAGAGTTCAAGTCTTTTTTCTCCTAGATCATAAAGTCCAACAATAAAGTCCACAGCTTTGGGAAGAGGGACCAGGCTATTCGGAGGAACCCCAATGTTCCAGTGGTGGTGAGGGGCTGGCTGCATAAGCAGGTGAGGAAACTGAGGAGGGAGGGCGGGGAGGAGGAGATTGTTCTTGCTGCTTTGCTTCCTTACCCTGGCCTCCCGGGAACTGGGAACAGGCTCATAATAAGCGTGCTATTCCTGAGTTTGTCTGAAGCAGGCGGATCCTGTTTACTGTGCTGAGCAGTTTGCTGTTCATTTTTATGAGTGGACCATCCACTCAATGACTACAGCTTCCCTCCCAGATCTACTTGACCACCTTGGCCCCTGGTGCTATTGATTGCCCTGGGACCCAGGCACTTGTGTGGGTGGGTCAGCATGAATTCAGCGTTACTGCCTGAACTTGTCTTCCTGGTGTTAAAGAGCCTTTGTTATCATTTGGCTGAAAAATTCCATTTTTTTTTTCTCTTCCCTAGTCCAGCAGAGATATCTAGCTCTCTAGCCCCTCAGATTCCAAATTGGCCAAACTCAGCTCTTTATCTCCTC
>NW_006430061.1:956751-1006256 GCF_000325575.1 Pteropus alecto
CCCTGCTAACCTGCTTTTTCTGGATTTGGTGACCATACCACCATTCTTCCAGGCACTGAGGTTAGAAAACTCCGCACCATCACCAGCTCCTCCTCCCACTTTCATTGGGCCTTGAAGCCCTGTCAGTTCCTTCTGCCTCCAGGCCATCCTTCATCTCTGTCTTCACCACTAGTTGTTCTGCTTCTGGCCCTCTGGCCATGGATAGGCTGTGAGCTCCCAGGGACAGAGACCAAGTCCCTTTTGTCTCCTTTTTTCTCTCCTTGCCATTCCTCCATCCATCCATTAATTCACCAAGTGCTGATGTTCTAAGTGCTCCCATAGCAGATATAATGAGATGACTAACATGTGGTTCCTGACCTCGAGGAACTCAGTCTGCCAAGGGAAACAGACACATCTCTCACATGTCATATCATCACCTAGCATAATCTCTCACATATCATGCCATCTAAAAAAACACAAACGCCAAGAGCAATGATGTAAATTTTTTTTACTAAAGGAGTTATGGGAAGACAGAGGCGGGCATTACATTGCACATCAAACGAAAAAAATCCCTTGAAAATGCTCATGAAATCTCTCTCCCCCATTTCTGCTCCCACAGCAACTCCTATAGCTCTCTAGCCTCTTCTGGCAACACCCTTCTCTTAATGCTGTTCCTTCCCTCACAGCTCTGTTCTCACTCTCACCTCTCTCTCTGTTCATCTCTTTTCTTACCTGAGAAACTTAACCCTCTGACTTTTTCCATTTGTGTCCCTATCCTCATTAAACAAAAGGATGCTCCTTTGAAATGTGGAAGGAGAGGGAAGGGATTTTAAATAATTTTTCTCCCCAACCCCTATGCCCTAGCCAAGGCCCCTTGGCTGTGCTGTAACTATAACAGAGGTCTGTGTGGAGGGTCATGGACACACAGCAGAGAGAATGTAGCTGTGCTTGAGGAGTCTTGGAAGGCTTCCCAGAGAGAGTGACGTTTGAACCAGGTATGGAAAGAAGGAGAGGAGTTTTCCAAACAAAGCAAATATATGCCAAGACCTGAGAGATTATCTGGTCATTGCAGAAGATAAAACCATGAAATGCATGAACTCAGCAAATTAAAATTGTTTTTACTACTTTAGTAAATGGAGAATGAACAGACTTCATGTCGTTAGGTTTAGAAACTGTCAGATTTTTTTTTTTTTTTTAATTTAAGCCTGTCAAAAACTTTTGCAGAAGAAAGACCATTTTAACAGCTAAAAGTGACTCTGGAATTTCCTAGGTTTGAGAGAAAACTGACCCTAACACACTGCTATTTTCCCACCCTGGCCATGTTTTTTTTTTCGTTTTTTTAAATAAATGTAATGATCGACACTTTAAATGAAAAAGACAGATTTTTGTTATGAGATAATTTGATAGCAAGAAAATCCAAGTCTCTTTACATTGAATGGAAGGAAAACACACCATAAAATCAGTTCTTTATGGCAGAGAACCGAACTTGGTCAAATGAGAATTTTGCCTCATTGATTAATTAACTAACCTAAACTCTTTGTTCATACTATATAAATCGTTTTTCTAATTGGCATAAGAGAAGGTATTTTATAGCATAGAATTGAAATAAAATTAAATAATAAATAAATAAACAGCTTCCTTTTTGTTAAAAGCTGATATCTTCTTAATGGAAGAAGTGCATTTTTAAATTCATATCTTGGTTTTCTAAAAGAAGGATGCTTATAATGTATTAATCTGTTTCCAGGAAACAAACAGAAATTTCCCAGGGATAAACCATCACTGAATCTAAATTTTAATGCCCTAGTCAAAGAATGGGTTTGCAATAAAAAATCATTAATTTGTTGATAGAAAGAGTGAATATGGGCAAATCAAGATTGGGGACGGGGAGCAGTAAGCTCAGACATTGCCCTGATTAGTTTTCTTTGCTTTACAGGACAGTTCTGGGATGAGGCTGTGGAAAAGGAGGTGGTTTGTGCTTGCGGATTATTGCTTGTTTTACTACAAAGGTAAGCTGAGTCTCAGGCCACTAAGGGCTCTTTGTGCTGGGCGGGGGGTGATGAGGTGATGCAGATGTGGTCTTCTCAAATCTAGTGAATGGACCAGTGGCCTGAGCTTAATTAATAACCTATTGTCTTGACAAAGTGTTCACTTTTACTTACATGGATGGTTGATGACTTCATTTTTACCAGTCTTAGCACTGGAAGTATCATTTGTTCAGCTAAAATAAATCTGATTTGCCTGCTACTTAGGGTTTGAAGATCTGGAGTTGTCAGCTTCTGCCCTACTTGGGACATAAGCATACCTTTGACACAATCTGGAGAGGTGGAAAGTATAGATAAATCTTGTTTAGTAACTTGATACCTAGGTTTATCCACTTTGATATTGGATGGGCACGATATTGAATTGAGTTGGCCAAATGAACAATTATGGAGCCCCGGTGCATAGAGTTAGGGGCTATGCGGTGGTGAGAAGGAAATAAGCCTCAAAATATGGAGGAAGAAATAGCTTACTTTTCAGAAAAGGCTGTGATTGATGCTTCAGAACAGGAGTCCCCCACCCCTGGGCCACAGACTGGTACCAGTCCGTGGTCTGTTAGAAACCGGGTCGCACAGCAGGAAGTGAGCAGCGGGCAAGCGAGCAAAGCTTCATCTGTATTTGCAGCTTCTCCCCAGCGCTAGCATCACCACCTCAGCTCCATCTCAGATCATCAGGCCTTAGAGTCTCATAGGAGCACTGGTCCATGGTGCCAAAAAGGTTGGAGACCGCTGCAGTTTAGAAGACATCCAGAGTCCTTGGGCAGGTTAGAGAGGGCAAGAAGTTAATTGCATATTGGAGAATTTGAGGAGTCTTCTTAGAAGAGATGGGATTTGAGTTGGGCTTTTAGGGATGGGTAGAGCTTTGTGTGTAGGGGAGCGGTGGACATTCCAAGCAGAGGAAACAACTTAAGTTCTAGAAGCAAAAGTAGGTGGAATGACAGACCTGCAAGGTCAAAGTAGGTCTTGCATGGAGGATGTACTAGGAGATAAGGCTCAGGAGGTGAGTAAGGGCCAAAAGGCACAAGGGCTGTTGACACTGGGCAGAAGAAGTTGGGCTTCATTCTGTATCCAGCTGGCATTCAGTGAGTGCCTCTGAGTAGGAAAGCGACAGGACTAACTGTGATCAGGAAGTTGCCTCTGGTAATGAAGATGGTTTAGAAAAATATGAGAATAGATGTAGAAATTAGAATATTTCACACATGCTCTAACTTTGCCTATGAGGTTTGCTCCACACAGAATGCCCTTCCCCATCCTTTCAGACACTTTAAATATCACCTTCTGCAGCCTTCTTGACTTCCCCAGACAGTGCCACTCCTGCCTGTGTATTCCTGCACAACTTGGTATTCTGTTGTGTTTTAGGAGTTAGCAGGTTGAGTTGAGCGTGTTTACATGTCTCCACCCATGGGGAGAGGGCTCTGTCTTATTCACCTGTGTAGTTCTAACATTAGCACAAGGGTCCCTAGGGAAAAGCCAAATGGACCTTCAGTGAATGCAGTTGTCTTGGGGAGAGATTGGGAGACCTGAACTAGAGCAGTGGTATGAACCAGCCCCGGGAAGGTGCTACACAAGTTTATTCTGATGTGTCTTTCAATTCAAAGACAGCCGAGAGGAAGCGGTCCTTGGGAGTGTCCCTCTGCCCAGCTACGTGGTCTCACCTGTGGCTCCTGAGGACCGCATAAGTCGCAAGTATTCCTTTAAGGTATTGCTCCCTCTCCTCCAGTACTGTCATTCCATCCTAAAATAATGGTGTTCCCAAAAATGGCTTCATAAAAGCAGTGTTTTTGTGGGGAGGGGGAAGAAGTTAAGCTAGAGCATTTCAAACTCATATTAACAAAGTTATAAATTCTTTACCCAAGAGTAATATCACATCACAATTTCTTTCATTTGTATCTGAGCTTTTGAGTCCTCCAGCCTTGCTGAAGTGTTTAAACCCTTCTTTCCCTGTCACTTCTAGTCCTGTGATTACAAATTGGACACAGCCTTCTCATGCTTTCTTATCACTGTAGTCAGCCAGTCTAACAAGCATCCAGCCACTTACTGCAAATGACAGTCCCTCATAATGGATTTTTATCAGTTTTAGTATGAAAACTTACATTGAGGATTAGGGGCCTGCCTGCCTGTTGAAGAAATTTTCAGGTTTGTCCATTTTGTTTATCTTGTTGAAAAGCAATTAGAATCAAATTTGGTTTGTTTTCTGGCTCATTGAAAACTCCTAGGGAAATCCCTTTAACAGTAAAACCGCTTTTCTACTTCCTTTGTCTTTGTGGCATTTGGAGTGAGGCTATGATAATTGATGGCTGTCCTTTGACAGCCTCTGGCATCTTCATAGCCAGGCGTTGAGGCTCTAGGAAGGTGATGGTCAGGCCCAAACTTGGGGGATCTTGAAGCCATCTCCTTCAATGGCCTCCATAATCCCTTCACCGTTAACGTTTCCTAGGCCCCCTAGGGATGGTGAGGGTGGGATGGATTGAAGGTCCACTCTACTGGCATTTGGAGTGCAAGTTTCATTTCCTTTAGGTATAGCCTGGTTTCTGGTCAGTCATGCAAAGTTACCTAGTAGGATTGTGTTAATTGGAAAGTGCAGAGCAGAGGGGAAGGGAGTACCTTCAAGATGTGACTTCAAATCATCTTGGCTCTGGCATCTTCCTCAGGCTTAGGGCACTTTGGACTTGGGTCACTTGGCCAGATGGAAGGGGAACTCCCTGTACTTCTTGGCTTCACAGTTAACACATTTAATATGCCCAGGCACAGGCAGCATGTAGTTGGGAACCTGTTCTTCAGAGCCAAGTGTAGCTGGCACAGCACATGCTGGCAGTTTAATTAGTGACTGAGGTTGTGTTTGTGATCTTTTTTAACCCTTTTGTAACGATGGATCTAACTCCCAAGGCCCATGAAAGACATGCAAACTCTCCTTGTTTGAAGTGTGTCCCGTGTTGATTTCCTGGACAAAGCTGGCTCCATGAAACCTGTATAGCAGGGACCTGCGCTCTCATACGCTTATGGGTTTCCTGTGCTTGTGGGTGGCCTCGTGTCCGATGGGGTGAGCGCCTGTCCCAGAACCATCTGTGGCTGGGCAGAAATTCTGGAAGGGGGTGTCAGAGATCTTATGGGGTCATTGTCCAGGGGAACTTTCCAAGAATTTCTGCTGATTCACAATAAGACATGCATAGGTCCTTTCTCAATCTGTTCTTATTGCCATATTTCCACCTTGTTTAAATAGGAGGAATCCTTCCTGGGACATGTAAAGAAGGAAATCAGGTTTGATTTGGTTGATGTAGGGACTCTCTGCTGCAGCCCAAGTTTGCCTGCAATTCCTTGGCACTGAGCTGGATGGATTCAGATACGTGAATGTCAGAAGCAAGCCCATATTTAACATGCATTTTGGACCTGAATGTTAGTGTGTGGAGAAGTAAATGCTAACAGTTCATCTGAGAGGTTTCATTTGTGACCGTTAGTGATTCTAGCATGTCATTTTCCAGCTTCTAATTGGTTCTCTGATTTTATTTCTCTGACTGGTCCTTGCATGGAATTTGCCTTTCATTCTGGATCCAGATTATCAGAGCAGTGGTCTATATAATCATACTCATTTTTGCATAGGACCTGGAAGCATTGTACAGAGAGCTTGGACTCAGAGTCAGACAGACCTGGGTGTAAATCCCGGCTCCAGCTCTACATTCATTCAACAAATATTTATTGGGCACCTACTATGTGCCAGGCACTGTTCCTGGGAATACAGTAGTGAACATCATAGACAAAACCCCTGCTCTCATGGATCTTATATTCTAGAGGGAAGAGACAGATAGATGATAAACAGTATTAAGATAAATAATACCAGATAATGATAAGTGCTATGAATAATCTGTTACTGGATGTGGAAATCTGGAGAAGTTACTTAACATCTCAGACCTTCATTTGCCACATCTGTAAAACATAGATTCTGTCCCTACCTGTCAAGGGATTAAAATGAGTTTAAAGTTGTGGAAGTTCCCAGGAGACACATAGTAGTCATTCAGTAAATCTTCCTTTTTTTTTTTTTTTTTTTTTTTAACACCATCTTCCTATGTAGGTTTGGTAAGGCTCTTCCTGACAAGATTAAGATAGGCCCCTGCTTATCAGAGCACAAGGGGAACACTGGAGTTGCCTCTTGTTTGCAAACGATCCCAGTTGCTTTTCAGTGGTCATTCTCGGTACCTCTTCATAGGCTCTTTGCAAGGATACATGTGAAAGCACCTTAAGGCTTCCTAGCACATAGTAGGTGTGCGAGGATTTTCAGTCAAATGTTAGCTTGTCAAACTTTGTAGTGCCTCTTGGGAGAAGCAGAACAGCAGCTTCTTTAATGAGTACACAGCACATTTCATGCCTAAACCGTGAAGCACAGTGAATATCTGCACTGAGCCACCTGCTGTTGCAGCTGGTTTTTGACTCAGTTCCAGTAATTGTGTGCTTCAGAAGAACCAAAACGGGGATTCCCGAGAGTCTGCTTCTGTGAAATGAGGGTTTATTTAAAGTCTTTCTCACATAAGCCTTGACTGTGTGCCCCTCCCTACACAGGAGTAAGATAAGTCTGAAACAGGTACAGCTGCAGGGCACTCCTGTGGGGGAGTCGGCACAGCTGCCCCTGGGCCTGACTGCACTAAGGGGAATCCAGCTGTGGCATTTCCAGGTGTGGAAACAAGCAGGGTGGTGCTTGGACTTTTAGTCTGGAAGAGGGGAGAACGTGGCCCGAGTGTCTCCTTATTTTTGCTCCTAGAAGTGAAACGTGCACTAATCTGGGTTTCCATCCCAATCTTGCAGGCCGTGCATGCGGGGATGCGAGCGCTCATCTATAATAGCTCCACCAGGGGCTCTCAGGCCGAGCAGTCGGGCATGAGGACCTACTATTTCAGTGCCGACACCCAGGAGGACATGAACGCTTGGGTCAGGGCCATGAACCAGGCCGCACAGGTGCTGTCTCGGTCATCACTGAAGAGGTCAGTCCCAATGGAGGGTCCCTGTCACTGCTTCCAACACTGGGATCAGGACCCAAATAAGAACTCTTGGGTGCCAAATTTCCACCGTTCATCCACTTGTATTAAGCACTGCCCTCTCTTTGAAGTCTTTTTAAACAATGAATTCTTTCTGGAAGAGAACGCATACGTGGCAAACACACGTTGCCTGTCAGAGCTGGAAGGTCCCCTAGAAGTTATCTAGTCCAGTGGTTCCCAGCCTTTTTGGCACTAGGGACCGGTGCTCCTATGAGAATCTAATGCCTGATGATGAGGTGGAGTTGAGGCAGCAATGCTAGTGCTGGTGAGTGGCTGCAAATACAGATGAAACTTGGCTCGCTCACCTGCTGCTCAGCTCCTGCTGTGTGGCTCAGTTCCTAATGGGCCACAGACTGGTACCGGTCTGCAGCCTAGGAATTAGGGACCCCTGGGAACCCCCTAGATTCTAGTCCATGCTCTTCATTAGACAGAGAAACATGAAGGCCTGGGAAGGTGAAATGACTGCCTGTGATACAAAGCCTTGGAACTTGGTGTGTGTTTCTCAGTTTGTCTTTTCTTTGTGGTGGAAGGGACAACCTTAGGGCACCAAATTGGGGAAGAGAGGAAGGACAAAAAAGACCTTGCAAACTAAGTTTGCCATAGACTGCTCACCATGCTGATGGGGTCTGACCAGGTAGCTATCTTCCATCTGCCCCTTCTGATGAGCAAACCGAGGGGATGTTGAAATTCCTGAGTCTGTTGTCTCTCAGTGATTCCCTGAGAGAAGGCAGGGGAGTAATGACTGGAGTCAGGGGCTTGGAGAGGGTCGGATGGGCCTGGAAAAGTCAGGGTGTGCCTTTAGCTACCCCTCATCAGACATGGGCCTCATTCTTCACTATCCAGATACCTTGTTTAACTCAGAGGTCTCTTTGACAGTGATCTTTTAGTGAGGCCTCAAAACAAAAGGGAGCTCCAGCAGCCTAAAGGCAGGATATTTTAGTGACAGAAATGGATTTCACATGTTGTGTTTTAGCTTGTCAACCTTTTCCAACTCACATGTATGCAATTTTTGGTATTAGAGGTACTTCAAGATTCATGTTCCCTTTCTTGAGGTGAACTAGGCTTTTGGTATAGATGGTGATCTCCTTTAAGAGGCCAGGTTGGGGTCAGGCCCTACTCTTGCAGCCTCCGTAACACCTCAGGTGAGTGTCACAGTTTTTTTTGTTTTTTGGTTTTTTTTTAAGTTTTCCCTTCTGTCTACTTTTCAGTATCCTAAGCTTCAGGCAGGGATCGTCTTGGTATCTTCTTCATGCTTGACACATAGTAAGATCTCAAATGTCTGTTGAGAAACTGAAAGAATAAATGAATATGTTACGATTCCACGTGAGCTCTGGATCAGTAACTCTTGACTGTAGGTACTCAGTCAAGTTTGGCCGTGCCTTCTAGCGTTGTTGTCCAGCTTGAATTTCCTGTTGTGTCCATGATGATGATGTGAAGTCCCTGCGGTTAGTCTGTGGGCACTCTGTTCATAGTGCCATTGGCATTTCCTTCATCATCCCAGGAAAAAGGAACTGAGTAGGCCTGATAGGTCTTACTCCTGGTACACATGCTGGTCTCTAATGCTCACTGGGTCTGACTTTTTGTTATATACATAGTTGTTAAATGTATATATTTAATTATATAATAAGTGAAGACCTTTTTAATTATAAAAGACGTAAAAAAGTATAGACAGATATTCTCTGTTACTAGGTTAATGGATATCCTCTTAAATTATTTTTTATTCATTTATATACATATATGCACTTATGGAAATATATAGGTTTCTTTTGTGCTTTTTTAAAAGTATGAATGATAACATCTTAATGATCATTCTGTATCAGTTTGTATAGATTGACTTTATTTTGTAAAGTATTTTATAGGACTGTAGTGTATCTAAGCATGGGCCAAACTTTGGATAGTTTATCTCATCTTTTACTTTTATAAATAGTCCTGTAATGAAAAACCTTCTACAGGTCTCTGCATGTGTGAATCTTTCAGGTTGCTGGGTTAAATACCATACATTTTTAATTTTAATCAATACCACCAAATTGCCACTTAAAGAAAGCTGTATGTTCTACTAGTGAGAGTACTTATTTACCTACATTTTTGCCAGTTGTTGATATTATCAGACTTTTAAATTTTTGCTGAGCTGCTGCATAGATAAATAGTATCTGGTTGTTTTAATGTGTATTTCCATGATTAGGGGGATCTTTTATATTTATCGGCCATTTGTATTTTCTCTTCAGTGAATTGCCTGTATCTATTCTCTGCCCATTTTTCTACTGAGTTGCTTGCCTTTTTCTCAGCTCTTCCTTTCTTGCATGCTCTGAAATCTGCCTGGTTGAGAATGCAGCTTAGCAGAGGTTGGTGGTAGGCTCTCTAGTCTTGTGGTTAATGGAGTCTTTTTTTCCTCTTTTGAAAATAAAGATGCTGTTGGCCAGTCTCTAGTATTCTGGCATTTTCCCTGTTATCTTTTATTCTTCAGAGATCAGCTAAGAGGTGTTTTGAGCCCCTGTCCAAGTTCCCAGAAGGCCCTGGGATGCTGATGGCTGGGCTTTTCCCATCTTTCTCTCCATCTTGCACTTTCAGTCTCTCTTAAGGTGGTTGTCCTTTTCTTGGTGAAAATCATTTTTCTTAATGAAGATAACAGAACTAAATCAAGAAATTGAAGAATTTGGCTTTATTTATGTTGTGTCATCTTCCCGAAGTAGAGATACCAATATCTCATATTTTTTAAAAGACCCTCTCTCCTTTATTTTAATTCTTTGGAAAAAAAAAAAAGTTTGTTTTTGTCTTGCTTTGCTTCAAACAAATGTCAGCTCTTTCTAGACTTGACCATTTCGGCTACATCCTTGTGGGCCCATCCCACCACGGATTTGGGCTTGACATTGTGCCCCACATTTCATTTCTTTTGCATGTCCTTTTATAATGTGAACTCTGAGAGCCCTGTGTTGTTACATTGGTTTCTTTTTGGGTTCCTTCTTATGTCCCTGCTTTGTTCAATCCATCATGGGCACTGGGTCAAGGATAACTTGAGAATGAGAGTTCTGTGATTGATAAATAATATCAGCCTTGAACCATTCAGGATTAATTTGCTAGCTAAGATTTGGATACTGTTACTTTTTCCTATTCGAAGATTTTATAATTATCAGATTTTGGTTTTGGAAGGGCTCCATTCTGTATCTATTTAGCTACCTTCCCTTTTAGGGTCTTAAGCCATCATATTGTCCCTAGATTTTCTTTGAACTTTTAAAATTTGTTCTTATGCTCTTAATAAACTCTCAAAATCTCATAATCATGTTTGCCCAAGGTTCCTTCCTTTAAAAACAAAACAAAACAATTTGTTCTACCTTCTGAGTCAGAATAAAGACAGAATAGCATTTTCTCTTAACTTTCTGAGAGATGAAATTGTCAGCTAAGCAAATCCAGACTTATTAAATGTTCTATTTTTCCAGAATAAGATGTTCAGACATTTGGTTAGTTAGAATTATTCACCAGGCAGGACTGAATCTTGCCTCTCCTCCAATTTGGTGATTTGCATTGGAAAACTTCCATCTCTGTTAAGTGGGTGGCCCCAGTAGTAGCATTTTGTTCTCTCCCCTCCTTGATAGATGCTTCTATCCTTAGTCACATAGGCAGATGCTTTCCGTATGAATGTGGTATATGAGGACTCCTGATTGACGGTAACAGAAAATGCAGACAAATTTACCTTAAAAGCAAGGAATTTATTGACTCACATCACTGAAAAGTTCAGGATAGATCTAGCCTAAGAAACAGCTGGGTTCAGGGTTTAGACAATATCAATACAAGTCAGTCTGTCAGTCTTTTTCTGGGCTCTGCCCACCTCTGGATTGGATTCATTCTTGAACTCCGTGGCAGATCTAGCATCTGTTGGCAAGATAGCTGCAATAGCCCCTGACCCATGTTAATCCAGGTCAAAGTCCAGCAGGAAAGTCAGAGTCTTGTCCAGAAGCTCTGAGATCCATGATTATTAAACAGGCTTAGATCATATTTATAACCTAAACCACATACTGTGGTCAGGGGGATACACATGCTTATTGTCACAGGCCTGGGATAGATGCTTCACTCTGGAAAACCAAGCCATGAGACAGGGAGTCAGCTAGGGGCGTGTGCCCAGGTAACATTAGGGCTCTGAGCAGAGTAAGGAGCAATGACTTGTGTGATGAGACAAAGGAGGTGCAAACAGCCAGTGTCCAGGCCAGCTGACTGGTGCTTCACTTCTTGCTATATTGATTTCTTATACCTTAAGTATCTCTCCTCAGAGCTTAGTCTCTGAAGTCAGGTAGACCTGTGTTCAAATCCCAGCTCTACTACTATCTAACTGCGTCACTTGTACAAATTAAGTATGCTTTTTAAACCTCAGTTTGTTTTACTTTCTAGGGTTCTTGCAAGTATTACATAAGCGAATGTGTAAAGCACTTGCTTAGCATGATGCCTGCGACATAGTAGATACTTCTTATCAAATATGTTAGCTTCCATAGGTTTGATTTAACAATATCATTGGTTCTTTCTTCTTTACATCCTTCCAGTTTCATCGTTAATCCCCTGGATCACACTGATGATGAATCTTCTGTGAGCAGATTACACTCTCTTCCTTGCCAGGATGGGCCCATCCCCTAGCAGTGTGAGTTGTGGTTCAACAACCCAGGCTCCCTGCAACACCACTCTCAGCCTACTCTTCACCTCCCTCCATTTCCAACCTCTTCCTACATCATTTCTCTAACCAAAGAACAGAGCTGAGTGCCCTCATTGTACCTTCTCCCTTTGCCCTCTTGTTTCCTACACAGGCTTCAGGGTCCCTTGATAGACATTCATTCAAGTATTCCTGAGAGCCTACACCACATGCTGTAAGGGGCACCAAGCACTGCTGCCAACTACCTCCTTCTGTTCCTAATTTCTTCCCCCATCTGTATGTTCTTCTACTTGCCAGACTTTGGACTCTGGTTTTTGATTCTCTACAGCCTCCTTAAAATCTGTCTTCCCCACTTCCCCTGTTGGACTGCTTTTTCTCTCTTATCTTAGGATGCCTGTCCTCTATGACAAACTAAAGCACTAAGCAAGGAGGTCAGCTTGTCTTCACAGCTCACAAAGTTGACAAGCGACTCAGATAGGAGGGCCTATCAGAAGACAACTTATCTCTTTTCTCAGTTTCCAAACTTCTGTGGTCTCTGCCGTAACTATAGTCCTGTCTTGGCACTGAAGGTCTAGTTACTTTTGGAATAAAATCTAATTTCCTTAGCAGGACTTTTGAGCACTGCATGGGTCTCGTCCCTGCAGATACCTTTGGCTCTTGCTGTTCCCCATTTTCTATGCCCCAGCTATACAGAAGTTTTTTAATTGGATGAATTTGTTTGTGCATTCATCCATTTAGTCTTTTATTCTACAAATACTTATGAAGGGCATATTTTATGTCAGACTCTGTTAAAGATGCTGAGAAATACAGCACTATTCAAGAGAGGCAAAATCCTATGCATTCTTGTGTGGGGGTAGGGAAGACAGACCATAAATAAGCACACAAACCAACAAGATGATTTTTTTAAATCAAGATCTATGCATGAAGGCAGTAAAATAGGGTGATGGGGTGGGGAGGAACTAGCAGGCAGGGAGTAGGGTGGTCAGGGGCAGCTTCTCTGTATGAGTAAGGCCCGACTGATAAAAGAAAGTCACGTACACAAAACTTTGAGAACAAGCGTTCTAGGCAGAAGGAATGGCACTTACAAACACCCTGAGGCAAGAATGAACTTGGTTTGTTCAAGAAACAGAAGCTAGGGAGCATGGCTAAATCAAAGAGAATGAGGGAGAGCACAGACTGTGATGGCATCTGAGAGGTAGATAGAGGTCCATCTCATGAGATGCTAGGGTCCCTCTGGGCCTTGCTCATCAATTCACCTGGCCCTCACCCTTATTAGGACAACTGCCTCACATCCTTCAGGTCTTAGCCTAGATGTTGTCTTCCTTTTCTGACCCTTCAGCATATTAGATGTCCCTGCCTTTAGCACTTTGTCATTCGCTATGCAGAGAACTTTCATGCTGAAGTTATGCGAGCCTGCTTTTTCATTGTTGCCCCCACTAGACTGCAAGTTCGTTGAAAACAACAACAGTGCCTGGCACATAGTAAATGTTTAGTTAAAAAATGGATGGGAGTATGGATGTTTGGCTGGCTGGGCAGGTTGGTGGGCGGATGGATGAACAAAACAGCTATAAAATCTTTACCTATGGGATGTTCAGATAACAACTTGAGATGTCTGAGAGCAGTCTGAGCACTGTTCTGGGAATGGCATGTGGGGAATCATCCTGTTCAGAAATGGCCCCTACGTTTCTGGCTATCTGCACCCTCTTCAGAGAACTAATTTGGTCTTCCAGATTCTGATCACTTTGGATAGAGTATAGTGGGAACACAGGAGGTTGGACAAGCCTCTTGGACCTCAGCAACACTAATTTATAGACATGTTTTCTAGTCAAGTACAGGGCTTTGGGGTTAAGTCAGAATGAGCTTTGAGTCCTGCTTATGTCACTGGTTGCATGATCCAAGGCAAGCTGAGCATCACGTTCATTACCTATAATGAAAGAATAATATCTTGCAGGTTTGTGCAATGAGAAGTAATATATTTAATGTGCTTAGCCCAGGGCTTTGTAGTTAGTGAATGCACAGTCAGTGATGGCTGTTGTTGCTGTGGTCCCTTTAGTAGAGATAATTTATTATAAGTAATCTGGTACTCATAGGAGTACCCTGATAGTACTGTCTTTGCAGGATTTTTGTAGAGATTAGAGGTGAGCAATGTCAAGATCCTGGCACACAGAAGGATCCAGCATAGGGCAGTAATAACCAAGCATTGGTCGTAAGAAAAATGAATGACTCAGAACCGTGACTGGAGTATAGAGAGATGGAAAGTGAATGAGCTTGGTGTGTGCCAGAATTCTGGACTAGCTGGGGTTGGGCTGAGATGATGGAGCATGATTTGCTCAGGTAGAAGGAATAGGGAGAGATTCTCCAGGCGGGAATAAATAAAGTGAGGAGACCTGGCTGACATTCAGTATCTTTCCTTTTTTTGTCTGGTTTGTCAATCCTTAAAACTTCACAATGGACTTTGCCAATAGCAACTCCACTGAGGGAAGAGGCACCTCAGCTTGGCAGTCTGGTGTTTTGGTTATTCTTTGGCCTTGCTCTTCTCTAGGGGAGGACAGCTTAGAGAATTGGGGAGTGTGTCGCCAGAGTGTCAGGCCCTCTATTGTTAATTTAGAGCAGAGCATGAAAAGTAGCCAGATACCTTCCCCCTCCTCCCAGGGGGAACCGACCTATTTAACTCTGGAGAAAAGAAGAAACCAACTCCAGTCTCCATTCCTCACCAGCCATTTTTTTCCTGATATGCTAGGAATTAATTCAAGTTGGATTAGAGCTCCCTAGAGGCTTTGTGTCCCCTTTTCTTCAGTCATTTGTGTAAGTCTATGGACTGTGCCCATGGTGGGTCCTGGCTTTCGAGCCCACCATCCTCCTGAGACACGGGGTCAGTGCTCAGGATTCGGCATCTGTCAACACAGGCTGAGCTGGTTTCCCAGGACAGGACTTCTGCCACCTGACCAGGCTCAGACCAAATCTCCAAGGATGTCAGTGGCCTGGCCCTGGTTCTTAGGCTGCTAATTTGGCTGTTTAGGTAAGGTGAATGGTGAAGGATCATCCAGTAGGATTGCAACAGAAGGCAGTTATCTGCTAACAGGACCAAGGTCCAACCAAGCCCTGCTACAGGTTGTCATTCTTCTGCTTACTGAGTCTTGAATGAGATGTTATGTGTGTGAGGTGCACATGTATTTAGCATTAAGAAAAGGGGTCAGAATAAAATAAAAATCGGTGCACAGTGGCTTGGTATGATGTTAACTTCCAAGTTCTGATGGAGAAAAGGGATGAGAGAGAAGTATCTGGTCTGAGATCTAATCTCTTCCCACTTGCAGGGGAAAACAAGACTTTGCTCTAAGCAGACTTATAGCAGTGCTGTGATGTGCTAATAAAAAGCTTAGCACCTAATGCAGTTAGGAGTTGCATTTGGTTGCTAGTTTTAGAACAACCTGATTTAGGATGGCACATTCAAACTGGGTTTTTGCTTTCTCACAGGATAACAGGAATCCAGAGGTAGGTAGTCCAGGCTAGTATAGTAGCTATATGATGCCATCAGGGGCCCAGGCTCTTTTTTACTTTCTGGCAGGTGGCTTTCATCTACTTTTTTGTCACCTTGCTATCCAGCACTGAGTCCATATTCCAGGCAGGAAGAAGGGAAGGGTTAGCTAAGCCAGCTAAGTGTGCCTTCTTTTAAAGACTTTCCTGGAAGGCCCACCCAGTGATTTCACCGTACATCTTATTGGTCAGATCTGTGCCGCATGATGAACCATGAGCTAGGTCAGTTCCAAGGGAGATTGGGAAACATAAGTTTTTCACTGGGAACATTGCTGCTTTGAAAAAATTGGGGCAAGGAAGGAGGAGAGAATAGATGTTGTGAGTCAACACATTTGTACTTGAAGGCACACTATGTGTCAGACACAGTGCTGTGCTCTTTCTGTGCATTGTCTCCTTTAAGCCTCACAACATTCCCAGGAGGCACGGGCAATTGTCTCCATTTTTCCAATGAGAAACTTGAAGCCAGAGAGGTCAAGGACTTACCCAAGGGCACCCAGCATATATTGGGGTGGAGCCAGCTCTTGGAACCAGGACTGACTCGCACTAAATTTTATGTGCTCTGGGCTTGTCTTGCTCAAGAAGAGACATAGATGGCCAGAATGGTCACAAGTGTCAGGAATTCTCTACGTTTTGAACAGTCACTGATGCTGAGTGTTTACAATGATAGTAAAGACCTACGCAGGAAAGGCTTGTGTTATCTTAGCTAAACCTGTATGCCCCGCATAGCCAGCTTCTCTGAATGACAGTCATTGACAGCAGAGAGATACTTCGTCCTTTTCCATCATTGTGCTAAATCAAGCATTGCAAATCTATTTTGTGACAGGTTTCCTGATATGAGAAGTCATGTGTTAAATTGTCGGGAATGCATGGAGACAGGGAGGAAATCAAAAAAACATCTTTGCCTTAAACCCTATAACTTAGTTAAGTGTTGAAGTCAGGCGAGGTGCTGGGGTAGGGAACGTTACCTTCCCTTTTCTTACTTTTAGCCATAGCCTGAGCGTGGGCACTAGGCATGTTCTGTATGTACCAGCAGCCATGGGACTAGGAGCTATTCATAACCCCAGGTCATAGGTCCTAGAAAGCTGCCAAGTGGCAAGCAGACTACCATTCTTTCAATCACCCTCTGTAGTTTGTTTTGTAGTAAATGGTGGTGTTAATCTGAAGAAAAGGATTTATCGTTCCCTATCAAATTTATTTTCAGGAATCACTGACATATATGAGGGCATGTTTTCTCATATGTACATACACAGTAAGGACTAAGGTTTATAGTTAACTAGCTCCAAGGCTAGAAAAACCTGGCAAACTCCATGATTTGGGGTCAGTTTGAGACAATATTAAATGTGATTATCATTATTCAGCTGGCATTAAGGTCATCTGGCTGAGACAACAGAGGCTATTTTCTGTACTACTTTCTTATGCCTCCAAATTCCCATCCCAGTGGAGAAATATAGATGCTCAGTAAATACATGGTTGTCGATTAGTAAAGAATGAAAAATCCACATTACAGTTGATTGGGCTGAGATATTATACCACGATCTTTGGGTCCTGGAGTTGAGGAAACCCTTTTCCTTCAGTTCTAATGTCATACATGTAGGTGGCATATTTGCTTCACTACCTGGCTTTTATGACAAAATGCTGTTTATTTTATGTGGGGATGAATAACAAGGAGGTGCAGTTCCTTAGAGCTCACAATGAGAGTAACCAGGGTATAAGGCTTTGGTGACTTCGCTATGGTGTGACCCAAAGGACAGCCAGAGCTCTCATCTTCTAGGCAGCAGCCTTAGCGCATCCCCTGTGGGTGGTCTTCCAAATACGAGAAACAACAAAGAAGATAAAGGTCAACTTAGGCAACTTGAAGGCTGCTGGTTGGGGTTACACTGACATGGTTATGGAGGATTCAAAGAAGAAAGGAAAGGCAGAGTTAAAACCTCTGATGTGTACATTGTAGAACAGAGTTGTCCCTTGATAAACTTACAGTAAGAATAGCTTTTTCTGAAAGGATAGGCCACTGAAGATTTCCCATATGTTCTTACTTCTAGAGCTTATAGACCCCTTGAACATTAGGAGTGAAAGGGCCTTCAGAGATCAACATCAGAGTATGTCAAAAATGGTGTAATAGGAGTCCTTCCACTATGAGTGACAGAGACTAAACCTCAGCTAGCTTAAGTAAAATAGAATTTATTGGTTCACAACCAAAAAGTCCAAGGTTATGTCTGGTTTACATATGGCTAAATCTAGGAGCTCAGGCCAAGTGTTTAGGATTGTTTTTCTTTACCTGCTTGGTGTTGGTTTTATTCTCAAATACTTGCTTTTCCATATAGTTGTAGCAACTCAAGACTAGCTTGAACCAAAGTCTCAGGGCTAACTCCGATGGGCCCAGATGGAGACATGTGTTGACCCTTGAACCAATCACTGTGACTTTGGAGCCTTAGCTGCACAGGGACTAGTAGAGTCAGTGGCACCCAAACCACGTGGACAGAAAGTGAGGGAGAGTGATCCCCAAATGAGAACTGAAATGCTGTTACCAGAAGAAGGGATGAGAGATGGGGCGAAGGGGGTGGAATGTCCCCTAGTGGAGGATTAATGAGGGTCCAGAGAAGTTCCGCTCTCCCAAGCTTTGGGTTTTTATGGAAAAATCACGAGCACATGAACAGTGAGATATATGATTGCTTTTCTCAGTTTTCCACGTCCAAGTTAAGGCCAAGAGTTAGGCTTATACACACAAAGCAGCAGACCCTACATTAGGGGTTGTATTTTCACTTTATATTGACATTTTAACCAGCTCCCAGGCTGGATCAATTCTGTCCTGGGTCTGGACTGATTATTGGTTGCTGAGGTTCTGAGGTTGTTGCAAGAACACCCGGGGACTGACCACCTGAATATAAATGCAGCAGCATTTCCTTTGTATACTTTTATGTTGAAATGGAAAACCCTCTGGCTCGGCCATTTGAATAGTGATGGATTTCAAGGCCAAGACCTTCTTCCCAACAAGTACAAGTAGATTGGCTGCTCTATCCAAGAGTCCCTGGTAATTTTTCTGCTCCTTTTGGGCTGGGGTGTGTTCCCTTTCCCGCCCTCCCCAAACTAAATTCTGCAAAGCTTATGGATCCACTACTGTGTCTCTGGCACCAGGTAGTGAGATGCAGACATACCTAGAACCCTGCCCCGAGAAGGTGGGGAGAAAGGCAGCTTACAGTGGCAGACAGGCCATGAAAGAGGACTCGTTCTCTATGCCTCAGAAGGCCTTCCTCTAGCCTCAGTTCATACCCTAACCTATCGCTTCACCCTATTCTCTATTACAGTTTCCAGCTTTGCATGTATCTAGGTCATCAGCACGCATGTGGAGAGGCAGTAGAAAGCAGTGACTGAAGCACGTGGGCTCTGCAGTCTCCCCGAGACCGAGCCCTGGCTCCACTCTCTTCCAGCTGTATGATCTTGGACAAATCATTTATCTTTCCTGTGCGTCAGTTTTCTTATCTTTACATTTTGACTGGTAATACTTCAGAGAATTGTCGTTAGGTCAGTGTTCTTGTAGGTTCCTGTGTGAGCAGTTTCCTGACGAGATCAGTAAGTGGTCATATAAAGAGGTTGCTGTGCCGATTCTCTTCTCACCATCCTGGAGGAATTTTAATTATGCTGACAGTTGTACCTTGGGCCGTGCTTGCTGCTAGTGGGAGAGACCCTGGACTCAGGAGCCTTCTATCTGAGCTAGACTGCCCCAGACAGATAGCTAGACAGATAGCAGAAGGGAAAATCATGAGAATGTCTCATGTATCATTTATTCATTTAGTAGTATTTATAGAGCACCTATTCTGTACCAGTCATTGCACAGAAGTTCTGGGCAGATGATGATTGGCCAGAGGCCTCTGGCCTGGTGGAACTCATAGCCTACTTGGGTGCTAGATGAATAAATGCAGTTATGGTTTAGTGTGATTTGTGTGACAATGGAGTCCGCTAAAGTCCCGATCTAGACTGAGTGTGTGTGGCTGGGGTGGCTTCCCGGCAGAGGTGACATTGGAGGTGCCAGATCCCAAAGGAGTAGAAGTTTGAGTAGGCAGAGTGAGAGACTGGTCATGAAAAGTGGTCACGGCAGAGGGAACAGCCCATGCAAAGGCCTGGAGGTAATTTGAATGTAAAGTGTGTTCTTCGGGATGTCTTGGCTGCCAGCTGTGCTGTCTGGAAAAGGCTTAATGTGCTGCTGTCATTGCAGAGACATGGAGAAGCTGGAGCGGCAGGCAGTCCCCCAGGCTAACCACACAGAGTCCTGTCACGAATGTGGCCGCGTGGGTACTGGACATGCAAGGGATTGTTCTCATCGCCGCCATGAGGACTCCTTTGGATTTGAGACGCGAGAGCAAGAGGAAGAACGATATCGTTCCCAGAGGGACCCATTGGAGGGCAAGCGGGACAGAAGCAAGTCCAGGTCCCCATACTCACCAGTTGAAGAAGATGCCTTGTTCGTGGATTTACCCAGTGGCCTGAGAGGCCAGCAGGCACAGCCCCAGCGTGCAGAGAAGAATGGCATCGCATATGGCTTAGGAGAGCAGAACGGGACTGGTGGGTACCAGCGGGCCTTTCCTCCCAGGACCAACCATGAAAAGCACAGCCAGAGAAAGAGCAGCCTGGCCCAGGTGGAGCACTGGGCAAAGTCCCAGAAGGCGGATGGCAGGAGGTTAGTAACAGACCCAGTATCACTGTTACTAATGAACATAATAACAAAATAACATAACTGTCATTTGCTCAGCACGTGTTGGATAATGCTGGCCATAAATCCTCTTGCCTTCATTATCTCCATAAATCCCCATAACAACCCTGCAAGGAGGGGCCCATAGCTTCAATTTATAAATGAAGAAACTGGGGCATGGAGAAGTTAAGGAACCAACCCAGGACACAAAAATAATTGGCAAAGCCCAAGTTCAAACCTGGGTATGTGAGCCTCCCAAGCCCACTGAGATTACATCAGGAGGCTTCTCTGTTCCCCAGGGAGTGTGCCTGGAGATGGTCAGCATGTGGATAGTAACTCCTCCTCTTATGCTGCTCCTTCTATGCATCTGGAAATATTTGTAGAAACTAAAGTAAATACAGACCGATTTTTAACTTTAGGCACTGTTGACATTTGGTTTTATCATACCCATTCCTTCAAGAAGCAGTTTTTAATTATTTAGAGGGTATATATTCTTGCTATTTGCAAAGCCCTGTATTTTATTATAACTTTAATTAGGACATATTTATGAATGTGCAGATTTCAGGGTCACTCAGCTTCTTTGTTGTCCCCAGAAGCCACTGTGTTTTGTCTTCATTGTGAAGACACCATCCTCAGGCTTGTAAAACAAATCACTGACTGGAGAGGAGATAACACAGCCATGGTGTGGGCAGAAAGCTCCCCAGCGGCTTGAGGGGTCACAGTGTATGTGCCAGAGCTCAGACCAAGTCTGCCACAGGCCTGATATATATGTGCTAAAACACCAGACTTCATTCTCCCTGTTGATGAGCCCAAGGCTTTCCACCCGTGGGCTCCTGAGGCCAAAATGCCCCTAGGGGAGAAGCCTAGGCCTGTTTTTGGATCTGGCCCAACTGGGCAGTTGTGAGGGTAGATCATGGAAAAAAACAGGACCAGGAGAAGGAAGGCCTTTTGTGTTGTAGCTAAGATACCTTCTCATTCCCACTTGGGACAGACCAGGTGTCAATTCTGTTTACATTTTGTGTTTTATTGAAAACAAGCTACTGCCCAAGGACATAGGGGCAGGAAGTGGCTATTTGTGGTGCTAGGTTAGGTGGTCCTAAGTGACTTTACTGCTGAATGAGGTTGGAAAACTGGCAGAGGCTGTATCCTGTAGGTCCTTATACTCCAATGTAAGGAATTTGGATTTTATTTGAAAAAACACTAGGGGGAACCACTGGAAGTTTTTAAACAGGTAAGTGATGTGATCTGATTAATAATTCACAAAGAAGTTATGAGCCTAAGGAGGAGGCTGTTGCAATAGTCAGTGGAAAGAGAAATAAATTTCGAAGTACATTTTGGAGGCTTAAACAGCAAAGCTTGTCAGCAAATTGGATGTGCGGGATGAGAGAAACAGAGGAACAACGAGGATCCCTAGGATTTTGATTTGAACAACTGATGGTTATTGCGATGGGGAAGGCTTAGGAACAAATTCGGGGGAAATCAGGGCTTCCATTTTGGATGTAAAATTTGAGAAAGCTGTTAGATATTCAAGGGGAGATACCAGGTAGGGAATTGGATATGGATTGTGGTGTTGAGGTTTGAGGTCTGGTTGGACATGCTAATTGGGAGCAATCAGCATATAAGTGACACCCCAACACTTAGAAGTTAGCAGCAGAAGGGGGATCCAACAGAGGGAGACAGTGTGGTCAGAAGCTACTCATGCTAAGTTAGGTGTTCCTTCTTGTGTGTAACAACTCTTAGGAACCGAAGTCAATATGAGGCTGCCGAGAGGGGAGGTAAAAGCAGAAGAAACCAGAAAAAGGGGCAGATAGGAAAGACGAGGCTTTGGCCTTGGTGAGGCTGTGTTTCCTACTAAACAGTTTGGGTTTAATTTTGAAGGCCAACGGAAGCCATTGATGGACTGTAAACATGAGCCTGGCATGATACTAATATTTAGAATGGTGATTTGAAGGGTATTAGCAGGAAAGAGGCATCTGAATCCACATGGGGAGGTTTTTTTGACCAGAGAGCCAGTTCTCTATTCCAGTTCTAATACAGCAGGTCCATGGATATGTTGAAGAAATTTCTCAGGTGATCTACCCTCAGGTGATACTCCACCCAAAATGAAAATGGCAGTTGTAGTTATCCTTATTTAAAAAAAAATTTTTAAACTAAATACTAATACATATACGTAATTTAAGGATTTAAGTAGTATGACCCCCATCCATCCCTGCTTCTGATTCCTGCCCCTTTGAGGCAGCCACTCTCAATTCTTTTAGGAGATTTTTCAATTTACCTAATATTTCCAGGTAAGATAGTTATACTACTCTTGCTTGGCTTTTCAGCTTTTGTTATCTGTTGACATTTTACTGTAGGAGATAAGAATTTAAGTCTCTCCCCACTAGCTTTCCTTTCTAACAGACATACTTACCTTGACCCCAGCTTCACAGTGTAGTTATAGCACAACGTTTTTTTAGATCTCTAGTCAGTTTTTACATTATTATGACAATGCCAATATTCAAAGCTGGGGCATATAGTATTAATTCAATTTCATTTGTTGTACAATTTTTTGTTTTCACTGGTATAGATAATTTCCATGCTTTGAGTTAGTTTTCTCTACCAATTACTAATTCATCACCAAATTCACAGCTAGGTGTGTAAATCTCCCAAATAATCAGTATTCCACTCACAAGGTAAAAAATAAGTGTCCTATTTTATTTCAGAATGTGTTTTAAAAAAAGGAAAAAGAAATCCTGCTCTTCACCTTGCCCTTTTCACTTAATATATCAATATATATGTATGTATATAGCTATACATTTTAATATCTCTTAGCTATCTTTCCATGTCAGCACATGCAGGCATATATCATTAATTTGAAATGGTGCAGAGTACTCCAGTGATCTTCATACCATTCCCTTTTGATGGACAATTAGGTTGGTTACCGACCTTTACTATTACAAACTGCTACAGTGACTAGCCTTGCCCAGTCATCTTTGCATACAAATGCAAGTGCACTTGAGGAATAAATTACTTGAAGTGGAATTACTAGGTAAAGGACAGATGCGATTTTAATTATGATAGGTACTACAAAATTGCCCTCCAAAGACGTTCCTGTTTCCCACCCCCATTTTGGCACTGAGAACTACTGTTTTAGATAAACTGCTTGCTCTGGTGACAATAGGGAAGATGGTTTAGGTGGAGAAGAGCTGAGAAGAGAAAATGATCAAGTATAAGGTGGTTACAGTTTGGGTCAGAGGAGAGGGAGATCTAAACAAAAGCAGTGAGGATGGTGAGGATTGTGGGGCAAGGATGGTTAGGGTACATAGCTGATGACATCGGCCAGGTGTAGGCTTTGCTAAACATTTATCTCAGGCTGGAAGTGGGGAAGACCACAGGTGGAGTTGAGGTTAACATTCACGTTTGGCTTGGTTAATAGGTAGGTGTGGTGTGAGCATGAGAGAGAAAAATGAACTTGAATGTGGTACCTGTGGAGTGGCCAGGTGGAGATGACTGGTAGGTTATAGGGAATGCAAATTCAGGTTAGAGAGAGATTTGTAAGTCATTGCCCTAGGTGTGGTGACTGAGTCCCTGGCAGTAGTTGAGATCACTCAGGTTGGAATGCTTAGAGCAGTGGTTCTTTATATTGGCCGCATAATTTGATCATTTGAGGCCCTGCTCATAGATTTGACTTAATTGGTCTGGAGTAAGATCAATGCATCAGTAAGTTTTAAAAGCTCCCCACGTGATACCAGAATATGAGAGAAGTTGACATTTACCGAGGCCTGGATACCATGCACCAAAATCTAATTCCAATGACCTGGGTTGTAGCCTGGACATCAGGAGTTTTAAAGACATTCCCTGCCCCTAGTGATTTTAATGTGCAGTCAGGGTTGAGAAGCTCTAGCTCAGAGTGAACAATAACAGAGGGCAAAGACAGAACCCTGAGGATCTCCAGCCCAAGGGGTGAGCAAAAGCAGAGAAGCCATAGAGGAGCCTCCCAGGAGATGGAGGAGGAAAACCATGCGGGGAGGGGAGCTGTGATTGGAAGGAGTCAGAGGAGAGGGAGAAAAGGACTTCTCATTGGGGGGGAGTGCTTTCTGAGGGGTCTGGCACCACTGGAGGAGTATCTGGAACCTGAGGTTTGTGCTGCTTTTTTGCTCAGTAACAGAGGCCTTTGGTTCTGCTGAGTGTCTTGATGGGCTTAGATGGGCGGACTTGAATTGCCCTTATTAATAGAGCTAGAATTTTAAAGTTAGGTTAGGAAGCAGAATAGTAGGAGGGGAAAGCTGGAAGAAAAATGACATGGCCAGTCAGGTTTCTCACTGGCCCTTGTGGCAGGGGCACAGAAAGGACTTCCAAAAACTGTGCGACTGATATGCAATTATAAGTTGTTGGTTGTGAAATGTCTCTGTGTAACCATTGTGGCAGCCAGCAAACCTGCGTTATTCCGCTACAAGCAATGGCCTGTATTTGGGGGTGGAGTGGGGGTGCACCTCGGGGAGCTAAAGGATGAGAAGTCAACTGCAAGGAGATAAGGGTGGCTGGAGAAGCCCTTGGACTGTCCCCAGGATGTGAGATGGGAGTTTGAGCCATTCTTATCTAAGGGGCAGCGTGATATTGGGTCCGTAGATAAAAACAGTTCATTGACCTTGGAGGTCATTAAGCACACAGAAAAATTTCATTCTAGTGGTGGAAGGACTCTCAGTGGGCTGAAAAGTAAAAGTGAGGAATTGAAGGCAGAGTTTAGAATACCCTTTTGAGAAGAAAGCTGTCAGTCTCTGAGTAAGCAAAGTGCTCAGTCTGATCATTCACTTGTATCTTGAAAGGACTTTGTTTTTCCAGAGGTTTTTTTTCTCCCTTGAAGACATGTGAAATTTCTTACAGTCAAGTAATAAATAGACCTGGCTGCTTAATAAAGGAACCTCCTCTATTTGAAAATATAGAAGGTGGATATCTCTGCTTTGTGTATGATTAAGACTGTGCTTACAATAAGCTCATTAGATTGAGCACGTCGATCATTGGAAGGAAAATTATTTGGGCCATAATACGGTCTCATACTTGTGATTCTAGACCACACAAGAAAATACTTCTAACTGTTCTTTCAGAACTTGGAGATATATACTTCACATCATTAAATTTCTCTAGAATAATGGTTTGTGAGGTCCAGACTGACATATCCTTAGAATCTTACCACATTCTAAGAGATTGTTTTGAAATTCTAGCCTTCTATTTTTATTTTTTCTGGTGTTTAAAGTAATGCATACTTGTAAAATAAAAAGGTAGTGGTGGGGGTAGAATTAGGGACTCAAACATTACAATGAAGAGCAGAGTAGAAAGTTAAAAGTCCTGCACAATTGATATGGAAGTTGGGGTGAGGAATATCTGCTGAATAAGTAATTAGTTATAAAAATTGATGTTACATTTTAATATGACCGTTTTGTAGTGGCTGAATCAGAATATCTGGTTTGGTGCCTTTTGGAGCAGGGATGCTCCACAGCCACAGAGCAGGGTACAAGGGCAGGAGTCCATGAGCACTCTTCTGGGGGTAAGGTTGGAGTTGGGGGCCAGAAAATTGATCTCCTGTCAGGGACAAAGCTGCTCTGGGAGTCCTGCCCGCTTTGAGAGAGATTTAGCTCATCTTACAACCCTACCTCCTGTATCCTTTCTTCTGCCATCCGTTAGTTACTATGGTTTGGCCTCTAGAGCCAGGGCTCACCTTTGGGTTTGCCCCCAAATAGCCAGCACTGGGGGGATAGTAGGCAGCACAGAGGCAGAGGGCACAGGCTAGTAGAGGATGAGCTGAAGGCTTTGGGGCCCGGCCCAGTGCGGGGACTCTGATCATCGGGACACTGTAGGCCGGCACCAAGAGTGAGCTGCCGAGTCCGATGGAAGGAGTGTCCAGGTGGGAGCACAGGTAGGATGTGCTCTGCATAGTTTGCATTTTGTTTCAGGCCGAGTAAACAATGGTTAGTAAAGTTATAAACGTCCCAGGGGAAGACCCCAGCCTGGTTTGTGCCACTGCCACCACCACCGTTAGAGGATTTGGGCACTGCCCCTTCTTCAGAGACAGGGTTCCCTCTGATTTTGGGAAACGAATAGCAAACCCTGCCACCTAGTGGCAAGAAGACAGGCTAGATAGACACACTAGACTAGTCTGGGTTAAAGAGATCTTAGAATTACCTCTTGTAATTACAAAGATAAGGATGAAAAGGGACAACTATTTCAAATCCTTACAACAATTTGTGAAGTGGTCCTAAGTATCTCCATTTTGTAATAAGGAAAGTGAAGTCATAAATGACACTTGCCTGAGGACATAGAGCTAGGAAGTGATTAAATAAGATGAGTTTTAAAACAATTAGAACAATTTTAGAACATTTAGAACATCAGCCACCTGAGGGCTTGTTAAAACACAGGTGGCTGGGCCCCAACCCCAGAGTTTGATTGGGCAGGTCTGGAGTGGGACCCGTTAAACTACACTTCTAACAAGTTCCCTTTGCTGCTGATCTGCCAGTCCACAGAGCACAATTGGAGTAGCACTGGCATAGAATAGTGTCTTGCTTGTGGTAAGCACTGTATAAAAGTTTGTTAGATAAAATTGCTAGAAGCATTCAGGATTACAACCTAGGCCTGTCTGACTCCAAAACCTCTTCTGTTTACAACATCATGCTGCCTCCAGCTCAGACTTTTAAGACTGAATAAAACTCTATACTTTGCCCCTTGCTGAATTTTTCATTCAGAAAATAAAGTGGCTTGTTGGTAGTAGTTTTAACGATCATATCCAGCTTTTGTGAGCTGGAGTATTTATTGAAGGGCTAGTTATGTGTCCAGACTTTCTCAGACCGCGGACAATACAACAGAATGTGACACACATTTCCTGCCCTCCAAGGATTTACAGCCTTGGCTGGGGGAGAGATGTCTTGCAGGTATGAAAAGGTTATGTCGGTACAGGACCTTGGAAAAGTTACAGACCATACAATAAGTAGGTCAGAGCAGAACAAGAACCCTTGAGGGCTGTGGCATTGCGGAAGGTCTCCGTGGAAGAGGCATGGGACAGGGTCCTGGAGAATGAGTGATATGAGGGTGAATAGAGCAACGGGTAAGGGAGGGAAAGACAATATTATGAGAATGAGAGATGGGAAGGGAGCACCCCACTGGTGGAGTGACTTCTGTGTGTCAAGCATGGAGCCTTCATTCTCTTGTCTCATTTACTCTTCAGAACAGCATCAGAGAATGCCGTTCTCTTGTCACAGGCAAGGAAGCTGAGGCTCAGAGCAGTCAGGCAGGTTGCCTGGGTCACATAGCCGGTGGATTAGGTAGAGCTAGGATTCAACCCCAGGTTTGACTGCCTCTGCTTTTTCCACCATGAGAAGTTGCCCAGGGAGGGGTGTAGGAGGCCGGGTGGGATGCAGGTGAGGCTCTCAGGCTTCAGTTAGTACAGGGCTGTGCCTGTGGCGGGTGCCTCCTTACATGTTGGGCCCTAGACGCCTGGCTTCTCCCTGCCCAGTCCTGGCCCCAGTAGGAGGAGCAGTGGAAAAACAGCAGGACTGCAAGGTGGGTTGAGATCAGGTGCTAGAGAGCTATGAGTACCAGGTGAAGGGGTTTAGATTTTATTTCATAAGCAATGGGGAGCCACTGAAGTTTTTGGAGCCCAGGAGTGATTGGAGCCAGGCAGTACAGTGTATAAACGACTTAGGAAGGACTCAAAGTTGTCTGGGGGAGGTCACTAACCCGTATGTGGGTTAGAGCAGTAGAGAGAGAAAGGAACTGATGGCAGCCACTTTTTAAAGTACCTCCAGAACTTAGTGCAGAAGGAAAGTCTTAGTGACCTGGAGAATTGTGAGATGCTTCCTAGAAATATGCACACCCACTAGAAAAGACGATGGGTCAAGTAAGAGGGAGGAGAGGCAGGATTAATCACACTGCATTTGAAGTGACGGGCGTGGGGCAGATAAGTCAGCCTGGTAAAGGGCTGACTCTTCAAGGCTGACGGGGAAAAAATTGGTTTGGAGTCCTCTGCCAGGGGAGAAAGAGACAAAAGTCCCGGATGTCTGCTTTGATTGTTCTTTGGGGTTCTTACAGGGCTCCCTCACCTGCCTGGCTTCGTACATTTACCTAGCTATGTTTCCAGAAGCCTGGCAGACCCTTGCTGATCGTCTTACCTGTCCTCCTCCTCTCTCCTCAGCCTGCCGCCGGACCAGACCCTTCCTCGCCAGGGTCCTAGCCAGTCTCTGTCCTTCCCAGAAAACTATCAGACTCTTCCCAAGAGCACCCGGCACCCCTCAGGGGGCTCCTCGCCCCCTCCCCGCAACTTGCCAAGTGACTACAAGTATGCGCAAGACCGAGCCAGCCACTTGAAGATGTCGAGTGAGGAGCGCCGGGCACACCGCGATGGCACCGTCTGGCAGCTGTACGAGTGGCAGCAGCGCCAGCAGTTCCGACACGGCAGCCCCACAGCGCCAATCTCTGCGGGCTCCCCGGAGCTCACTGACCAGGGCCGGAGCAGGAGCATGCTGGAGGTGCCCCGCTCCATCTCTGTGCCTCCGTCTCCCTCGGACCTCCCTCCCCCGGGGCCTCCCAGGGTCTTCCCGCCCCGGCGGCCACACACACCAGCAGAGAGGGTCACCGTGAAGCCACCAGACCAGAGAAGGAGCGTGGAC
The DNA here is from genome assembly GCF_000325575.1 of Pteropus alecto. Taxonomy (NCBI): domain Eukaryota; kingdom Metazoa; phylum Chordata; class Mammalia; order Chiroptera; family Pteropodidae; genus Pteropus; species Pteropus alecto. Next base: position 985,278 of record NW_006430061.1, read on the forward strand.
ATCTCGTTGGGGGACTCTCCCAGGAAGGCGTGGGGCCATGCCACCAAGGTGAGGCTCGAGCCCTGCCTGGCTCCCGGGGTCCAGGATTAGGGTGTCAGGAGCCTCACCTGGTTTAAACACAAATTTGAGCAATTTTGGATAATGATAGGTAACATTTATGCAGTAGTTTTAGGTGCCAGGTGCAGTACTAAAGGATTTAATTCTTACAGCAGCTCTAAGAAGTAGGTGCTATTATTATGCCCATTTCACAGATGAGAATTCTCAAGGCATTAAGAGGTAAGCAGCTTGCTTAGGGTCGCACAACTAGACGTCTGCTTGCCTGTAGCTTAGAAGATGGGAAAAGATGTCTGCTTTCAATCGGTTCAATTATTTATTATAACCCAACTTAATTTGAGCTCTCCACGGGCTTTCACAGTTTACCACTGCTATAACCTGGTGAGAAAGTGCGTATCTCCCTTTTACAGATGAAGAGCCTGAGGCTCAGAGAGGTGAAGTGCTGTGTGGCAGGCTGCCCTGGTAGCAAGTGGCAGAGGCTCTGGCCTCAGCCCTGGCCTCCTTGCCCGGCCTTCAGTGTGACTTCTTGTCTCTCTACCTGCAGAACTCCTCTCACGTGGACCGACGCTCCATGCCCTCCATGGGTTACATGACCCACACTGTCAGTGCCCCCAGTTTACATGGAAAATCGGTAAGCACGCCTTCGTCTCCCCTTCTAGGCGAACGATATGAGACATCCTGCAAAGGGGGTAATCTCCAGTGTTTTGCCCTGAGCCGGTCAAATGCAGTTTGCAGGGCAGTTTTCAACCCTCATTTTAGAGCCGAGGGAATTCCGGCTCGGATAAGTCAAACGACTTGCTCAGGGTTACCCAGCCGGCATTGAGTTTTTCCCAGATCCAGTGAAGTGCTTGGGGAAGGGGTGGAGAATGTGGGCTCTCCTTCTCTTTCAGGCAGCATTTTCTAGCCACCTGCCTTTTTCACATCAGCTCCTCTCCTTTCTGCCTGGTCCTTGCTTTGATTAGTGAACAGTCTTAAAAGTGTGGGTCTGGGTTGCTGTTTCCTGAAAGAACTTCCTGCAGCCCATTTTCTGCCAGTGAGTTTATTTGTCCTAATGACAGAAATAATGTAATAATCGCTTACTGGTGTCTCGTCAGTGCTGTCCTGGCACTGGGGTAAAGAGTAATTATAGTGCCGTGCTCCTGTGGTGGCTAATTTCCTCGATGTGTCTATACACCTGCAGCTGGAGGAGCTCTCTCAGCTTCTCACCCGGTTACGGCGGCACCAGGCCAAGTTGGCCAGTGTGCGAAATTTCGCCGTCGGCCAGTTACTGCAGCACCAGCTGACCTTTCCCACCTGCCAGGTCAGCGCTCGCTGGTGGGCTCTCTCAGGGCCGGGGGCCATCTTGGGCGCAAGGGAGTGACATGCTGGCCCGTGTTCCCTTGTGCCCGCGCTCTAGTCTGTACTTGTCGTCTGGCTCTCTCCCTCGTTCCCTGCCTGTTTGCTTCTGATGCTACCGCCAGACACTGTGCAGCAGTGGTGGCGCCCGCACCTGGGTGCCAGGGAGGAGGCTGCATGTGGTGCAAGGGACCTGAATGGTGGCTTCTCTGGCTGTGAGTAGTGACTGCCAGGCTGGCGTGTGTGGTCATGTCTAAAAGGCTGTGCTGGCTGTCGTCTTTGTTGCCACCTTGGGCACTCCTTTGGGATGCTGAAAGGTGTGTGTAAACCAGGAGGGAGAAGGCAGAGTGCCCTACTGATTGACAGCATCCTCACATCCTTGACCCTGGTGAACCTCAGAGTAACCTGGGGGAGCTCAGATAGGACAGGAGGTACTGCCACACACCAGGCAGTGGATCAAGAAGGGGCATGACTTGCCCGGGATCCCTCAGCTAGAGCCAAAACTCAGGTCCTTTCTGCACAGCGTTCTTAACTTTCCAGAACGTGGGGGTTTGCGGACAAGCTCCTCGGGGAGTGGCCAGACATTCGCTGTCCCAGGCATCTTGGGCAGCTTGAAGGAGATGCTGGTCCCTCTGAGCTGCATAGAAGTAGGCAGAAAGTAGATCAGAAGATCATGTGATGTGATTGTCTCCTTCCTTACCTGTCTTGTTTTAGCGGGGCCCTAGGCACTCAGGAAATGTATTTGGAAAAATGAATGTAAGGGAACACTTACAAAAACTGTAAGCTATGAATTTGGGAGATTTTTAATAACATTCCTCTACTCTGTCCTCCTTACCACTGTGGGAAGTTTATAGGGACTGGCCGATTAAAGAAGTAGGGATGAATAAGGGGACAGTTTAGGGATAGAAATAAGATCTTGCAAGCCACTAGTGTCCCTGGCAATGGTCCTTCAGGCCTTTTCATGCTTAAAAGCACTGCTTGACACTTCACACACTTCACATTGTTTATTTGTATATTTGTTTTACATCGGAGTTGCAAATGGGCACCACCTTCTCAGACCCGGCTTACGTTGGCTTGTTGGGAGGCCTCTTAGTCTGCTAAGAAAGCGGTGCCTGGACTGCTTTTCTTAAGTTTTCACAGCCCCTCTGCCCCACAGTTAGCTTCTGTGATCTGTTACGTGGGAAGCATGAGTTCTAGGAAATCACTTTTCCTTATTCTTCCTTTTCCTGATAATTATTCCGAAGAACTCGACAGGCTGTCAGAGGTGACACAAGCAGACAGGTCTGACATTAGACCTTCCTTGACTAGCTCCTGACGTGGCTACATTGGCTTCACCCTGAGCAAAGGAAGCCAAAACTTCAGGAAACTTCCAGCGGCTGCTAGTGTTCATTGTTCTGAAATCCAAGGTCATAAAGGACCTCCCCGGGTATCCTAGGTCAGCTCCCTGCCTCTTTCAGGCATTTATCCATATGAATTGGGGTCATTTTGCTTCATGCATGTGAATGACCCATTGCAAAAGTTTGATGGCAAGAATCGGAGCAGAGGTAATCGATGGGCCCCTAGCTCAGGTGTGGCATGTCCTCTTCCAAGTAGACTTGTCAAGAGATCACCTCCACCTCAGTGGCATTGCTGTCCTAGCCCTCTGGTGGGATGTGTGTCCCCTCAACTAATGAGGGCACTAGTTGGCTTTCTCTACAGTGACCTGCAAGATCCACCGTGCTGAAAGAGGGCTCTGAGCTGCACTGAGACATATGCGCTTCCTCTGTGGTCCTGGATGTTTTGGTCTGCTGTGGTCCCTTGTCCCTGAAGCTGTGCAATGTAAATAATTCATACATGAAACCCTGAGTTATAGAAACCCTTGGTGTTCATAACTGGCTTTTTTGTTTCTATGCTTCACTTGAAGGCTGATGATACCTACCTCCAGCTGAAAAAAGACCTGGAGTATCTGGACCTAAAGGTGAGTAACATCTGGGTTCTTGCTTTCTTTGGGTACTCACCTTTCTGAGAGTGTCAGCCCCATGGGAGCCGAGCCCCAGCCAAAGGCAGTACAGGTGTTTACCCTAACTGTATCCTAAATGAAGATGTCTGCTGTCTGAATCATAAGAGTTTTATTTCTTACAGCCTTAAACTCTGGGCTCAGTTTCTTGTGGATTCTGCTGTAAGGTATCTGACTTACAGAATGAGGACACAGGATTCTGATTTCTTTCTGTCCATGGTCAAAGCCAAAAGGTTCCTCCAGATGATAACCAATTGCTTCTTCAGAACTTCCAGTGGGGCGGGGGTGAGTTTTGTTCATAGGGCGCCACTGATGTGTGTTTTCAGCTTCAAGTAGTTTGGTAGATTGTTTGCTGCTGGGGGAGAAGGTTCCGCATGGAATTATGTGGCTCTAAAGGGCTCTGTAGTATCCCATCCCCATTTAGGAGATGATCACTGGACTCTTCCCTGTAGGTGATAAAGCTTCAGGCTATAAATCAGCCTCTATAGCAGAGAGAGCGAATGAGAAGCATCCTGCCTGAAAGGGCTGCTATTGTTTCATCTGCAGAGCTCTCTGAAATTCCCCACTGTGAAGAGCACTTCTTATGCCTCAGCCATGCAACAGACTGCGAGAATGTGGCCTTTAATTTAAACTGTGGTATGAGAGGATGTGTGAGGGGCCCATGGAAGGACACCCAGGTGACTGCCACAGAGGCATGCCTCCACCAATCCCTGATGGACCTGGCTTGAGATATGTTTAACATGGGAACCGTCATCCAGCTTTGTAGAAGCAGGACTATGAGCATTAGGCCTTATGGCAGCAGATGGGGGCCTCCTCATGATGAAGCCTTTGTTTAGAAATCGACTATTTAACTTCTCGGTCTGCTGAATGCTTGCTGTGTACCCAGCCATGGAGGAACCGAGGGGAGATGCAAAAGAAAAATTGAAGCTCTCTGGGTTAGGGATAGAAAATATCCCTCAAATAACAGTCTTATTTATAGTGAGTGTGCAAAGATCCATGTGGCCCAGTGCTCAGAGCTGAGATAATGAAGGTGACTGTGGGTTGCAGGGCGGGGAAGGCTCCCGGAGGAGGCCGCATGTACGTGGAGCCTTGAAGAGCCAAAGGGTTTGGGTTGGGGATAAAGGGAAGGGGACGGCCAGAGCCCAAGAGAACTAGGGTGAGGATGGTGCGGCTAGGAGGTAGGGATAGTGAGGGAGGTAGGGACAGGTCATCCAGGTTCCCAATTCTATCCCAGGCTTTTGGAAGGAAGGTATAGTGAGCAAAAGTCTGACTTGGCTTTGGACATGAGCAAAACAAGGTTCTCTCACAACCAGTGCACATTAAGCTTATGTGGCGTGAGTGTAGTAGTGATGCCTCAGGGTACACAGTGCTCAGCATGGTGGGGTGGGCTAAGTGGGCAGTCCAGACCATCCTCCTGGGCCCTGATGGAACAGGGCGGGGTCCTTCCACCACACCCACCATCCCCACTGGGCCTGGGGAGAGGTCCACCAGCCCCCAGCCTACAGCTGCCCTGCGTGCTGCCACATCCACAGTCCCTGGCCTTCCTGACCACCAGTCACCATGTTGCCTGCTCGGTTCTTCTCACCCCTGCCCTGGGGCCATGCATTCGTCACAGAAGTATTAGAGCATCCACCTACCGCGGCCCCTGGCAGAGGCTTGGCTCAGCAGCTACACAGGTGTACCATGAAACACTCTTCACAGTACTTGATGCACAGTGCAGGAAAGAATAAAGTGCCTGAGCCAGAATTAGTGGGAATATCTGTCTTTTGGTTCCTGTTTGTATTGGATAGCTGAAACTTACAGTTGGCCCTCCTGGAAGGAAGATCCAGCTCAGGTTTGTTTAATTTCAATATTGTAGAATTTAGTTAAAGAGGATTTAGAGAGAGAAAAACTGAGGCACAGGATAGAAGAACAGAGCCAAGAGTTCCTGTGTGTCCCGACCCCCAACAGAAGCTAATAACAATAGAGGGCATAATGTGTGCCAGCGACTGTGTTTTACTCCTATTAAGTTTGTAACCCCGCAGTAGCCCTGGAAGAGAGGTGATGGCATCTGTTGGTTACTGGGGCTCATAGAGATAAATGGCTTTCCCAGGACCACATAAGTAGTTACTGGGAAGTCTGTATTTGGGTGTCGCTCTGACTCTGAAGCTCATGTTCTTAGTCGCCTTGCCTCCCAGCCCCTCTTAAAATGCTGCTTCTGCTACTGTGGACCCAGAGGAACTGAGTTTCTGATGGAACTGAGCTAGGAAATGTGTTCGATGTGATAGAGGCAAGGTGCACCCCTGGGGTGTTTCACTAGCTAGGAGCTGTGTGTGCCCAGAACATCAGTAATTGTAAATTGTCACTATTTGTCATGGGAAACAGTTGTGTTGATACCAAAGTTTCCCTGGCCTTATAGCTGTTGCTCCAGTTGCTGGCTCCTCTCCGAGAACTAGTCCCCCAGATGAACTACACCAGCAGCACGTGTGGGAGGAGATGTGGGGTTGGTGCTGCGTGTGAGTCATCAGTCTGGCATGGCTGCCAGGAGAGCTGACACCACCTTGGCCTCCCTCCAAGGGACAGGGTGCCCAGATCAGGGAGGCAGTGGGTCTGCTCTGACCCAGCTGGGGTGTGGGGTTCCCGGATGAGCATCTCACCTCAGGATCCAAATGAGGGAAGGGCTGGAATCAAAGGAGAGGTGTTGAGGGCCTGCAAGAATCGTGGCTGAAGGGTGTGTTAAGCAGGATGCTTTTGTTTGCAAGTGTCTGAAGCCCCAATCAACCTGCTAAGCCAAAAAGGGAATATATGTTCCAGAGGCTGTGTACCAGGTGCGCAGGCCATGTCATCACTTCCCTTGCCTCCACATGGCCAGGGAAGATGACCACCCACAAACCTAGGGTCACTTCCTTTCAGCCTAGCCTCTCCCGGAGTAAGGGAGAGGGGTCTCTAGTGGGAGGGCATGCTGGGCAGCAACAAATAGCAGCAGCCAGCACAGCTCCAGTGCAGAATGGTCGAAGGTAAGGGTGACTCAGGGAAGACATAGAGACAGTCTATAAAGCTCTGAAATGTTGCCCTAAGGAGAATGTAAGACCAGTGGCGAGTAGCTATAAGTTGACAGGTTTCATTTAGTAGAAGAAAGACTTCTAAAAGGGTCACCACAGGTTGCGGCGAACTCCCCCTTACTGGGGTGTACCCAAGGTTAGAGAAGCACTGGGTGGGATGAGTGACTGGGTCAGGAAAATCCTGAGACCTACTGGCTCTTAAGATTCTATGACATGCTAGACAAAATGAGCTGCTTATTGGCCCAGCTGAGGTCCCTGGGATGAGGGCCTCTGTGGACAGAGTTGAAAGGGCCTGGATGTGGAGATCATGATGAGCACAGCCTCTACCAGTAAGGAGGTGAGCCTCTTTGTAGGACAGTCTCCCTGCCTCCCCCAGTTTGGCCTAGGGTACCACTTGTCCCTGCCCCAAAGGCCATGGACTTAAGAATCCAGAGCCCATTATCCCCACCATCAGCAGATGCTCAGCTTCCGGAATCGGTGGTGTTTGCTCCCCACATGTTGTGGAGGCTTTTCTTTCTGAAGTGAGCATTCCTGTCATAGTGCCAAGTGATCACACAAAGGCATATTCCACCAGCTTAGAAGACAACTGTATTAATGTTCTTTTTAGAAATGTTTATTTCTCTGGCATTTTACTTGGTGGTACCAGAGTAGAAAGGACTCCACATTGATTAAGAATCTGTTCCTGCCTAGCAGTGTCTGCGCACTTGACGGTCACTATCTCACGCAGTCTATCTCAGCATCTTTGAGCGATAGGAATTATTATCTGCACCTTACCAACCAGGAACCCAAGTATTGAGAGGTAACTTCTGCAAAGTTATATGGCTGGAATTCAACCTGTGACTGACTCCACACCTGCCTTCTTGTTTCCGTGTACCATGTACTTCGCCCACCCTAAAGGTGTATTCACTGAATTGTATTTCTGGCATCAATGTGCTGCTCTTTAAGACCTGTACCCCAGCTGCGTCTGAAGTAGGTGTGTTGGAGTTCCCTGTTGACACCATGAATTGTTTTTATGCAGCTATGAAGCTAGGATGGGGAGGTGGAGGGGAGGGTATCTGCAAGCCGCTCAGGTGGTGCCTTTGTAGGTAGAGCAGGTTGCACTCAACCCCAGAGAGACCCTTGTGCCTGGTGAGGCAAATATCATCAGTGGCTCCAGATACCTGACCTCCAGGCTCTTTCTGACTATTTGAGCCTGAGATCAAGGCTTCTCTGTCCAGGGTCTGTTTCCCTGAACAAAGTTAAGAGCAAAGTTTCTTAAATTGTGATCAGGATCACCTGAGAGCTCGATTAAAAAAAAAAAAATTGTGGATCTGGAGGGTTCTGTTGAATTAGAGCCTCTGGAGATGTACTCAGAATTCTGCATTTTTAAAAATTAAGCTTCGGGGTGACTCTTGTGCACACTAAAATTTGAGGTCTGTTGTTCTGGAGCAGAGATTATTAACCTGGGCCATGAGCTAAAACAACAAGGGGAGCCATTTAGTTGAATATCGGTGATTGGACCCTATCCCTTAGAGACTCTGATTTAATTGATAACACTCAGATATTACTCTTAAAAAACAAACAAACAAAAACAAACAAAAAACCTCCCTAGGGGTTTCTAATGTGTAGCCATGGTTGAGAAACATTGTTTCACAGCAGTGGTTCTCAAAGTGTGATGCCAGACCAGTGGCATCAGCAATACCTGCAAATTTGCTAGAAATACAAAGTCTTGAGTCCCATCCCAGACTTGCTGAGTAGCAACCTCTGGGAGTAAGGGCCAGAAAATTTGAATATTAAAAGCTTGTCAGTTGATTCCAAAGCATGCTAAAATTTGAGAGCCACTTTTAAGAATCCCGATGCCCAGGCCAACTACATCCAAGTCTCATGGAGTTGGGACTCAGGCATCAGTATTTGTAAAAGCTCTTGTGTGATTCCAGTGTTCAAGCCAGGGCTGAGATGCACTGTTGTAGTGGGTCGGACAGTCCTTCCCCAAAGGAGCTGTAAGCATTTGGGACCATTGGTAAGACATAATTATTTAGATGCAGCACAGGTGTGGTGGAGGCGAGGGTCTCAGAGACTAATGATGGTTCTGCTCTAAAGTAAATATTTGGTACCTTACAGCAGGGGTCCCCAACCCCTGGGCCACGCCTGTTAGGAACCAGGCCACACAGCAGGTGAGTGGTAGGCAAGTGAGCAAAGCTTCATCTGTACTTGCAGCCGCTCCCCAGAGCTAGCGTCACTGCCTCAGCTCCACCTCAGATCATCAGGCAATAGATTCTCATAGGAGCACCAGTCCCTGGTGCGAAAAAGGTTGGGAACCACTGCCTTACAGTATGTGAAGAGAGAGGACAAAGTAGGAGCAAAGTTCCCTCTTACCTTCTGCGGCAGTACCTGGAAGGAGATGGGCAATGAACTTGGCATTCTCATGTAAGGTAGCCTGCACAAAGATCCTTCAGGCAGAACTTGTTATTCTCCATTTCATAGACATGGGTACTGAACTCCAGAAAGGTCCAACAGCTGGGAAGCAACCCAGGCAGACTGAGACCCAGTCACTGAATTGGAGAGCTCCACATTCTCGAGATTCCCCTTGCCAGTTCCCCAAATTCTGGCTCTTTCAAGTGTCATTTGATGTCTCACCTGTTACGTTTTGTTGTATTTGCCTTTTTTGTTTGGAACAGATAAAAAATAATGAACCTTTGATCAACGTGCTTTACAAAGTGCTGAAGAAGTCAGCACTGGGCTGTCGGCCCAGGAGAAGCGTAAGATGATCTGATCTGTGTCTCCAAGCGGGGCCATTCCATTGCTTCTGGCTCAGTGCCGACTCCATCACTTGCTTAACCAGGGGCCCTCCTGACCACCCCCAGGCTTCCTGCAAGTCATTTCGGTTTATTTTCTTTCTATTCAAGCTCCCTTCAGAGTTGTGGCTGGTACATCAGGCTGAGCCTCTCATCTGTGGCGTTCTGTGACTCCATCCTTTGTGTTGCCACAGGGGTGGGGGTTGGGGGGACTTGCCTAGCTTGCTACTAGCTTGTGCTGTGTTCCCATTCTTGCTCGTCTGCCTCCATGATGCGGGCTGACCTAGACAGAGACCAGCATGGTCTGGGTAGTCAAGCATGAGTTCCTTGGGAGGGAGCAGCAGTTCTTGGTCACATTGGAGGATCTGGGGTGTCCTCAGATTCCACCATGGCCCTGGGATTGGGGTGGCTCTTCGGAGCAGGATGTTGATGTCTAGAGCGGGACTAGAACAAAATGGGTGTCTCCCACCCCCCCTCTGACTGATGCAGAAGTACTGAGTGAAATATGGCCAGCTGTTGCATTCCAGGGGAGCCTGCAGGCTGGGAAGCAGGTGCTGAGTCCAGTCATCTCGGATTCTGAGGAAAGGTGTCTGGGGATGTGGAGGAGACTGAGATGCCTGAGTGGCCTTCGATGCCTTTCTGAGGCAGACCCTCTTTCAAATGGATGAGTGCCCACTGACTCACTTTTTTTGGTGATGGTGATGTTGGGGACCCATAGTTGATGTTTTAAATGGATTTAAACATTGCTAACACAGAGCACAATTTTAAAAGGAAAATTAGATGTCACACACTACTGGATATGTCTTAGTAGCCTCAGCTGTTTGGAAAAAGATAAATTCGGAAGCTTAAAGGACCCCTGAGCTGTATAACCACTATCACGAAGCCCACACTCTAAGGCCCGTGGCCTTTACACCGTAGGAGGGGGTGTCGGCCCTGAGCACAGCCAACTCACCTTGCTTTGCTACATTCACAGACTCACTAAGCAGATATATGGTGGGCCCTGGCTGGGCTTTGAGGATACGCAGAAAGTAGGTCAGAGTCCCCACCACCACCCCTAATTTGGTTAGTATCTAGTGAGGGGAGACAGAATGTATCACCTGATGTACTAAGGCCCAGTAGTTATGGGAGACACAAGAAGTGGGAGGGTCTCCCCTGAAGGGCACCAAGCCCAGCTAGAGGGAGGGAGACGGGGAGAAGCACCAAGAGTGTCACCTGTGTTGATTTCCTAATTCTAACAGACTCAATCTGAGTTCCAGTTCCTAACCCGCAGCGCTTTAAAAGCAGCACATTAAAAGGGGGCAAGAGAAAGCTACCTCTTAGGAAAGAGGGTCTGCGAATATCCTGAGACATAAAAGAAACGTAATGTCAATCTAAAATAAAAATTAAGGCCCAGAAATTTGAGAGTATTTATCAAGAAGCAAATAGTTCTAAAACACTAGCTTCTGAGAAATTCTCTATTATTGATTTTTGTAATGACTATGATTCATCCAAAAAGTTGAATTTATATTCAGTATTCTGCGAAGGCAGCGAAGGGCATACTTTTAGTAAGCTTTCCATCAAAAAGTTTAAAAGATTTGGCTTTCTCAAAATGCCTTTTTTGTGTAGAATACATCATTTCTGATGGTGCTGGATAAATGAGGCATCGCTCAATTAGATTCTGTGCCTTGCTATTTCAGCATCAAAAAGATATCATCTGTAAAAAGCTTCAGTGAAATAAGGTGAAGAGTTTTGCTAGGAGGAAGCATCTCCAAAGCATATCTCATTTTGAAAATGATTCTTTCCCAGGAAGCGAGCCAAGAGTCAGCCCCTTGGAGGGTAAACAAACTCATTGCCCTCTGCTTTGATGGACTTGTGACACAGTGAAGACTCCCCTGCCTTTACCTGCTGGGTTCTCCGGAGTTTAAAGGCCTAAGTCCTGCCTGTTTGTGGTTCACCAGCATTAATGCCATTCTTCCCCTCTCCCTCTGCCCTTGCAGGAGCCAGCACAGTCTGTTTGTGTGTGATTGCTGTAGTCACTGTGTTCGTGACTGTGTGTATACGTGTATGTACACATAATCTCCCAGTTCGAAGAGCAGAATTTGGCTGGAGTTCTGCTTTTTCCAGGAACAATACAGCATTGACTTATAAGTCTTTTCTTTTGGCCTACTCGCAATACAATAAGCATTTGCCAAGTACCTTCCAGTGTACCAGGCCTTATGCTCTAGGCTAACTTTACCAAGACAAAAAACAGACAGTGGTCCCTGCCCTCTACTATGTGACCAAAGGGGACATGGGAATGGGTGGGTGTGGGTCTGCAGCCAGACTCAGTCCTCAGGCCAAGGCATGGAGAGGGTATTCTCCCTGGATCTTTGGGTTTATTGACGACGATTGTCAGGGAGAGAGGAAGTGCAGGACAGTTGGGCACATGGGTGGCATGAGTACTGAGAAGAATGATTGCTAATATATTTCTGCTTCAGATTCACATTTACAAACTTACTGGACCACCCAGATGGATTGGGGGGAAAGCAAGGACCATCCAGGAGTTGTCTGTCCATCCACACTGGAACCCTCTGCATAGTATACATGCCACTTATCTCAGCCATGGTTAGCCACATCCTGCATGTCCCTGGTCAGATGTGCAAAATGGAGTTCAGTGAAACAGCCTTCCCTAAACAGGGCACATTTAGCCAGGCCATTCCTGACCGTGGCTTGGCCATGGAGGGGACATCTGTGAAAAAGTCTCCCATCCCCTGCACAGCTTTTGGCAAGAAGAAGATTTGGGGGAAATGAAAAATGGGCTAAAGACTTGGATTTAGCTTCATGGGGGTCAGTGAAAGATGGACAACATGTTGCCCACATTGGGTCAAAAGAGGGATGGGAAATGAAATTCTACCGGCACATAAGTTTGGCTGATTTTTGTCTACTGCTTCGTGGTTTCCTTTCTTCAGAGGGCAGGGTAGCTTGTAACTTACACAAGTACAACCTAGCCCCAGTTTTTCAGGGATCACTTGAAAACCCCAGCCAGGAATTGTCCAGGTTTCTTCTTCCCTTGGTCAGATCCTCTTTGCAAATAATGTAGAATGAAGAAGGCTGACCTTACTCATGGGAGGTGGGCTGTTCAGAAACTTCCTTAAACTAAGGCTTGACAATGCCTAGAGGATTTGCTTGTTCCTTCTCGTCCACCCACCCCACTGCCCTGGACAGGGGTCATGGACTTCCATCACTTGTGTTTGACCCCAGATTTGGTAGCAAAACTCTCTTACTGGTGGCAAATATTCCAAGATTCATATTGAACTCATTTGAGCAAGTACAAGCTTCTACAGTTAATACTGTAACTTGAACATCTACATTTTCTTTGAAAAGTTTACAAGGGCTACTAGGATTACAAAAAGATTTTGTTTTTTGCCCCTTCTGTGCCGTGACCTTACTTGCCACTGCCAAGATCTCCACGCCCATCCATCGTGAGCTAACTTTCCTTCCCGAGTTCCTATCTCAAACCCCATGGTTAAATCTCCTTTAAATTGTTCACCTCCCAGATGACAGGCCGGGACCTTCTCAAAGATCGAAGCCTGAAGCCAGTGAAGATTGCTGAGAGCGATATTGACGTGAGTGACCAGAGTGACAGGCTGACCCCTCAGCTGCCTGCTGCCCTCAGACCCGGGGTGGGCAGCTTCAGGCAGAGTTTGGATGATTCCATAGCCAAAGGCTTTCTGATGACACTGCAGGGCCAGCCCCTTTCCTCACCATCCCAGGCTCTCTCCAACCTGTTCTTGCTCACAGGTCAAACTGAGCGTCTTCTGTGAACAAGACAGGATCCTCCAGGACTTGGAAGACAAGATACGAGCCCTCAAGGAGAACAAAGTATGTATCAGTTTTGCGTGATCTTAGGCTGGTGGAGTGGAGGTTTGTCTTTTCTCAGTCATAGACCAGATTGTATCAAACGACACGTTGTATCAAACGACATCTTCTAGGTTCTAGGCTATGGAGGAAGGAAGTCTGGATGGGAGGGCAGGAATGGGCTGGGGCAGAATGGAGGGGGCCACTGATATTTAGCCTCTTAGACACTTAGTGTTATTTTTTTTCTTTATTACATTTTAACAAGGCATTATATTTGTGATGCTGAAGGTTTATAACATGGCCTTTGTCCCAGGAGCTTAGTTTTCCACCAACTCTGATTTATCCTCATTGTTTATCCTATAAGGAGTTGATGGCCTTGTGCCTACTTTGTAGATGAGGAAACTAAGGCACAGAGCTGTTAGATGACTTGCTCCAGGCCACTCAGTGGGCAGGGTCAGAGTTGGAACCAGAAGCACTGACTCTCAGGCCCCAGCTGGACACTGGCCCCTTCAGCCACAGTTAGAATCCAGCAGGTTTGTTTAGTTGCTGGGATGGTGTGGGGAGGCCTCCAGGGACTGTCCTGCTATTGTCTTGCTCTTTGACCCTTGCCTGGTGCAGGACCAGCTAGAGTCTGTGCTGGAGGTGTTGCACAGACAGATGGATCAGTACCGAGACCAGCCCCAGCACCTTGAGAAGATTGCCTACCAGCAGAGGTTGCTGCAGGAGGACCTTGTCCACATCCGGGCAGAGCTCTCCAGAGAGTCCACTGTGTGTAGAGGGTGTGGTGGGTGGCAGACACTCCCCCTCAGGTCGGGCTGGGCAGGGGGCTGCTGTTCTCATCTCCCAAACTATAGTTGAATTCGCCAATTCAGGGGCGAGAGTCTTGAGTACCAGAACTTCTGCAGGCTGCCTCCTGACAGTAGCTTACCTTGTCTAGAGGTAACATATCTATCTCTACCAGTGCCTTTGGGTCCTTTGCATCAGTGACTCCTGGATGGCTGTTGTGGCACCCAAAGGACCAGATTTCTCACACCAACCTGCAAGGCTATTCCCTGCTCTGTGTACAGTTAATTTGACGACATCAGAATTTCCACTTTATTCGTTCATCTGATGTGATACAGGCCCTTTTTGCCAGGGCCAGGAACCAAAGCATCCCCAAAGGTAGAAGAGGGGACAGTACAGGTGGCCAGAGTCAGAGTGATGAGAAGACAACCCTTGTCTCTCACCAGGCCTGCCCAAGACCTATGGGACACCCCTTCCCTCTTCCCCTGGCTGGGTCAGCAATGGTCAGGAGCATAGGTGCTCATGAGGCTTCTGGGGGCCAGGGGACAACTAAGAATCAGAAGTGTTTCCTTGGCCAACAGGAGATGGAGAATGCCTGGAATGAGTATCTGAAGTTGGAGAGTGATGTGGGACAGCTGAAGCAGACCCTACAGGAGCAGCACAGAAGAGCCTTTTTTTTCCAGGTGACCCAAGGGCTCTTCATCTCCTCTGAGCTCTGATTTCTTCTGAGAGCCCCACCCAGGGCCTTCTCTTTCTCCACCCGGATGCAGCCTGCTCCCCACCCCAAGCTCTCCCTTGGGGATCCCGTCCCCTAACCAGGCTGTGATATTCAGCCTCCCCACAGTTCCCCTGCCTCTCTGCTCTCAGAAACAAGTTCTCGGGCATTTTCGTAAGGGTTTTACTACTGATCATTTGGAGAAACAGCTCCAAGAGGAGACAAATACCAGCCTTGAGAGCATTATAGAGACTTGAGAGTGATCTGTGTTCCTTGGTTCTTGGCCCGTCTTCGGTTTCTATTTACTCAGACAGCAGCAGGAAGCCCTGCCCACTTCCTTTCTCCAGTTCCTGAAGACAGATGTTATCAAGCTTTCACCTGAGGAGGTAGTGTGAATCCAGGTCCATGGAGGTGCCTCTCGGCTCTAGGCAGTCACTAGCATTTCTGAAGGCTAGGCCGGGAGAATACCCATCATTGTGGCCCCTGCCCCACTTAGGAAGGGCAGCCTTAGAGCCCTGCCTCCTCTATCCTTAAAAAGCAGGCCACCTGTTGACAGCTGCCTCTGTCCCCAAAGGTGAGAGAAGAAAGGCCCTGTGTGGTTAAACCTTGCTGCTGCCCACTGTTCCCTCACTATGGTGCCCAGCCAGGCTCTCACTCCACCCTCAACTTTATAACAAAATAACCTGTTTTCCAGCCCAACTTCAGATCTGTATCTCTTCTTTCAGGGTGCTAATATAAATTCGATTTATTTGAATTCAGCAAACATTGATTGAGGCTTCTTATGTATGAGGCACCATGCTGGGCCAGTTTTGGTGTTAGACTTGCTAATTGATGAACTAGTTCTAGGCTCTTCATTAAAATGATTAATGGGTGTGTTGATCCTCCTGATATCAGCCTCACCCCAAAAAATGACTGGAATTCGGGACTGGGAGGCTTTTCCCAGGCCTTGCTATCCCTCCACTCACTATTCTGAGCTGGTTCCAGGCAACCTGTCCAGGGCCATGTTGAGGAGACTCTTGCCTGTGGCTCAGGGCCAGCCTGCTAGGTTCCCTAGAACTTAAATGTCCCCTCTTTTCCCTAATAATTCCTCCCCCCGCCTTTTTTTTTTTTTTTTGTATTTCCAGAACTTAGCATAGTAGCTTGAAAATACTAGGTGAATATTGCTGACAAAGTCCTTGAAATGATTATTTCTGGTTACTAGTTCCTTAAACCGTCCTGTCATATCTATCTACTTGGACTTCAATGAACCACATTAGTTTTAGCAGTAATTTTTTTAGCATTTCATTCCTTACGTTTTTATAATTATACAAATAATAGATGACCGTATCTCTTTGAAAAGGCCAACCAATGAGAAGCAAAAAGAAAAAATAAACAAAAGTCTTCTTCCCCTTTCTGCCTCAGACCACCACCTACCCCGCATATGTATGTCACGAGTGCCATCAGTGTGTAGCGTTGCCTTTCTGACCATTTCCTGTGCATTTCCAAACATGCACACACATAGAATTGTGTAATTTATTTGGGGATGGGAGTTGGGTTTACTTTAAGAGGAATCACACTTACACATTGTTCCATAACTCTTTGTCATCACCTTGCGTTGTGGGGATCTTTCCTGGAAAGATACTTCCAAATTTAAGCTGTCCAATATGGTAGCTATTTAAATTTAAACATAAATTAATCAGAATTAACTAATAATAGAAATCTCTTTCTCAGTCACACTAGAATCATTTCAACTGCTCAGTAGCCAGCCATATGTGGCTAGTGGAGGGCTACTATATTGGACAGCACACAGATGATAGAAGATTTCCATAACCTCAGAAAGTTGTACTGGGCATTGTTGGCCTAAGTAAATGAAATCAAATTAGTTCTTAACCACTGTGTAGAATTTCATAGTCTAGATATTCTGTATTTTAATTAGCCATTCATTTTCTGATGGGCATTTTAAATTATTTGTAGTGTTTTGCTTTTATAAATGATGCCACAGTAAGCGTCTATGTAACTGCCGTTTCAACTTATTTATTAGCATTTATCTAAGATAGGATTCTAGGAGTGGACTTGGTGAGTTGAGATGAGTATATATCTTCGTTGTTGACAGATAGTGCCAGAACACTCTCTGAAAGGCTGTACTCATTTGCTCTCTCACCCACAGTGAATGAGAGTACTGAACCTATCTACCCACATCTCTCCAGCATTCGATGTTATCAGTCTTTTTAATTTTTGCCCGTCTACCTGCTGAAAAGGACATCTTGTTTTAATTTGCATTTATTTAATTACTGGTAGGTTAAACATCTTTTCATATAGTCATTAGCCATTTATATTTCTACAGCACCTTATTTTATGGTAATTTGGTATACAACAGGCCCAGAAACCATTTTTCCCCTCCAAAAAACAAATGGGTACAACATACAGGTTTTGTCACAGACTCGCTGGAGAACTTAGCCCTGTGTGTTACTAAGACATAGGCCAGTTTGAATCCTGTTCCCTCCAGCTTGATTTCCATCCAGCTTGGTGGCATTGCTCAATGACCTGGGAAGCTCACAGAGCCCTTCTTTGAGCAGGCTCTGTGCTAACTTCTTTGGTGTAATTCTAGGCCGGGCAAGCTGTCAGAGTCCTGAATAAAATCAATGATGCTGGAGATATGCTTATGGCCCCAAACACATTCACAGTAGTGAGGCCTGGAAACTTGCCTCCCTAAAGCCAGGTTTGGCTGTGAGAAAATTCATAGCCTTTTCAAGTAAATACGAGTGGCTTTATTTATGAAGATTTTCATGACCACCTGGGCAGGGAAGCTAGAGGATAAAAGAACATCCAGGTAACTGGGTGAGAGGCAGTGGCAGGTGTCCCTAGTTCGGGGCGATGATTTCAGGCTTCTGCTGAGTGTAGCACACAGGAGCCTTCCTGCCCAGTGTGGTGTGAGGATACAGGAATGAAACCCCACCTCTTTGCTCCCCAAAAGCTTCCTTCAACTTGTCATTAAGTTCTGAAATTCCATCTCTCTTAGAGAAAGAGTTTCTCTGGCCTTTGCTCCTCTTCTCTTACATGTGGGGATGACAGAGAGGCAAAGTGGGGCTGGGTTGTGAACTGACAGGTAGAAGTATGCCAGGTAGACTGCCAGAGGAGGGGAGAGAAAGAGTTGATTTTTCATTCCATGTTCCTCCTTCACCTCTTCCCAGCACTCTACCTGGGGACTTCTGTTCTTGAGATAATCACATTAGCTTATACACAGACTCTGGGCTGAATAACATGTTTGTTTTAGGACGCTTGTACTTTAGAGAGGAGCTGAGCATCAAGGTCACTATTTGCTCGTCAGTCCTGAGGATGTATGTTGGTATTGGCAAGGTGGGGAGCGTATGAGAGTGTGAACCCCTTAGGAAGGAGGCCTCGGATATCTGTTGTCACGGCCGTTGGACAGTGTTTGATCACGGAATTCTATGTGATTAGTCCTTTATTCATTCAGTATACATGTACTGAGAATCTGCTGAGTACCTCGTCCCGTGAGATGTGTCAGGGAACACATGGTCTAACTGCAGCATTGGACAGTTCCAGTTCTCGCATGAGAGAACTCTTCCAGTCGAGGGTGGCCAGGTGCCTTGGGGAGATGGGAATGTGAAGCCTTCGTAAGTCCACAGGGATGGACAAAGGCTGTCTTCCCCCATGGTAATTTAAAAACTGAAAGAATATTGTATTTGATGTTTAAACAACTTGTTAAAAGGTGCCCACAATCCTTTAATCATGACAGACCCTGCTCACCTCTTTCTGGGGCCTCTTCCCAGCCGATTTCAGTTATAAGTTGTGTGCATATGGTTGTGTAGCCTGGCTCCTTCATTACTCAAAAAAAAAAAAAAAAAAAAAAAGCTTTATCATATAATTCGTATACTGTAAAATTCACCTTTTTAAAATATTCAATTCAGTGGTTTTTAGAATATTCAGAGTTGTGAAACTGTCCCCACATTCAATTTTATAACATTTTCATCCCCCAAAAGAAACCATGTGCCTATGAGCAGTCACTCCCCATCCCCACCTCCCCACCCTTGCTCTAGCCAACCACTGATCTACTTTCTGTCTATGGATTTTCCTATTCTGGACATTTCATATAAATGCAATCATACATTGTGTGTCTGGCTTCTTTCACCCAGCATAATGTTTTCAAATTCATCCACGTTGTAGCCTGTATCAGTTCTCCATTCCTTTTAATGGCCATATAGTTTCCACTGCCCATTGTACTCTTAACTGAACTTCAGATCCTGGGATTTAACTGTCCATTAAAAGATGCTCTTTATATTCCATGGATGGCGTAACCTCTAGTCCTTGCCTTCAGTTTCCTTTACCCATGGTTGCCTAAGATGGTCTGTTTTTTAAATCGTGGTAAAATATGCATAACAAAATTTACCACCTTGACCATTTTTAGGGGTACACTTCGGTAGTGTTAAGTGTATTCACGTCACGCGCACCCGTCTCCACAGCCCTTTTTGTCTTGCAGACCTGAACTCGGTACCCGTGAGACAACAATCCCCATTCCTCTTCTCCCCACAGACTGCTCTTTCTAGGTATCCTGACTACTCCAGGTACCTCACAGAAGTGGACTCAAACAGTATTTAAAGTCAGTCTATTTTTAAATTAGGTGAAAATAGGCAAGTTGGACGGGTGAGAGCTTCTTGGAAGTTCCTGTCCTGGGTCTTGGGCATCTTCCACGTCTGCACTTCCCTACAAAGCTGTGAAGCAGGCTTGGCTGTCGCCGTGGTGGGGTTCCCCAAGGGGATGTTTGAGGGCGAGGGCCCTGTCTGAAACGACAGCAATGAGTCCTAAGAAGAAGCTTCGGGTAAAGAGCTCAGAAGGAAATGAACCACCACCTCGTTTCCTCAGGAGAAATCACAGATACAGAAGGATCTCTGGAGGATTGAAGATGTCATTGCAGGCCTGAGTGCGAATAAGGAGAACTTCAGAATTCTGGTGGAATCGGTCAAAAATCCGGGTGAGTGGGCCATCTTCCCAGAGGTCGGCACCCGGGTGGGTGGGATGGCCCTTGGGAGGTCAGGTCTTCATGGTGTAAGTCACTCTTCTTGTCCTCTGAGGTCTTCGTTCCATCCCACCCTTTGTTTCCCTCCACGCCCCTTAGAGAGAAAAACGGTGCCTTTGTTTCCTCATCCGCCTGTGCCTTCGCTCTCGACTTCTGAGAGCAAGCCGGCCCCGCAGCCCAGCCCCCCCACCAGCCCTGTGCGGACCCCTCTGGAGGTTCGGCTCTTCCCCCAGCTGCAGACCTACGTGCCGTACCGACCTCACCCTCCCCAGCTGAGGAAAGTGACATCCCCTCTTCAGTCACCAACCAAGACGAAGCCCAAAGTTGTAAGTATTGATGAGCTGGAGCTGAGTGCCACTGTTTCCCCTCTGGCAGATAATTGTCCCTCTCTGTCCTCAGGTCAGCTTCTCTTGGGAGAGGAGCTTTGTGGGGAAACCTGGGGAGAGGACCAGCCAGAGTATTGAGCCGTGAGAAGTTAAGTATCTTGCTATTGGGTCTCAGACTCCTAGAGTTAGAAAGGCCCTTAGAGATGATCTGGCTCATCGCTCCTATTTTACAGTTGGGAAAACTGAGGCCCAGTGAGAAGTAACTGTGCTAAGTAGGTGGAATTTGTGATCTGCACCGTGCAGAGAGCTGTGTGACTGCTCCTTGCAAACCTGCAGTTACACTTGCCGTGGACAAGGAGCTCATCTCAGCAGAAGAGTCTCTTTATCTTCACCTACAGTTGAGCAGTCTGATAGATTTTAGGCTATGTTTGTCTTCGCAATAACCTTATGGAATCTGGACAGGAAGGTCAGTATCTTCATCCCACAAATAAGAGAACTGAGGCCCAAAGGTATTAAAATGTGCTTAAGGTCTCCATATTAGTGAATTCAGTTTATATGTCCTGAACATTCTCTGTGCCATCTGCCATCTAAATTGGACATTCAGTCCTGGTCACGTAGGTCTGTGACCCATGTGTTTACCTGGGCAAACACCACAGTTACCTGGCAGAGAGAGAGAGTCCAAGCCCGTCACAGAGTTTGGGAGCACAGGAGACTAAGGAAACAGAAGATGTGATCAGGTACCATGATAGCTCACATCCCCAGGGCTAGGCCAGCCTTGACTGGAGCACACAAGGTATCTGATCCAAGTGCCAGAGAAGCCACAGTAGAGGGCAGCTTGGAAGGGGGTCCTCCAGGATTTTTCCAACAAAGGCTTGGAGGAGCTCTGCCTGGGCAGCATGTGTGCCTAGGACCTCTGATGAGGTCAATGTGCAGTGCTAGCTTAAACACATAAGTCCCCATACCCCAGTGCTCACCATCTACCTGCTTCCAGCCACAGCCCAGGGCCTCGAACTAGAAGACAGGTGCCAGGACCAAGTCATTGTGAATTTCTTTATCTTGAGATCTCCTTCCGTCCCAGATCTAAGAGGCATGGAGCACCAGCCACAAAACAGGAGGTAGAAGTAG
>NW_006430061.1:1006412-1027033 GCF_000325575.1 Pteropus alecto
TTCTTGCATCAGAACTATCAGAATATTCATTAAAAATGTGCTTTACTGGGCTGTGCTTTAAACTGGCGGTCCCCAACCTTTATGGTACCAGAAACTGGTGCTCCTATGAGAATCTAATGCCTGATGATCTGAGGTGGTGCTGAGGTGGTGATGCTAGCGCTGGGGAGCGGCTGCAAATACAGATGAAGCTTGGCTCACTCGCCTGCCACTCACCTCCTGCTGTGCAGCCTGGTTCCTGCCAGGCCACAGACTGGTACCGGCCCATGGCCTGGGGGTTGGGGACCCCTGGAATAGAAAATCACAGAGACTCTTGGTCCTCTGTAGCAGGGCTTTTCAACTTGGGTTACCACCAGGGTCACTGGGGGTCTTCTCTCCCCTCCTATAATGTATATATGTTCACCAGGTTCACCATTTTTTTTTTTTATTACTGTTTGCTTGTTTTGTATTTGTGAAATAATGATATTCATCCAGAAATTGATAAAGCATGAATATATAATTTAACAAATAATAATAGACCACTGTTATACCAACACTCAGACCAAGAAATAGAGCTTTGCAGCAGCCTGAAGCCCTCGGGTGTCCTCTCCCAGTGCAGGCCCTTTCTGCTGGAGATAACCACTTTCTTGACTTTTTGGATAATTTCCTTGCCTTTTTTTTTTTTTTTTTATTTTTTTAAGTTTTCCTACCTATGTTTGAATCTCCAAATACTTTAATTTTGCCTGTATATAATACTGTGTTTATTCTTTTGTATCTTGCATCTTTTCTTCAATATTATGTGTATGTAATTAAGTCACATTATTGCATGTAGCTATATAGTTCTTTCATTTTTATCGGCTTATTTTCTTGAATTTAATGTTGTTTACTTTTTTATTAGATAATACTCTCAAAGGGTGCAAAATCAAAAGATATATTAAAAAAACCAATAAAATGTCTCCCTCCCACCCTCTGTCTCCAGATATTCTATTCCCTTCAGTCTATGGTAGTGTTTGTGTTTATCTTTCTGGGCAGGGGGACTTTTTAGAAATTGGTGATTCTGAGATCTTGTCAGGGTTGGGAACTGCTGGTGCTCAGAGAGCCCAGAGGGATCCCAAGACTGTGCAGGGACGGTGAGTGACTCGGTCTGAGAGCTGCGGAGGGGGCAGATGTTTGTTCTTAGGCAGGGCGGGGGTGCGCTGTCACAGACCTACCAATAAGTGCAGAGTCGCCAGCCTGCTCCCTCCGTGGTGTGCTCTCCACAAGTGGAATAAGGGCATGGACCCAGGAAACCTACGTTCAGGAGCTGGGGACACAATATATATAAGTAACACTTTGAAAAATGTGTGCATCCAAGAGAAGAATGGAGTTGGATCAGAGCCATCCCCTTTCTTTACAGCTCAGCCAGGGGAAATGTTGGCATGTTTGGGCTGAAGTGGTCATGCTCTGCAGGCCCGAGGTGTCCTGTTCTGGCCCTTTGGGCCCCCAGCTCCCTCTCACTGGACACTGATTATGGTCCTTTTTCTGAGCAGGAAGACGAGGCACCTCCCAGGCCCCCACTCCCTGAGCTCTACAGCCCTGAGGACCAGCCACCGGCCGTGCCACCTCTGCCAAAGGAGGCCACCATCATCCGGCACACCTCAGTGAGGGGCCTCAAGCGGCAGTCGGATGAGAGGAAGCGAGACCGGGAGCAGGGGCAGTGTGTGAACGGGGACTCGAGGGTGAGCAGGGAGGACCCTAGAGTTTGCCCCAACGTGGGCTGGGAGAGGGAGGTGGCATGATGCTGGGCAGGTATGACCACCTCAGACTTTGCCTGCAGGTGGAGCTCCGATCATACGTTAGCGAGCCTGAGCTGGCGACCTTCAGTGGGGACACGGCCCCAACTTCCCTGGGACTCGTGGGCCCTGAAAGCAGGTACCAGACGTTGCCAGGCAGAGGTAAGGCAACACTCTCCATGCAGGCTTTCTGGGAACCCCCACCACTACCAACCACTGCTCCCCAACCCTCATCCAGCACCTTGGACTCTTCTGTGCAGCTTTGGATCATAGCATGGGCAGCAGCCATCAGGGAGCGCTGGGCTCTGTCCTTCCTTCCTATGGCCCACATCCCGATTGTCTTTCTCTTTATCACATCTGGTTTTGGAAATAATGACAGTAGCCGTTACTATAAAGCTTGGCACTGTGTTGTGTTTAACATTTTATATTCACTTAGTTAATACTCATAATAATCCTATGAGGGAAGTACTATTATTATCCCCATTTTAGAGATAAGAAAACTAGGGCTCAGAGAAATTAAGTAATTTGCCAGTTAGCTAATAAGTGATGGAGCCAGAATCCAATCCCAGTATTCTGGCTCCAGAGCCACTGTACCCTGCAGGTGGGGATGTTTGGTGACTGCATCAGCTTGGTCATCTCAGGCGTTCAAAGTGTTATTTCCTCTTCTGTGTCACTCTAAGACTCAATAAATCCTTTCTTTAAACAAACAGTTTTCTCAATTGGGCTTCATTCTTACTCTCTTCCCCTATCCTTGTAAGATGGAGGTGGGAACAGACTCTGGCCCTTAGGCTCACCATATCCCATTTTTCCCAGAGCCATACTCTTTCTCAGAAGTTTTCTTAATCGAGGCCTCCTGGAACCCCTGAGCAGGTGGACCACACTCCCTCATCTGTTCCTCTCACCTGTTCCCCGTGGTCAGGCGCTTTCTCCCACTGGCTGGGTGTGGATGCAGAAGGACACACAGCCATGGTTCCGGCGCCTGTGGGGTTGTATGACTCCCAGACCACCACAGTGTCAAGGCTTGCTGTGTCTCTGCAGGGCGTGGGCTCTGGATTTTGCTGAGTTGGGGCCACAGCAACCGTTGACACTGTGCTTTCATTCATTATGGTACAACCTTTCATTTAGTATGGCCTAGGGGTGTTTATCCATGGCAGTATTGGTGACATTTTGGGCAGGACAATTCTTTGTTGCTTGGAATTCCCTGGGCATTGCAGAGAATTTATCATTCTCGTTCCCACGTGCTAAATGCTAGTGGTGTCTTCTGTCAGCAGGATGCCTATTTCCAATAGTTGGGGACCACCCCTGATGAGAATCACTGCTAGTGGAGAAAGCACAAGCCGTGGCACCAGCCAGCCAGGTTGAGGCGATTCCTCAAAGCCATAAGAGCCAGACATGGGAAGCACATGGTCAGCCGCTGCTTCTCTTATCCTCTCTGAGCCTTAGACTGTGCACCTCTACAATAGTTAAGTAATGCTTGCTATGTAGGGCCAGTGGGACAAAATCTATAAACAGTGACTGCCCTGTTACATAGTAAGTGCTCAGTAAATGTTTGGCATCACTTTCTTTCCCTTCATTTACTCATTCATTCATTCAGTCAATCAGGCGTTATTAAATTTGCAGTCTAGTTAGACAGGTATGTGGGAGATAACTGATTCTGCCGGGGGCATTTAAGAAACCTTCACACAGGTGGGACATCTGAGCTGGATGCATGTAAGTTCATTAGAAAAGGGATGAGGGCATTCCTATCCCTCCACCCTTTCTACCTACCAAGCAGCCCCGGTCTTCTGCGTGTGAAGGAAGACTAAGGTAGCCCACAGATCTATAGGGACACTGTCCCCTATTGGGGACAGAGGATACCCTTGGGCTGGCCCCTCATCCTCTACCTGGAGCCTCGCTCTTCCAGGCCCTGGCGAGGAAGAAGAGTGGGTTGTTGGTTGGGCCCTCTGGTCCCCTCACAGGAGCAGAAGTGATTGGAGGGGGCCGTCGGCCTGTCCACCTCACCACAAATACACTTGCATTTCTCTTTCCTCCAAAAGGGCTCTCAGGGTCCACATCAAGGCTCCAGCAGTCGTCCACCATTGCTCCCTACGTCACCCTCCGGAGGGGTCTGAATACCGAAAGCAGCAAGATGACCTTCCCTGTGAGTGGCCTTGAGAAGTTGGAGGAGCTCACTGCTCCATTATGCACAGAGGGAAGGGCTCCAAGGGGGATAATGATTGGTGATCCTCTGAGCCCTGGAGATGGCCTCTGAGGTGACCTCAGCCCCTCCTGAGCTCAGGGTCCCTGTCACCATGTGCTCAGTGATGTGTTTCCCACTGCCTACCAAAAAGGGCATCATGCTACCCTTTCCATTTCCTGAGCACCGCCCCCCCTCCCGCCCCCGCCACACGTCTTTCTTCTCAGCCTGTCAGGCTCACAGGAGGGGGCCCAGGACGTCTGCATCCTGAGTTCTGACCTCATCATGTGCTGCATGTATACCTGAGTGGATGGGCCTAGGCCTTGGTGTCTGCATCTGCAGAATGGGGTGCTGCCCAGACAGCCTGTGAGGGCTGGGGTATCATGTCCATGAATGTGCTTAGAGTATGGGTTCTCTATGGCTGAGAGGAACCCAACTAGATCGAGTGAATGAGTGTGTATGTGTGTGTGTGAAAGAGACAAAGGATGGGAATGAAGCCAGCGGGTGGCTGCCCTCTTTGTTCCCCGCCCAGCTGCTCCATTTCTCACCCCTTCCTCCTCAGAGACCCAGGAGTGCCTTGGAGCGCCTGTACTCAGGGGACCACCAGCGGGGCAGGATGACTGCGGAGGAGCAGCTTGAGCGCATGAAGCGGCACCAGAAGGCCCTGGTCCGCGAGCGAAAGAGGACGCTGAGCCAAGGGGAGAGGCCGAGTCTGCCCGTGTCCCGCTACCTCAGCCAGCCACTCCCTGGAGATCTCGGCTCAGTATGTTAGGAGAGTCCAGGCAGGCGGGGCTGGGACAGGGAGCAGAGCTTCCCCAAGTCCTCCAAACACAAGCTCGTTACACCCCTGAGAGAGTGGGCCATTGACTAGATGGAATTTATCAAAGTCCATGCCTTACACCTGGACAGATGGTTCAGAGAACATCCCACGGGGCTGTTTTGTCCACAAAGCAAGACAGGTGTGACCTGGTCAGAGTGTAACCCGGAACCAGAGTAGGAGTGAGACTGTCACGGCAGGAGCATAGGAACCAGAGAAAATGTCCAAAGTCAGTTCTCTGAGCTGAATTTCAAAGGGGCCTTTGTAGGCATTCAGAGTCTCTCAGCTTAATCAAGGATTTGGGATTATGTACAGGGTTCAAGGATTTGAGGAGTGGAGGAGGAAGACGGTGATATAATTTGATGAGGAGGAGCACAGCCAACCAGCCTCTCCAACGTCCAAGTGGATGCCCTGTGGGGCAACTGAGCACAGGGTCATGTCCCACTACTCAGGGCTGTGGTCTCCCACCGCTTGTGGTGCTGACTGGCCTCCTGGTGCCCGAGGAGAGCCAGGGAATTTGTGCTGCCCCCTGGTGGTGCTTACAGGCACTGCACCCTGCCCACGGTCGCCTTCGGTCCCTTTTGGAAACATCCCATGTGACTTTTCCCTGTTGTTTGAAATCCAGTGTTTCCCTAGACCTCTAGCCTGACTCTTCTCTCCCTAATTCATTGCACAAGCTCTTTTGCTTTTAGTGTTACCGCTCGTTGCCTCTCTAATCCTGCCTGATTGTGTTTACAGAAGCTTCTAATTTGCATTGAACATTCTCTAACTGGCCTGTGCTCTTCATTACTGGGCTTGTAATAGCAGCTCTTGTCTCCGTAGCCTAGCGAGCATTCCCACGTGTGACTCACCTTTCTGCTGTGCCCTTCATGCAGGCCTACTGACTCGTAATTCACTCATCCCAAAAGCCACCGCGCAGGACTGAGCCAACCTGCCACCCGAGGGTCGTGGTCATTGGCAGAGGTCTGCACCTTATGAATTTATCAAAGTCCATGCCTTACACCTGGACAGTAGGCACGGACTTCGGCGATTGTACATTTGAATAAATTCTACCAAGTGGAAGGTGGTCCAGTCTCATCACATAATTTCTTGTGGAAAAAATTTTTGTGTTTCTAGTATTTAATAACTTGAATAGATAGCAGGATATGTTCTGTATCCACAAGGCCTCTCTGCAGCTGTTAGCTCAGACACCAAAGGAGTAAGACCCAGGACACTCATATCCTGAAAAGCTGCAAAGCCAGTAACTTCTAAACTTTATAAGCAAATGTCACATGGGGTAACACTGACCTTTTACAACCCGATGTCTCAAATGTAGAAAGTTTATCTAAAAATCGTAACTTGAATACCTTGTAATTTCTCTCTTAAAAAAAAAGACTTGTGTCAGTCTCTGTATCAACGCCAATAAATGTGTTGTTTAATGATAATGGATTGGCGTGGTTCTTCCCCAGGATACACTGTAGAGCCTAGTGATCTTTTTCTGTTTGTGGAAACAATCAGGCCGGGTTTAAATGAGGGCTTGTCTCTATCTGGGGCAACTGTGAGCGTGTAAGAAAATGTGCTTTTCCTTTGTGAATCATTAAATTAATTTTTCACTTCTGAAATATCAACCATTTAATCCTTTCATACCGTGATTGGAAACCATCACTTAAGAGCAATTACATTGATTTGGAATCAGCATTGAGAGCTTGTGCTTGAATGGGTGATATGTAAGGATATGGCTATGGGTTTGGATCCTTGGGGGGACTCGTGGGGTCATCGAAGAAAATTGTGACTGCTTGGGGCTCTGTGAGGGATGTGGTGGGAGGGAGGAGGTGACCTGGGATCGTGAAGCACCTGCTTGGCTTCTGCTCAAGAGAAGAGAGGCTTTGAGCCTGTTCCCTTCTCTCGAAACCTGCTCAGCGTCAAAGGCCTGTGAGGATGCGGGCCACAGGTGATTAGAAAGGCTGCCGCGGAGCTACACAGTTGTGCTTGGATCTTGAAATGGCCAGTTAGATTTTCCTTATATGAGGAGACATTTGTTAAAAGGTTGATAGTGAGGAACAGACTTGGAAATATTGCATTTGATTTAGCATTTCGATTTTATATGGTTTCTTTTTCTCTTTTCCTAACTTAAAACCTGCCCCAAATAGATGCCGTGATACGCAGAGGTTTATCTGCCTCACCGACCCCAAGCTGTTCTTGCTTGGACCTCCCCAGCCCCATTGTGGGTTCAGTACCCCCACTCCTCAATGTATCCTGTCGGGAATACCCATTAGCGAGGCCCTTGGCTATTCCATGATTTCTGAGCTGAGACGTATGGCCCCTGAATCAGAAAGCCTTCATGACTGTGGGGCAGCAGAAGGGGCAAATCTCTCCTCTGGAGCTCTGTCCCAGGTTCTGTTTTGGGGTCACCCTCTTGGACCCGGGAGCCTCCTGTATCCCCGGGGACCATTGTGAGTCTAAGGTTGTGGGTCTTTGACCTGTGCCCTGGAGTGCATATTTGAACCCTCGGGGGATCCAGGTCAGAGAGAAATCAGTCTGGAATCAGGCTGTAGAAAAGGGACAGATGCCTCATCCTCCGTTACACGGACAGTTACGGCATATAGCAAGGACTACATGTGTCATAAAACTGTTTGCCTTGTTTTAGAGGTGAGGAGGTTGAGGTCTGTGGTCACACAGCTTTTCCCCAGTGAGTCGCAGGCCAGGTCCATCTTCCCAAGGACACCAGGACCTGCGAGACCCATCCAGAAGGGGACCGGCATGGCTCCTGGAGCAGTCAGAAAGTGACTACATTTTACCCTCTTGTTCTGTTGCCAGTGGAAACGCGAGCAGGACTTTGACCTGCAGTTGCTGGACCGGGCCATGCAAGGGGGAAGAAAGGACAAGGAGGAGAATGGCTGGTTGAAAGTGCAGGCTATGCCTGTCACTGAGTTGGACCTGGAACCACAAGACTATGACTTGGACATCAGCAGAGAGGTGAGGGCAGGGGTTTCCTTCATGCTCCTCGAGGAGGCATGGCCTTTGGGCCCCCAGTGGCACTGAGGGGTGTTGTGCTGAATGGGGACAAGGCTCGGCTTCATTGTGGCCCAGAAGATAGGATGGATAGCAGCTCGAGACAATAAAAGCCCAGTGTCCTGATGCAGATTCAAATCTGTATCTCTCTGTAATTTGGGACAAGTCATTTAACCTCTTTGTACCTTGTTTTTCTCGATGGTAAAGTGGGTTATGAGGGGGATTAACTGACTCAGTGTGTTGCCCGGAGGATTAGGAATGATCAGAAGGTGGTGAGTACAAAACCCGCACAAAGTAGGCATGTGATGAGGTAATTATTATTAGAAAACATTCTCCAGAAAACCTGGGGATGGCCTTGCAACTGGCCCAGTCAGGTCGACTTGGGCAAGAGGATTTAGGGAGAATGGGGGCTGTGTTTGAAAGTCACAGATGAGATTTCCAGCCATGGCTGAGACTAGGAGACCTGCACAGTTCTGGTGTGAATTCTTTTGGCGCCCTCTGCTGGCTTAAATATATCATGACAGACAGGCCTAGGAAAGCAAGTAACCCCTGGATCACTCGCAATCAGGAACGTCTCAGGAGAAGAGAAAGGGAATCAGAGAGTGACAGACTCAGGGTCTTTGAGACAAAGGGTGGTCTCCTGCGGCCTACTGTGTCTTTTATAAGCTCTGTAGGACAGAGTCTAATGACTATTTGGTTTACTTTTGTCCCTCTAGAACTAGATCTGCACAAAGTAGGTGCTCCATAAATATTTGCTGAATGATAACTGTTGAATGAAACATGCAGTGGCCTACAGATATCCCAAAAACATTTGTATGAGGACTTGCCTGGCCTGAAACTTCATAAGAGGAACTGCTCTCACCACATGAAGGATAGGTTTAGCGGCATGTGGGCAAATTGACACCTCTGGAGGATGACTTCTGGGGTCAGCTGGGGCTCCAGAGCTTAATGAGTTCCATGTCCTTAGACCCTTTTTTGTTTGGCACCTCTGAAATAGCCAAAGGTCTGTACTTTCTCAGATTCACAAAAGAAGCTTCTACATGCTGTCTTGGCAATGAAATTGCTTGCTTTAGTGTCCTGACTGGCCTGCCAGCCAGGGGAAAAAGTCCTTCCTTATCTCTAACCTAAATCCCTCCTGCTACAATGTAATCTACTTCCTCCTCTGGATCTGCCCTCATTGGAAACAACAGAGAAGAGCTTATTTCTTGACATCTTTCACCAGAATGAAAGGGTTGTCTGGGTTTAATTCAAGTCCAGATTTGCCCAGGGATCGGATTTAGCTTGTTTTTAGAAGCTTCAACCAGCCCCATTTTAATGTGCCGTTGTAGCCCAAGGAGGAAAAAATTCCCTGGAATGTATAAAAGTTGCCTTTAGTTTTCTTAGAGAGTTTTCACCAAGCTGAGGTTGCTACTGGGTTTGTGAGAGAGAGTGGTGGGGAGGAGTCAGGGCCCATTTTCCTCTAGAAACAATAGATAAGCATGGCTGCCTCCTGTCTATATCTGAGGAGCTTTCGTAGAGACAGAAATTACTATCACTTCCTTATATGCAACTACCTAGCCATCTACTCAGCCATCCTTTCATCCACTCACCTCACCCACCCATCCACCTACTCATTCATCTATGCACCTATCTGTCCACCCATCCAAGGAGTATTTAGTGATAGACTATTAGGTGCCAGGTCCTTGCACAGACAGTGGAGAGACAAACAGAAAAGTGGAGGGAATAACAGTTCAGTCAGGGAAGGCATCTGGAGATGAGGTGGGAATGATGAGGAAGAGTCTATGGAACAGAGGAAGAGTGTCCCAGGCAGAGGAGCGAGCGAGGACAGAGGCCACATGGTGCGACCGTGTGGCTGGAGAGGCTGGCAAGGTCCAGCTCACGTTGAGGGTGGCATGGAGGATGATCATTTTATCCTGAGGGCTTCTAGTCCAGCTGTTTGTCTCCCCCTCCCCTCCCCTTAGCCTGTAGGTGCTTTCTGGTATAGTGGAAAGAACGTAGACTATGGACTGCCAATGTGATCTTGGCAAGTCACTTAACCTCTGTGGGCAATGTGTGCTTCCTCATGGGGGACAGGGTGGGGAGCAGGTCCCGAACCCAAACATCTGAGCCTCTGCCCACCTCTTGGTCCTCTCCTTAGCTGTCCAAACCAGAGAAGGTCCCCATCCCCGAGCGTTACGTGGAGCTGGATCCCGAAGAGCCGCCCAGCCTAGAGGAGCTGCAGGCGCGGTACCGCAAAGCTGAGAAGATCCGCAACATCCTCGCCCGGTCCAGGTCTGCACTCGCGCTGCCCAGGTTCTGGCAGCCCGCCAGCCCCGACCCCTGGGGTGTCTGTTGGGAAGGCCCTGGGCAAGCTGGCTAGGTGTGTGTTTAGCCAGGCCTCCTCACTGGAACGGGAAGGCTGGCACTCAGCACGTCACCAGCAGATGGGCGAAGAAGCTTGCCCGGGTTATCTGGGAAGTGCCGAAACACTCATAGAAGGCTCATCCCACGTCCAGTGACCCTGGCAAGTGCTGGGATGAAGCCAAGTATGGCAGTAAAGTGGACACAGTTGTAGCTCCCAGCGTTAGGGCCCCTATTCTCGCACACAGACCCGCAGACCAGAGCCAGGGGCTCCAGACTTGTCCCGAGGTGCCAGGGGCCTTGGCCATTTCCTAGGAGGCTGTGATGGGCCCCTAAGAAGTGGCTTTCCTGTCCCCTCAGCTTTCATAGCTTCTCAAATGTAAACCTGGTGTTTGAGGGCCTTCCATTCAGAGCTAAGGTAGCTGTTTCACACTTGGATTTAACAGGAGCCCAGAGCTGGAGCACTTACCTCGAGGTCTGTGATTTTTCCCAGAGAAGGAACAAGGCTGGGATTGTTTAGGTATTTGGGGAGAAGCACCTATACCTGTGTCTAGAGAGAGTGTAGACCGTTTTTATCTGATAACCCTTACAAGAATGAGATCCTTTAAGCCAGGAAGCCCCTCCTCTCCTGGGGTGGATGCCGGGGTGGCGGGGGCCCACAGCCTGCTTTCTGGCCCTCCTGCAGCATGTGCAACCTGCAGCCGGCCTCAGGCCAGGACCGGAACAGCGTGGCCGACCTGGACTCGCAGCTGCAGGAGCAGGAGCGCATCATCAACATCTCCTACGCCCTGGCCTCCGAGGCCTCCCAGCGCAGCAAGCAGGTGGCAGGTGAGGCCATAGAAGCCAGCCTCCAAGGCTGGGTCCTACTCTCTGCCCCTGCGGCCCAGGGCCCACAGGGCCTGTCAGGGAAACCAGGTGTCGAGCTTGGTAGTCAAGAGCCAGTGGTGTGTTCTCCTGTCCCATGAACACCACAGGGCTCAGAAGGTGATGTGGGGCAGGCCAGGCAGTGGAGGGGCCTGCATCTCAGGAGTGTCAGAGGAAGGCCTGGGAGAGGGGGTCTCTCTTGCTCATTCTTCAATCTGGAGAATGCTACTACTCCGCTTTCTCTGAGATTGTTGGTTAAGAACAGGTTTTTCAGGCCTCTGAGCCAGGGGCCAAGGCTGTGGTTTCTGGCCTCATAACGGGGGCCAGCAGAGCCGTTGGTGCTTGAATTTCTTGCAAGGCAGAATGGGGCCTTCTTGTCCTCCCTGGGACCCCTGCTTTGGTCTCCAAATCAAAGCTGTCATTCACCTTAGGGTGAGTGACATGTGCCAGAAAGCAGGACTAGGGAAGTGGGACTTTGTCGGCCAATGGATAAAAAACAGCACTGTGGAAAGGGAGTGTGTGTGTGTACACGTGTGTACGTGCTGCATGCCTGGGTCTACAAGTAGCCAATGGATAAAAACAGCACTGTGGAAAGGGAGTGTGTGTGTGTGTGTGCACGTGTGTACGTGCTGCATGCCTGGGTCTACAAGTACATGTGCATGTGTAAAACGGCTTTCTTAGCCAGGAAAGAGACTCTTGACTCCTCCCTCCACCTACCACTCCCCTCCCCATGTGTGCCCTCACAGTTCACCTGGCACAGTTTCTCCCCAAATGCAGAGGCCGCTGTGGGCCAGGTGATGCCTTTGGCAGGTGTGCTCTCGGCCTTCTGGAGAGGTGTGGTCATAGAGCCTGAAGCTCTGTCAATCCCCACCAGTATTCCAACCCTGGCCAAAGGATCTGGAAGTGACCAAGGGAGCAGGGTCCTGAGGTGACCTGTCCTGGGGAGTCTGGTCTGGGAAGCAGAGCTTTAATGGTGCCTCGAGAAGCCATAGGAATGACCAAGGCCAAGGGGAGGGGCCGAGATCTCAGCAGAAGCCTGTTCTCTGCCCCAATGTCCTGATCCTACACAGAGTCCCTGAGATTTCTGCTGTCCTGACTCCCTTGGAAGACATACTGAGTGGACTGAGAATTCAGTGTGGCTTTTTGTGGCGGGGGAGACAGGAGATGGCTCTCCCAGACCCCTCCTTCTCATGATCCTGGGCTCCCTGTGGCCCACTCCAGCAATTTCGAGCTCCTCCCCATGCCAAGGGTTCCCGTGGGGGTACCCCCCAGCCATGAGTGCCCTCCTGTCCAGCTTGTGCTTGCTCTACCCATGTGGGCCTATGGTCCCTGGCTTCCTTACCACCAGCAGGCCCCAAACTGAACAGTTAGCAGGGCCACCCTCACTTCCCCGCCAAGTGGCCACCTGTGCTTCAGCCCTGCTTCCCTCTCGCTCTCTCTCCCATCCCAGAGACATATCTGGGATCTGCAGGCCCCGCAGATGTGCCCCTGCCCCTCAAGCCCAGGCCATTAATGGTGGGCGGCAGTGCTCACGCCACGCAGCCCTGCCAAGTGGGGCGTCTCGCGCTGCGAGAACAGACGGGGAGCCTAACACACCGCTTAATTCCTGTGTGCCCGTCTAGCGCAGCAGCTGGCCCTCCTCCCGCCTAAAGCCCCCCTGTCCGCCAGGACCGTGCCACCTTACCCCCCCTTAAGCAACGGACTCCACTACACCTTTGTCTAACACCTTCCAAGTAAGAGCCCCTGCCTGGCGTGCCCCTGCCCGGCGCCGTGCATGCCCCGCCCCTCCCCCTTCCGTTGCTGAGATGTTTGCAGTGCCACCTGCTGACGCTTCCTTCCTGTGGCAAAGCGGCCGCTGGGGAGACCACCTGGACCGGTAGGCAGGTGGGGGGCTGATGTGTTTTAGAAACTGCACCCTCAGTAGCTCTAATACAGTAGAGACCGTAAGATCCAAGCCTCCCACCTCCCAGAAATCTCAAGAGCTAAACCGCACCCCTCCTCACCCTGCTCTCCTTCCCGCGGCCAGGAGAGTGCAGAGGATCGGGGCCGCTTGGAAAGGAAGACTTAGCTCAACCGCTCGAGGCTTTGGCCAAAGAAATTGAAGAACTGGAAGACTGGAAAAGTCCAATTTACAGATGAGGAAACTGGGGCCCTGTGAGGGGTTGTGGCCTCACTGTAGGTCACAGGGAATCAGTGCCCATGCAAGGACTAGGACTGCCCTTTTAGTCACTTGAGCACCTTAGGGTGGAGAGGAAGGGAAGCTTCACGGAGAGGCCGCCCAGGGCAATGTGAAACTGGCCCTCAGCCATTCAGAAGGTTCCAGCACCAGCCCTTCTGAGTCCTCCCCACGTGAGCATTAGTGATGAGAGGTGGTGTGGGATTAGGGAAGGAACACGGGACCAGGATTCGGGAGGCCCGGCTTCTGGTTCAGTCTTGTGGCGAGTTCTTGTCCTGGGCCCATTGCTTCTGAGCCCAGTCGCCTCACCCTGCCAGGGAGAAGTCAGATCAGAAGTCTCAGCATCCTTTTTCTGATATTTCACCTCGCTGTCATTTTGTAGGGTTTCCCCCTCTCTTTCCTTTATATATACTTACGGTTAACATTGTTAAGTACCTACGGCGTGCCAGGCATTGTGCCAAGCATCTCCTTTGATCCATGCAACAACCCTATGAAGATGTTCACCCACATTTTACAGATGAGGAATCGAAGCTCAGAGACCTTGAGGGACTTGCCCAAGAAGTCACAGCTGTAAGTGTCAGAGCCAGGATTTGAACCCCTTCACTGCGAGCTCAGAGCCTTTGTTCTCCATCCCTACCCATGGACTCATCTGGGCGCCCCTGCCCTAGGAGCTCCAGGTGTTTGGACTAGGACAAGGGCGTGAAGTGAGCGGCAGAGTGTGTGCATAGGGGGGTGAGGGACATAGTTTTCGGCAGGTGTCAGCCCGGGCATTTACCCAGCCTCTGGTGGAGCCAGCAGGCCCTGCCAGCCTAAGAAGGAAGGAAGGGGCCGGCCTGCTTGGGCTGGGTTCTCGGGGGGTGTGGAATAGAGATCCTGTGACCGAAGAACCACGCGGAAATGCTCCAGCTGGGTGTTTTGTGAAGGCTGCAGAGTCTTGCTGGGGCTACGGTCGGGTGTGTAGTTTTTCCTAGAGATCCGAGTGTGGTGATACTGTCCAAGTCAGAGGCTGGGGTGAGGCTCTTGTCCTCTCCCAGCTTTTGGTGCCCCCGTGGATGTGAAATAGGCGTTTAATGCTCTTTTCAGAGCACTCCCAGCTTTTGGTGCCCCCATGGATGTGAAATAGGCTTTTAATGCTCTTTTCAGAGCACATCTGCATTTCCTCTCACCTCCCAGAATCCTCGTTAGAGGGTGGGTATGACCACTCTGATTTTAGATTAAAAAACAAAAAACAAAAGACAAGGCTCTTGGGGCCTGGCAGAGTTACCCCAAGTCACTCAGCGAAAGAAGAGAGAGGCCAGAACTGGACCCCAGAACCTTCTTTTCTCAGGCTTTTTGCTCTGTCAGAGCAGGGACCCAATTTAGGGGTCAGCACGTATGTGGCAAACTGCCTAGAAATGGTCGAGTTGGAGGAAGGGTGAGCTCGAGTGCCTGTGAGTTCTAGAAGCCGAGGGTCCCCTCGCAGCGGCCGCATTGCCCCAGCCCTCTGCTCTGCTACTCTGTGTCTGTCAGCCTCCCATTTCCTGTCACATGTGTGCGTGAACTTGCCCACTGCCTGCTCCCCAGACATGGGCAGGGTCCTGCCAGTTTCTCATTGTCTCCTGTGCTTTTTGCCAGCCCAGGCAGTGACTGACCCGTGACGCAGTGTGCGGAGGAGAAATCTGGAGCCAGGGTCCAGTGGAACCAGCTTCCTCTGAGAAGATTGACTTTTCCCCCTCCAAGGAAATCCCTTGCAGCCGAGCAGGGGTTCTGGCTGAGGGAGGGAGGAGCCCTCCAACTGTGGGTGTCGATGAGGGCTAGGTCCTCACTCCCACCCCCCGACTTGTGTTAGTTCACTCCTTTTTACATATGACAAACGCACTTTTGATACACACTACAATACTGACACTGTATTTTAAATCAGAATATATTTTATAATTTCACCTTAAGGGCTGAGTGGCTGGCAAGGTGAGCATGCATGATTATGGAGCTGCACATACAGATCCAGGGGCCGTCGGGTGGTAGGTGTGGGTGTGGGTGTGGGTGTGGGGGAGGACAGAGTAAGCAGAGGCCATTCCAACATCCGATGAACTCAGGTGAAGGTCGGATTTGAGAATGTTCCTCTGGTGGATTCCAGCAATAGGTTCATCAGTGTGCATCCTGGGGAGTGAGGAGCCCTTGGCCTGGTGACCTGCTTTGGGGTGTCACACTCCACTGGGATGGCGTGTGGAGCCCAAGTCTGTGCCTTGACCCCTGGGGTTTGGTTTCGGGGCAACAGTGTTGTCAAGAGTTTTGGCTCCCAACCTGCCCATGAGGTTGTCTCAGCGAAGGGCTCTTCTTAGGAAGGAAAAAAAGTAGTTTGCTTAATTAAAAAAATTCACTTTGAAATATAGAA
This sequence comes from Pteropus alecto, assembly GCF_000325575.1. Classification (NCBI taxonomy): domain Eukaryota; kingdom Metazoa; phylum Chordata; class Mammalia; order Chiroptera; family Pteropodidae; genus Pteropus; species Pteropus alecto. The sequence goes on from NW_006430061.1 coordinate 1,021,896, forward strand.
AAGGTGAGAGGAAGCACCTTTTATTATATCATAAGCAATAAACTCCCAGACTGGGTGGCACCCACCTAAACCTGCTTGACACCACACTGGGCTGTGATAGGGATCCTGGGAGCTTTGCTGCCTGCCCCTGGAGAACCTAAGTCAGTTTTCCTAGGACTTGGCCTGGTGGCAGGAGGGCTGGCAGTGTGTCCCCACCATCCCTCACGGCCAGCAGCCAGCAGGGCCATGATGGCAGGACTTCGACTTGACTTCCAGCCCAAAATGAGGAAGGGGTTGCCAAGCCAGGCCCTTTATTTAAGTCATAAGCTCATGATATTCCGCATACAGAAAATGTTTAAAGGGGGGGGGGGGACCTCCATTGGGTGGAGCCACACTTTAAGTGGAAATTTGTCTTTGACTATGGTCAGAAAAAAATCTTGACTATATTTAGAAATTGACGTCTATTTTTAACTAACTCCATATGCTGCCAGTATCGACTTCATGACATTTGCCAAAATAAGATTTTATTTTTGCCTTTATAAGATTTTGTTGGAAAAATGAAATGAATATTTTGCAAGAAAAGTTAATTTAAATAAAAGCGTAATGGTTTGCAAAAAAAAAAAAAAATGTGATGTACAGATTAAAATATTAACCTGATAGACTTCTTGCCTCTTGCTGGCTCTGTTCTCGTGAGTCGCCTGTGTTAGTTTTTTTTCTCCATTTCTTTGGAAAATCCCCACTGTCAGTTCTTGATCCTGCTTGTGTTCACCTGTGAAAAGTTTCTCCTGATGACAGTTCCTTGACACTTGATTGACTTCGGAGGCCTAGGGGAAGAAGGCCTGTGCTTCTGGACCCCCGCTGCTGCTCAGGGTGTCCCCCACCCCTGTGGAGGAGCCACCGGGCTATGGACTCCCTGTGGGGCTGGTTTGGCAGGCAGACTGCAACCCAGGAAAGCAGGAGGGATGCCAGTGGCCCCCTTCCAACCCACACGCCGTGTGCTCATGCCAACGAGGTGGGTTAGTGACGGACCATTGCAAACTAGATTTGTATTTAATTCATTTTGACTTCTGACAAATGCTTAAAGCAGAAGGCAAGAGGCCAGTTCAGTTTAGGGTTGCGTATATTTCCAAGTTTGTTGTTATAGCAATTTTTCTCTGTTGCCAAGAAGAGCACCCGAGATTTAGAGTAACTTTCCAGTTATTTGAACTGGGGGAAATAGATTCCAAGGCATTCTGAACAGAGGACACTGCTGCTCTTTTAGCTACCGATTTCTTTTTGAATTTTAAAATAAAAAGCACCCTCTTGTTTTAAACATTACTTGGAGATATCTCCATAACAGATGGAAGAGGGTTAGAGGGAGGAGGCTTCCTCCACGACTGAGTGCAAAAGAGAAAAAACAAGGTACAGAGGGCGATACCCTAACACAAGTTGCTGTCTGTAGACCTTTTCTCTGGAAAACATGTCAGTGGTTTTCTTACTGTTGGTCTCAGTTTGTTTCAGACACACAATCCTGTGTAAGAGGGAACATGGCGACTCTCTAACTGTTCTCTCCAGCTCCAGCAGGAAAGAGGTACAGCCTGTTCTGTAAGAAGCGTGGCCCCAATTTCAATATTCAGAGAGCATGACAGGTCCCAAACTCAGACTCGATGAAGAGCACGCGCAGTTTGGAAAAGGTACGTTCCAGCTGCATCATGTATAAACAGGCAACGTGGCATAGTCCCCTTCTCAAACCCCTTGGGAGGACTCTTGTTACTTGAGGTAAGATGGGGCCATCTGTGAAAGTACTCGCTGACCAGGGACCCTCCAGGTGGGGAAGACTGGGAGACTCCACGTGGCCCACGATTTCAGCTTCGCTTATTTATAGGAGACCACAGAACCTGAGCAGTGTTTTAAATGATAGGATTATGGTTGATAAAAGGGGATGTGAGTGTGCTGCTTCTGCATCTATTGTTAGCATCCACTCCTGAGTTTTAACTTTAATCTGGGCCTAGGTTGAAGACAATGAAAACATTTTAAGATCTAATTTGAAATATAGGAGCTGGGAATAAAAGCTTTTCCTAATCCCCCCTTGAGCCTCCTGACATGTCCAGAGCAGTGTTTAGATGATTGACATTGAGATGTGCCCAAACTGATGGGGATGGTGAAAAATAGCCTTTTGTTTGCTCCCATCATTCAATCTGCCTGTCTATGTGTCTGGCTGTGGGGCGTAAATTGCCTTTAGCCCCCTTCCCCAGTTGGCTATCTTCAGTTAAGCTGGGTTCTCCAGAATTTTCCTGGCTGTTGTAGGTTGTAGTCTAAGGCCAGGGAAGCCTCTGTGTGTCCAAAGTCGGCTTGAGGGTGGAAGGGGCAGGGAGTGGACAGATGTGGACCCTGACTCAGCCAGATAAGAGTTGATCTTAAGCTTTGGGCGGTTTCCCCAACTGCAGTACAGTACTCCATGGCAAGTCCTTTTTTTTGTTCGCACCAAGGGTGGGAACGAAGCAGCAAATTATTTGTCTAATCCGCAAATCACATTTCTGAGACGTGGCAGGCAAATGCTGGGAGCCCTCTGCTTCCACTTCAGCATCAGACACCTGGGTGTGTGAAGAACTTGGCCCATGTGGATTTTGCGCCGTTATGAAAAGAACAAAGAGACAAGGCTGGGGGATGTGAAAAATGGCAGCCCCTCCCGGCCCGGTAAACATGCCATTGCTTTGCTGCCTCCACTCCAAAGGCGACCACTTTCATTGCTCTCCGAGCAAAGAAACCTTTCTTCAGAGCGAGTGGCGGGGTACAAAGGCAGAGTACAAATGTGTGCACATCACAGTCCCCGCAATTCCGTTTGAACAAGCATATTGATTGGGTCTGACCCTGTTACATTTTTTCCCTATTATTCGAAAAGGTGCATCTAAGTGTAGTGAATTGAACCAGCAGATCTGAACTTTCCATGAAAACTTTGCTAGGTATTTCTTTAGTTCAAAGCTTTTGTATTTTAAAGGGCATTTTTAATATGAGTCTGTTGAGTATTCTCTGCCACAGCCCAACAAGGGATGTCAGATGCAGATGAGGCTGGAGAGAGGTCATGAGTAAGGGTGGACATGCCTGCTCAGCGGAGGGTGCGGGTGTGGTTGGAGGGTGCCGACCAACCAGGAGGGGCTGTACTTTGGGGTGAGAGGCTGAGCCCCAGCTGTGGCACAGCTCACAGACACCCTAAAAAAAGATCTCTCTGAGCACCCTGGGGACAGCTTAGGGACAGGGAAGAAGCTTCCTAGTTGAGCTTCTCGGAGGCTTTTACGTGGACAGTCAGGAAGTGCTTGCTAGGGGCTCCTTCTCATGAACAAGGGTTTTGTCCCCATGAGTAAGGAAGGGGCTCCCTACTGCTCGGCCACTTGCCTTTTCTTACGTTGTGCTTTAGAAGTGAGAAAGAGTAAGAGGTACAGTCGCTTGGCGGAGGTCACGGAGCGACAAGCTGCCACTGTCCTTAGCCTCTGGGTTGCCATCGCTAATTAGTCGCAGATGGTTTCCCACTGAGCCCCATTCCAATCCTTAGCTGATTTGATGTCTTGGGAACATTTTGCTAATTGTGTGGTCCATAGCAATGGTCCTTCTTGCCATTCTGGGCCCTGGAATCACACAGTCTCATCCCCTCCCCCACCACACACACACACAGCGGGCTGTCCCAGCCCACTGAAGGCACGTAGCCCCCTCTGACTGAGTTCCTGGTTCTTTGTTGGTCTGAGTCTCTCTTTGCCTCTAGAGACCTCTTGGATCTAGAAACCACTTCCTTCCCAGGCCCAGAATCTGGGTTCAGAGACCGGATTGTCCCTAGGAAGAGCTGGAAAATTGAGTCCTGTGCCAAGAGAACCCAGGGCCTGGGCATCTCAACAAAATCCTTTCAGTGTCCTTGCCAAAGCTCCAGCCTAGAAGGCTGGGCTAGGGAGGTCGAAACAGAGTTAGAACCACAGTAATAAACAGGACTTCTCTGGGCATCTTCTCTGCCCACACCAGCCCCCTTCAGATTCCTCCCACCTAGTGCCGGCAGTCCCCAAGGATGTTTCACCTAGTTTCTGAATTCAGCTTTTTTGGCTGTCACTTTCAAGCCTTCCTGCTCTTTCCTGTGTTTCTTGGGGCCACACTAGCCAGGTGGGCACATGTGAGGTCCCAAAGACAGTAACAACTCAACTTCATGACCTCTGCCTCCTTCTGCTCACAGGGGGTTCCTCTTCCTGGGTGTCCTCTGGGCATTTCCAGGAGTCCCCAGGCTCATCTTAAGTGAGCTCAGGATAGTCCTGTCAACTTGGGAGTTCTCTCACTTGCAGCTTCTTGATGTCTTCTGGCCACAAAGCCACTCCCCCTGCACTCCCCTGAGAAGACGTCCCTGCCTAGCTTGCAGCCCTCACCCCAAGCTGCAGACCCTTGAAGTGCCAGATGAGTGTTTCGCTCCGCAGAGCTCAGCCAACCCCAGGCTGCAGTCTGCACACACAGCAGAACTTTTGCTCCCCGATTTTGTGTCTCTTAGGCCCCAAAGCAGGGCACGTATGCTCTCATTCACTCAGAGCCCTGGGGAGAACCACTTCAAGCTTCTGCTCAGGTGCTTGTCCTGGGACTCAGACACATTCTCAGTGTCTCCCTCTCCCCCGCCCTCAGGGGCACACATATCCTCTTTCTATTGCTGCATAGTGAATTGGCCCAAAACAATAACTTCTTATTTCTCATGATTCTGCAATCTGGGCTGAGCTCAGCTAGGTAGGTCTGCTGCTCCATGTGGTGATGTGGGGCTGAGATGTCCAAGGTGGTTCCTTCACTCATGTGTCTGGCACCCCAGCTGGGGTGGCTGGATGAGCTGGGAGCCAGCAGGCCATCTCCATCTTTCCACACAGTCGCTCTGTGTGGCCGCTTGGTCTTTTTTATAGCATGAAGGCATCAAAGTTGTTGGACTTTTTATCTGAGCTGGCTTCCAAGTCCAGCAAAACTTCCAGGCTTTTTGAAGAGTGAGTAGGTCTAGAATTGGCACAGGGTTAGTTCCTTCACTTTCTCTCGACCAAAGCAAGGCGCAAGTCCAGCTGGATTAAAGGGGAGGGAAATAGACCTTGCCTCTTGATGGGGAGAGTGGCTTGCACAGACAGGAAGGGAAGGAATAGATAAGTGGCCAACTTTGGAGACTGTCTACTTCAAAACAG
>NW_006430061.1:1027054-1059296 GCF_000325575.1 Pteropus alecto
CTACAGCCACTGAAGCATTGAATTGCCAGTGCATTCTCTTTAGCTTTCTGTTTTCCTGCATTGTCCACCTGGGAGCCACATATATCTCGATGGTGTAACCACAAGTTGCAAGCTGACTGGTACTGAATCTCCACTTGGAAGGGAGTGCCCAGCAGAGCCCACTTTGCGTGAATAAGAAATAAACGTTGATGTGTTCATCTCATAGGATTTTAGGCTTCACTTTCTACTGTTGCATAATCTAACCTACCCGGGTGTAGGTATTATTATTCCCATATTACACATGAAAAAACGGAGGCACAGTGGTTCCACAGCTAGTAAGCGACTGAGGAAGTCAGAGCTTGTATCTGACTCCAGAGAGCTTTTCACCACTACGTTGGCTGTTGTTACCTTGGTAGGCGGAGCTGTCCTGTGGGCCCAGATCCCCGGTGACTTGAGATAGGATTGCCCCCGCCGAGAACCATGAACTCCCAGAGCCTGAAGAGAGACCCAGGGGAGAGCGCCTAACACGGGGCCTAGTGAATAGTAGGTGTTTGGTGCCTGGGAGCAGCCGTCGTGGTTGTGATTCAACAGCATCGCCTGGGATCCCAAGGAGAGGCTTCGGGGCTCAGAAACCAGATCTGTCAGCACCAAGAGTGGGACAGTCTCTAGGCTACGATCGCACTGACTGGGCTCAGGAGACTGATGGAGAAAACTGATTAAGAACCAGTGTTCTCTGCCCATGTCAAATGCCCATGAGGCTGGAGTGTCCTTCCTTAGAAGGGGTCAGGTCTTCCTTGGAAAGTTGCCTGGTGGTCTTGGGACTAAGGACATCTTGGACTGTCCCGCTGTTGCTGGAGCAGTGTCAGCCTGAGCTGCTGTCACCAATGCAGGATGCCCCCTCCCCACAGAGCTGGGGCCTACATTTCTAGATCCAGGCTTCATCTCGAGACAGAATAAGATGGCACTGCCCCTCAGGTGCCCCCTTTCTATGTGGCCACGGCTGAGTGCCCCCTTTCTATAGGTTGACATCATGGAAAGGAAGCAGAGGGAACGAGCACAGCCTCTGGAGCCAGGCTGCCGGGAATCTAATCCTGGTTGTGCCATTTTGCCAGCCCTGTGACCTTGGGAAATTTACTTAACCTCTCCATGCCTCAGTTTTCTCACCTGTAAGATAAGGATTTATAATACCAACTGCCTCGGTAGAGTTGTTATGAGGATTAAATAAGTTATTGCATAGAAAACATGAAGCACGGTTCCTGGACCCATAGGAAACAATAGCAAAAATAAACATATTATCATTTACCTACATTTAAGTTATAATTAGTTAATACCTATCACATTCTCATTGTTTACTTGTTTATTGTCTATCTTTACTACAAAATAGAATCTTCATGAGAGTAAGGACATTGTCTTGCTCATTATATTATCTCTAGTGCCCAGAACAATGTCTGCCACAAAGCAGGTGCTAAGAAATAATTTGTTAAATGAATGAGAGAATGAATAAGTCAAGCCCTGTTGGCCAGGGAGCTTTCCCTTCTTCAGGTGATTTCACCTGTCTCTGCTCTGTTCCGTGTTTTATACTCTCGCCTCCAGAGAACATCCCTAGTGCTCTATTTTTAAGTTCCTTGAGTTGTAGGTAAGAGCAGGGATTGTGGAATTCAAATCTGCCCTTATTAACTCTGACCTTGGGGGAGTCACTGAGCCTCCCTAAGCTTCAGTTTCCTCTTCTGAAAAATGAAATAATAGTACCTACCTTCCATGAGTGATTGTGACGATTAAATGAGGTCATCCTTAAGCACTGTCCCCGGCATGGGAGCACTCAGCCAGTGGTCACCGTGCTGGTTTGCCCTCATGTGTGATCCTTATTATGAACAGCAGGGCTCCATGGGGTTCTTCCACATTTAAACCTTGTCTTTCCCTGACTCAGCAGGATAAACAGGTTTGGGGGCATCTGCTCTCTCTCTGCCCTGGTCTTCTGCCCTTCAACATCTGTCTGCCATTTTAGACAGTTGCCTGCAGCTACTAAAGCAAAGGCCCAGGGCTTTTGAAGTTGGGGTTCGAAAGGCCGTGCCACTGCCAGGCTGCCTCCCCGAACTCTCCAGGGATTGAGGACAGGCGAATCCTCTGAGGTCTCCCCCTATAGCCTGTGGCTGTCCACCCCGCCATCAGATCAACCTGTGCATTCCCTTTTGATGTCAATTCCCAAACTGGAGCTGCGTGCCCTGCTCTGAGGACCTGGGCTTTGAAGTTGGCCTATAAACTGAGCTTTCAGGAAGAAAGTTGTCTGTTGTGCCTCAGAGCACACTGGGCCCTGTAACGGCATGCGGAGTGCCGTGAACACCTGATAAATAATTCTTTCTGGGCCCAAGAAAGATTCCTTCCATTTAAAGGAGAGGAAAATTCCCATGACCTTTTCATTGAAGTTCTGGCAGAGGTGGGGGTGCAGGTTAGAGAGGATTTTTGCATGTTCTCCCAAAAGTCACATGGAGTAGGCTGGCTGGCTGAGAGCCAAGCTCCAGCGACTGCTCCAAAAAAGGCTCCCTTTCCCTGACTCCTGACCCCAGGGCCTATCAGCCAGTCCACTCCCCCTCACACTTGCCTCCTGGCCTGTGGGAGAGGACTGGGCTCTCTCACAGGCAGAGAGGCCTCAGCTCCCTCTGGGTTAAACACTGCTGCAGACAGCCTGGAGGCACAGCCTCGTTGCCTTCCTTTTTTTCCAGTACCAGGCACCATCAAGAGAGTGAGGCAGACTGGACTTCCCTCCTGAAGTAGTCCCGAAAACAGAACTGGCCCACATACACTGAACACTTACCTCAGGCCAGGCCCTCTGCTAGGCCTGCTTTTGTGCATGGCTGGATAATAGAATGTGGATTTGTGTGTGGTTTTATGAAAGCTCTTTTTATGGCAAAATATAACATATAAGGTATACGAAATAACTACAGCTCAGTAAATGATCAGAAAACCACCTCCTCGGGCAAGAAGTCGGTTTGCCAGAATGCCGCAAGCCCTGTTCATGCCCCTTGGGAAGCACGCAATAGGCCCTTTCCCAAAAAGGATAACCACCCTCCTGACTTTTGTGGTAACTACTTATTTGCCTTTTCTTTATAGTTTTACTATCTAAGCAGTCATCGCCAAATACTATATATAGTTTCGTTTTCTGAAATGCGTGCAAATGGAATAATGTATTGTCTCTGGCTTTTTTCCACTAAACATGATTAGGATATTCATCCATGTAACTGTATTTCATTCATTTTGCTGTTATATAGTATCCACTGTAGGACTGTCCAACAATTATTAACACATTCCATCGAAGGTCATCTGGGTGTTTCCAGTTTGGAGCTATTACAAATAATGCTGCTATAAACATTTTTTATCCATGTCCCTTGGTGCACATGTACCATATTTCTTTTGGAATATACCTAGATGTAGAGTTGGCTAGGACATAAGAATACCTTCAACTTAGGTAGAAAATGCCAAATTTGTATAAATTTGTACTCCTACCACCAGTATGTGAGATTCCTGCACATCCTCGCTGTGGTGGCAGTCTTTGAGATGGTCCCCACCAATCCCCTGTGTAAGTCTTCCCTAGGTGTGGTCTTGAGCTAGCCATTCGCTTCTAATGAATAGGATAAGACAATATAACAGGGTGTCACTTCTCAGACGAGGTGACAAAAAGACCATGGCTTGTCTTGGGCACCTCCCTTGCTTTCTCGCTTTACTGTGGAGGAAGTCATGTGAATTAACCAATGGAGAGGCCCACGGGAAAGGAAATGATGTTTCTGACCAACAGCCAGGGAGAATCTGAGAGCTGTAACGGCCACAGGTGAGTTTGGAAGTGTGTCTTCTCACCAGTCACACCTTGAGATGATTGCAGCCCTGCCTGACAAGTTCATTACAGCTTTGTGAGAGACCCGTGGCCAGAGGTACCCAGCTAAGCCCATATTCATGACTTATAGAAACTATGAGATAAATGTTTATGGGCTGTTAATTCTGGGGGTAATTTGTTACACGACGATAATATACTCAACAAATCCTTTTTTTAGCCCTTCTGACGTATATGAAAGGTTTATTAGCATTTCCCTTAATATACTCAACAAATCCTTTTCTTAGCCGTTCTGACGTATATGAAAGGTTTATTAGCATTTCCCTGTTGATTAACCCATTTCCCATTTGTCCCAAGAATACTCGCTAGAGGCAATTGCTGCTGCAGCTTTTACCCCCAAATATCTGATTAAAGTCCTAAAGTCCTTACCTCCAAATTTGCCATGAACTATCTTGCTTTTATTTTTGCATTGCTCTAGTATATTGATAGTCTTCAGAAACTAATGACATCATTCTATTTATAGCATTGTTTTTAGTAGTGGTATTTCCACTTACAAAAAATGTAGTACTTCTCAATTGCTGAAAATGTCAAATCCTAGAAAACGTAGCATTCCTGTTTGCTAACGCTAGCGAGCTGCACTTTTTTTTTTTCTAAATGGATAAAGGGTTAATGATACTGAGCATCTTTTCAAATGTTCATTGAGCATTTGGATTTCCTTTTTTGTGAAGTATCTGTCAAGTCTCTTGTCATTCTGTTGGTTTGTATATCTTTTTCTTGCTGATTTGTATGGATTCTGGATATAAGCCTATCTTACCTTGGGTTCTCCCTGGAAAGCAGAGCTGGAGGCAGGGGCTTGCAGGCAGATAATTTATTTGGGAAATGATCCTGTGGAACAGAAATGGAAGGGAAAAAGAGGAGAAAACAATAGAAAGGTGCCTTCTCAAATCAGTCTGACCACTGTTGTGTGAAACTTGAGTTCAGTCTCACTGGGACATTCTGGAGAGCCATATAAAATGCATCTCAAAATGATCCACCTTTAGTATGAAAGAGTACCCTCTAGCTTAGGGCCCCCATTGACCAAGGGTTCCCCCATTGACGTATTAAGTCCTTCACGTCTCCAGATCCCACATGCATGACTGACTCATATATAAACCCCACATTTGGGGCAGCTTAGTAGCCTAAAGGCATCAAATGAGAGGTGTAGCTAAAGAGATCTTGAAGCAGTAACAGAGTAAAATGGGGGCTGAGAGGTTGTGCAGTGGAGCACAAGTATCTGACAGAGCCTCTTATCGACTATATGCACTGCAAATATCTCCCACTCTGCGACTTGCCTTTTCAATGTCTTTTGATGAAATTGCTAATTTTAAGGTAATTGAGTTTGTAAATCTTTATAGTTTGCCAGTCTTGTATCATTTAAAGTCTTCCTATACTTAAGCCATACAAATATTTTCCTATGGTATTTTCTAGCAGCTTATTTTGCCTCTCACAGATTAACCTACGTGGAATTGATTTTTAAGTGAGATGAAGTGAGCACCAGGTTTCATTTTTCCATATGGATATCCAACTTATTGAAGAATATATCATTTCCAACACCTGTACAGTGCCATCTTTGTCATAATCAAATATTTATATATGTGTAAATCTATTTCTAGGCTCTTTTCTGTTTGTCATTATGCCAGTATCATTTTAATAACTAGAGCTTGATATAAGTATTAATACCCAGAAAAGCAAGGTGTCTTGTCTATTTTTGGTCTTTTGTATTTCCTTGTAAATTTTAGAACCAGTAGCTCCTTCGTCCAAGTGACCTGCCTCAGCTCATGTTGTGGATTTTCCCCAAATTCAAAGGCCCAGGTACCCCAAACAAGCCACAGCCAGCCTGTGCCTTGTAGTTCTTGCTAAGTGGCCCCAAGCCCAACACAAGTGGCAATCGGTCTCAACTTGTATTTTAACTCTCATCAGCTGGCCACGAGTGCTGGCCAGTCTTGGACTGGAATCGAGCTAAGAGACAAGCCTGGCAAAAGTGGCAGCTGACCTCAGCTCACATCATGGTACCTGCCAAAGGGTCCCAAGGCCAGTGCAAGTAGTAATCAACTGAAGATTACTTTGTAGTTCCTACCAAAGGCACAAGTAGTGGCTGATGTTGGCCTACACCGGAGCCCCTCCCAAGTAGTTTCATACCCAAAACACCCAGTGGCCGGCTTCAGACCACACCAGAGAACCATCCAACCAGCTCCACAAATGATTCACCGAAAGGGCAGACTCAGCTGGCATTAGAGCCCCGCTAAAGCAACTCCCACTCCATGGAGTCAGTCTCCATACAACAGCTCATCCACTGTAGTCACAGCCTGCCTTCAAAGCCTGGTGTTAACCCCACCCACTGATGTACCAACAGTAATCAAGGCCCAACTACAAGAGGGCCCACATGAGCCACACAGGGGGTACCTAGCTCAGGGAATCAGGGAGACTGTGCTACTGGGCCCCATAGGACACCTACATAAGGCCACTCTGTCAAGACTGGGAGACAGAGATTTACCTAACACATAGAACATATAAGAAGTCAGCAAAATGGGACAAACAGGTCCCAAATGAAAAGCAGGACAAAACTCCACAAAAAGGACTAAAATAATAGACAATCTACCAGAGTTTAAAATACTCGTTATAAGGCTGCTCAATGAACTCGAGGGAATAGATGAATTCAGTGAGAACTTTAGCAGAGATATAAAACAAAAAGAGGAGATGGAAAACAGAAAAGAACCAGTCGGAAATGAAGGCTACAATAATCGAAATGACTACATAAGACGGAATCAACAGATTACATGAAGCAGAGGATCAAATTAGTGATCTGGATGATAAGGTAGCAGAAAATACCCAATTGGAACAGAAAAAATAACTTTTAAAAAAGGATAGTTTAAGAGACCTTGGATACAACATTAAGTGTATCAACATGTGCATCATAGGGGTACCAGAAGAGAGACAGCAGTGGATTGAAAACCCATTGGAAGAAAAAATGGCTAAAAACTTCCTTAACCTGACAAAGGAAAGAGTCACATAAGTCCGGAGAATCCCAAACAAGATGAATCCAAAGAGGCCCATACCAAAACACATAATTAAAAGGTCAAAGGTTAAAGACAATCTTAAAAAGAGCAAGAGAAAACCACCCTTGTAGTTATGTACAAGAGAGCTCCCCTAAGACTGTATCAGTTGATTTCTCAAGAGAAATTTCGCAGGCCAGAGGGATTGGCATGAAATATTCAAAGTGATAGAAGGCCTATGACTAAGATTACTCTACCCAGCAAGGCTATAATTTATAATTGAAGGAGAGAGTTTCCCAGACAAGAAAAAGCTAAAGGAGTGTATCGCCATTAAACCAGTAGTACAAGAAATGTTAGACATCTTTAAGATAAAAAATATGAATGAGAAAATATAGAAAAAAATTCTCATAAAGGCAAAAACAGTAAAAGTAGTGCATTGACCAACTATAAAGCTAGTGCAAAGGTTGAGACAAAAGTAGGAAGATCCTGTGAAATTGCAACATTACAGGATATACAGAAATACATGTATAAGAGGTAAAAAATGAGAAACACACATGAGGGTGTGTAAAATTTGTGATTTTAAAATAGTTTGAACTGAAGTGACCACTAAGACTGCTATAAACATAGCTTGCTATATATGAAGCACATGGTAACTGCAAACAAAAATCTATAAAAGATATACAAGAAATACAGAGAAAAGAATCCAATATAACACTACAGAAAATCATCAACATACAAGAAAGCAAGAGAGGGAACAGAACTACAAAAACAATCAAAACGACGAAAAGGCAATAACTACATACCTACTGATAATTACTTTAAATGTAATTTAAATAGAAAAAAAAACAGGAAACAATACCATGAATTACATACTAAGAAATTGGACAACCTAGAAGAAATGGATAAACTTATAAGAGTGAACCATGAAGAAACAGAAAATCTGAATAGACCAATCACTAGCAATGAAATTGAAGCAGTAATCAAAAAACTTCCAACAAAAGCCTTCACAGGTGAATTCTACCAAACATTAGAGAATTACTACCTAGCTTTCTTTATTTCAAAAAAATTAAAGAAAAAGGAAGGCTTCCAAACCCATTACCCTGATAACAAACTGGACGAAGTCATTATATAAAAAAAAAATTATAGGCTAGTATCTCTGATAAACATAGATGCAAAAATTCTCAAAATACTAAACTGAATTCAACAATACATTAAAAAGATACACTATGATCAAGTCAGATTATAGCAAGGACGCAGGGATGGTTAAATATCCGCAAAACAATGTGATATATGACTAACAAACAGGAATAAAAATTTCATGATCTCAATAAAATGCAGAAAAAATATGACAAACTTCAACATCCATTTATGATAAAAATTTTCAGCAACATGGGAACAAAGATTTAAAATGATAAAGGCTATGACAAGCCCACAGCTAACTTCATACTCGAGGGTGAAAAGCTGAAAGCTTTTCTCCTAAGATCAAGATGAGATGTCCACTCTCAACAGTATTATTCAATATAGTATTGTTAGGTCCTAGCCACAGCAAACAAAATGAAATCAAAGAGGAAGAAGTGTCACTACTTGCAGACGACATGACACATATAGAAAACCCTAAAGAATCCATCAAAAACAGAATAAATTCATCAAAGTAACAAGATACAAAATTAATATACAAAAATCTGTCACATTACACTAATAAACAGGAGAAATTAACAATCTCATTTACAATTACCTCAAAAATAATAAAATATCTGCAAATAAATTTAACCAAGGAGGTGAAAGACCTACACTCTGAAAACTGTAAGACATTGAAAAAATTGAACACAAATAAATGGAAAGATATACTGAGCTAATGGACGGGAAGGGTTAATATAAAAATGTCTATACTACCCAAAGGGATCTATAGATTCAGTGCAATCCCTGTCAAAATATCATGGCATTCTTTTCAGAACCAGAGTGTAATCCAAAATTTATAGGGAATCAACAAAGAACAGAAACAGCCAAGAAGAACAGTTGCATGTATCACGCTCCCTGATTTCAGAATACACTACAAAGCTATAATAATCAAAACGGCATGGTATTAGCACAAAACCAGAAACAGATTAATGGAAAAGAATGGAGAGCCAAGAAATAAATCCTCACATAGTTAATTATGACAAAGGAGGAAAAATATAACAGAAATTACAGTGTCTTCAGTAAGTGGAGTTGGGAAAACTGGACGGATACATGTGAAAAAAAGGAAACCAGACCACTCTCTTATACCAAAATAAACTCAAAATGGATTAAAGATTTAAATGTAAGACCTGAAACTATAAAACTTCTAAAGGAACACAGGTAGTACTATTTGACATCAGTCTTTGGAAGATCTTTTTGCATATGTCCCCTTGTAAAAGGGAAACAGAAGAAATAAACAAATGAAACTACATCAAACTAAAACACTTCTGCACAGAGAAGGAAACCATCAACAAAACAGCCAATCTACTGAATGGGAGATCGATCGATCTATCTATCTATCTATCTATCTATCTATCTATCTATCTATCTATCTATCTATCTATCTATATTTTGGTATGGGAGAAGATATTTGCTAATGATACATCCAATAAGGGGATGATATCCAAAATATGTAAGGAACTCATACAACTCAGTAACAACAACAACAAAAAATCCAATCACAAAAATGGGCAGAGGACATGGAGACAGTTCTCCATACATAGAGATGGCCAACGGACATAAGACGTTCAGTGTCACTAATCATCAGGGAAATGCAAATCAAAACTTCAATGAGATACCACCTCACACCAGTTAGAATGGCTATTATTAAAAAGTCCACAAGTGTTGGCGAGGATGTGGAGAAAAGAGAACCCTTGTGCACCGTTGCTGGGACTGCAAACTGGTACAGCCCCTATGGAAAATATCGCAATTCCTCAAAAAACTAAAAATGGATATACCATACAACCCAGCCAATTCCACTTCTGGGTATCTATCCAAAAGAAAAAAGAAAACTATGTTCACTGCAGCACTATTTACAATAGTCAAGATATGGAAGCAACCTAGATGAATGGATAAAGATGAATATTTACACAGAGATTACTCACCAATTAAAAAGAATGGAATTCTGCCATTTGCAGCATGGATGGACCTAGAGGGTATTATAGTCAGTCAGTCAGACAATACAACATGATTTCACTTATGTTGAATTAAAATCAAAACAAAAACAGATGCATAGAAACAAAGAACTGCTGATGGGTGAAAAAGGTGAAGAGGATATAGTTAATAAGTGATAAATTTGCAGTGACAGTAATTAGACTTAGCGTGGTGTTCATATCTTTATATGTTGAATCACTGTTATATCTGAAACTAATACTGTATGCCAACCATACTTTGATAAAAACATATTTTTAAAATACTGTTAGATCATTGGTATAGGTAAACACTTGAGAAGTATTATTTAAGGTAAAAAATTATCAGTGATAGGAAAAAGTTGCCATTAAACTGAATAGTGTGCTTCACTGAACATTTGTACTTCTCTATCTGGTACTTTTTAAATAGGGATATTAAGATGGCATAGCATCTATCTTCCTTTAATGTTTTCTTCCCCAATTTGATAAGGAAAAAAAACAACAACCCAATGTTCATGCTTAAAAGACAGCCATGATGTTTAATGTGGTGCTGGGACACTGGGCCACATGGACCAACAGACCTAAATTTATTCCAACCCTGTATTACGTTAATGTCCAATAATATAAATCAATTTAATGAGAATTTCTCTATTTGGAGATGAAGAAAAGGTCTTTGAGTGTAGTTATTTTAGAAGGCTCTTCTATTTACATATAAGAACCAGAATTTATAAACAACGCAGCATATCTGAATTGATGAAAATACTTTTTAAACATACTAGTCTCTTCCTCTTCTACTCTTAAACATGAATCAGTCTTCACTTTCTACTTAAATGAATTGTAATAAGCAACTCTCTACAGACTAGATATTTGGAAATCAGTAACCAAAGCGAAATCTGTTGAATAAAGCCAAACCTGTTTAAACTAAATTTTGTTAAGTATCATACATCCTGTCCACTACCCACTTACTCAGTATTTTGATATTGGGTAGTACCTATTATAAAATAAGAAAAAAAAGAAACATTAGGAATCTAATATGAAAAATATTGCAGGATGGATTGCATAAATCAGAAATCACCTATTCTAGTTGCTACAATCTTCTAACACATTCTAAATTTCAAAATGACAGGAATAATTTAAAAAACCCAACACGTCAAACACTTAAGTATCTAGGTATAATAGTTCAGTAAACAAACAGGTTTGACTCAAGGCTTTGAACATGTTACTTAGAAACATTAATATTTTGGACCCAAATACTCGAAGATCATTAACTAGCCCATAATGCAGTTTGTGTAAATCTGCTGTACATATCAATCACATAACAGCAGATGACTCTAATCTTACTCTAACAGAAGTAGCAATAAAATCAGAAAGCAATACTACTTTATAGGAATTAGATAATCAAGATAAACAGCACTGGGATAAAATGGAGAATTTGTTTCAGCTTTTTGTTCAATAAGCCTGCTCCTCATTCTTAGATAATGAGGATAAAGGTATCACAACCAAATACGGAAAACTGCTTCCTCTTTATTTAGGCCTTAGGAAGAAAATTAACTTTGGTGACATATAACCTTAAAATATTGTTTTACATATGCCTAAATTGATAGGACTAAATGATCAGAGAAATAATTTCTGTAAAAATTGGCCAGATATTACCAAAAATCTAACATACAGTATAATTCAAATTATATAAAGACTGCTTGGGATCATAGCATTCAAATGTATGACAGTTGTTATCCCAAACTAACAGGTGTGAAAAGTATTTGCTCTCATGCTGCTTTGGTCCAAAAAGAGTAGAGCTGAATCAGAAAGAGTAAACTAAGTACCTAATCTTTTGCCAACATTTAGACTTATTGGCAGCAGAAATATCCATGATGAATAGTTCTACTATAACAAAGTATAATTTTTCCATGAACACATCACAGTATCAAATAAACTTTGAGAATATGAAGAAACCAAAAAAGAGCTACCAAACAAAAACGTGTCTCCCCTGTATCTATTTGAAGGGGTAAAACAGTGAGATTAGAGGTTTGATGATGCTAATATGAAAGGAAATTACGTATTGTATTTATTTCTTATTTAATACAACTCTTACTCTTTACAAAAATGGTTTTAGTCATGCCCATAAAAGTGTAACCCATGGCATCTGAAAGCAAACACTCTTTGTAATTACTTAAAAGGGCCTTTTTAAAAATTATAATACAAAGGTCTGTGCTCTATAAGCAGTCCTCCACTGTGCATTATAACAATAAGGCTTACTTTTAATACAAAGACCAAGTGTTTGGGAGTTATGAACCACTGGACTTAACAAACATCATTTTATAGTTGCTTTTTGCATCTTTTTTGTTTTTGGAATCCTCCACTTCATCAGGGTGCTCAGTAGCCTGAAGTTCTTCGGCAGATTCTTCTTTCTCCGACTCTGAATCACTTTCAGAGTCATCTGGACTTTCAGGATCAGGTGAATCATCATCATCATCGTCATCATCATCTCCAGCCACATGATCTTCTCCATCATGATCTTCTACCTAAAAACACCAATCAACAAGCTCTTAAATACAATTTTCAAGTACAAACACTGGGAAAGACCCTAATATTTTTCAGTCTTAAGACAGCCCATTCCCTAGCCATTAAATCAACAGTTCTAACATTCTATTATAACCAGAGGCTGTCAAAGGAAGAGAACTGAGGACTTGGGCATCTCCAAGTGTTTGATATACTGGGCCCTGAGTAGGATTGTTTTAAGACTTTGAAGACCACTCACCTTTGTGTTCCCCATCCTCAAATCGTTTGAAAACAACATGAGACGATTTTTTTTTTTAAGTAAATAAGGCAAGTTAACCACTGATACATAGAAATGTGGAAACCGTATTTTACATATTACATTACTTTGGAGAATTAACCAGTAGTTATAATATGAAAAGAAATGACTTAGAAAACTGAGAATTCTCTCAAACCAGTATTTGCATGACATTTCATGTAACTTATATGTTCACAGCTATTTAAGATGTGCCCTAGGGGATACACAGAAACCCACCCACACTCAAGTGGTAAAAAATAACGACAAAAACATAAATGGGGGGGGGTAGTAAAAAAAAATGTAATTTTAAAATTAAAGATATGGAAAAATGGGAACACTCGTGCCCTGTTTGGTGGGATTGCAAATTGGTGTAGTCACTATGGAAAACAGTATGGAGGTTCCTCAAAAAATTAAAAATAGAACTATCATTTAACCGAATAATTCCACTTTTGGGTATTCATCTAAAGAAATGCAAAAGACTAATTTCAAAAAATATATGCACCACTATGTTCACTGCAGCATTATTTACAACAGCTAAGATATGGAAGCAAACCTAGGAGTCCATCAACAGATGAATGGATAAAGATGATGTGGTACATATATACAATGGAATATTACTCAGCCATAAAATAAAATAAAATAAAATAAAAAAATAAAATAAAACATGTATGGAGACGGTATTATACAAAGTGAAATAACTCAGGTAGAGGAAGACAAATACCATGTGGTTGCACTTATATGTGGGATCTAAAAACAAAACAAAACAAAAACAGATTCAATAGAACAGAAAAATAAAATAAAATCTTCCATGGAAGGATCTAGAATAAAGATACTCTGCCAAGTGAAATAAGTCAGAAAAAGACAAATACCTTATGATTTCACTTATACGTGGAATCTAAAGAAAATAAATGAACAAACTGATGTAACCATGGGAGATGGGAGGGGGGCTGGGGAGATGAGCATGAAACTCATTAAGAAGTACAAATTGCCAGTTACAAAAAATGGTCTTGGGGATATATAATAGATATAAGGGATACAGTCAATAATACTGTAATTACTATGTATGGTGCCAGATGGGTACCACAGTTATCGTGATCACTTCATAAGGTATATAACCGTCTAATCACATAAGCTGTATACCTGAAACTAATATTTCATGGCAACTATAACGGGGGGGGGGAGATGTGCCCCAGTGATTATCTATACAGAATTTACATTAAACTGGTATCAGAAAGCTCTCTTGATTGCTACAGTAATCTAACAGAAATAAATGCTATCAAATTGGAAATTGAGTATCTTCCCATTTAGTGAAAAATACATTCATTACTACCTCACTGAAGCCAAGTCCACAATGTCGTCGATATCTTCCTGACAATTTACTGTCCATACTTTGCTGATACTGAGACTCCAGTTCTTCATTAATTTTCTTGTCTTCTTCCCCTGCATGTCCAGTGTACTTTGGTTATATTTCAGTCAAATTAATAAAAATATTTGATTACACAAAAAAACCCATAATACAGATGCTAATATTCAAGGGTTGATTTCTCTAACTGTGATTAATTTTATAATTAATTTTGTGAATGAATTTCCATACCATCGTAGTTACCTAATGGACATAAAATAACTGAAAGATGTATTTTATGATTACTTCTTTGGGAACCAACCCTCTGAACTAGAGAAGTGTTTATGAAAGATGAAGAATTTATATATTTCCATGTGATAATTCACACCAGACCCAAGAGTCTCAGAAAGAAGAGCCTGAAGTTCACGTATTGTAAATATAAATTACTAAGAACCCTGGGCATTATGTTTTAGCTTATTTATAGTCTAACTGCTCTCCTGAAAATTTTCTTCTAGTCACATAAAAAATTCTACAAACAAAAGCTTCTGTCTTTGAACAGAAATAATGAAAAGACATGCAATTCTGACAGAGAATGGTTAAATAACCTTACAATGGTTCTCCTTTATGCCTTTCTTTGCATATCAGTTTATTGAAGTAACATAAACTTATTTTATCACGCAACATTTGCTATATATTTTTTACGTATACTGTTGTTTTTTAGTTATGAAGCAGAAAACTAAACTACCCGATGAACCTAACAGCGCAAGAACTAGACATTACAATACAATCAGAGCTGTCTGCACAACATTCTAATTTGTAAAATTTCACATTTTAATTAGACATGTTGGTGCTTTGCATTATTTTTATTCATAAAGTCCTAGTTTTAAAAGAATAAATGCAGCAGTTAAATATATTTCCATTCTGCAAGGCTCAGACTTTTAGCCTTTTGTAGCAATGCAAATCAATTTGAAATTAACACCAGCATAAAAGACCTATCAATTTGCAAAATGTGCTACATATTCTAGATCAGTACAAAGTTGATTTAAATAATTTAATTAAAAGTTTTGCTAAATATAAACATACCAAGGTCATTATGCCCTATTGTTATTAAGGTCCAAGATTAGGGTCAGTTTTACATAGGAGAAAACTTCACTTTTCAGCAAACTGAATTCAAATCCAAATCCAAATCCATTTTCAGTTCTTTTTAAAAAATTTTCGCACCCAAAATTAAAAAAAAAATTAACTTCTTCAGGTTTTGCAATGAGTTTATAGTCTTCAAAAATTTCAGAGCAAAACTTAGTATATAAATTATAAACTAGTATAACATGCCAACTATATCATATGTTAAATACCTTATAAAATAAAAAATATAAATTCCATACTATAGTTGTCAAGATTTGGCATAAAATCTCACTACAATTAAAATATATGTTGTGAATCAGTAAAATTGAAGACAGAAAAGGGTTAGTTTCATGGTTAGAATATCATACTGATGTATACTTTCAAATCTTTTAAAAATCGAAATACATACTAATTGTTACATATACATGTCACACACGATATATGTAACATGTTTATATATACTATGTACATTTCTGATTCTATTATTTTAATTATCAACATAATTATACACAGAAGTTAGAATATCCTGAAATATGTACAAATACTTCATATTTCAAATTTAGCACCCCCACTTTAATTATATTTTAGTTTCTTACCTGTTCGGAAGTGAGATGTTGATTTGTGATCTCCTATAACAAGACGGCCAGTATGTTCTTTCTATAAGGCAGAAAATGTGTTAGAATTCGAGACTACTAATTTAACATAATTACTTGGTGTCTACTCTGTGCCTGACACTATTCCAGGCTTCTGGGATATAGTGCAGAAAAAAGATTACATTAAGATCCTTACTTTTATTGAACTTACATTCTAGCAAGGGTAGGTACAGGAAGGGGAAATGAAATCAGTAATCATAGTATCTTAGAAGGTAGTAAATGCCATTAATACACACACAAATAAACAGAACAGTACAGAGTACGTAGAGAGATCAAGTTGGATTTTTTATTTTTATTATTTTTTATTTATTTCTCCCTCCCCTTAAGTCTCCCCCATCCCCCCTTCCATCCCTGACCTATGGATGTTGCATTTCCCCTTAAGAACTAGATCTCTGAAGGCGGGGAGTCTCCTCCCACAAGATTATGGAGTGTCCCTGGGGCCTGGGGCTCCCGGGGTACAGTCTGTGGCTCAACATGGGGAGCGAACCCAGGACCTTCTGCGTGTAAAGCAAATGTGTGAACCACTACACTATGGAGCCACCTCTCAAGTTGGAATTTTAAATGAGAAGGATAACTAGAAAATGTAGTGATCTAAACATTTTCTTTCCTAAAAGGCCAATGAAATGAGTTCTAATTTTTCCATCTTCTCTTTTTGATGCCTCAGGCATATTTCATGGAGACAAAGCAAATGAGATTATAAGATAAAAATAAAATAGATTTATAATGAACTAAATGATAGATCTTTAATATAAATGAAAACAGTCATTACTATTTACAACACATCACAAATAGTTAGCTCATTATTCTCTGACTACAAATAAACACCCAATCTCAAACTGTCAAAAATACAATTTGAAACAATCTAATTCTATAAAATATAGAAATAAATCTGATTCGAAGTTACCAACTGATCTGGATACATAATCACTCTCAATTTATCAGTTCCAATCCACTCTTTATGGTCCACATTTGTTTCATAAGGCAAAGAAATTGTTCACTAAAACAGAGTGACTTTGCAAAGCAATCTTAATCATTTGTGAAGATATAGTAAATCTTCTATAGTAAAACAAATCTTCCTATCGTGCAAGGATGAGACACATTGTCTATACCCAAAGATACTACTGAAAGCTTCAAGATTAATGCTTATTGCCTTACATGCCATTAACACATAAGCAAATCGATGATTCAACATGCTGCTTCTTTCCATCGCAGTCTCATTAATGGGATCTGAATATATAATGACATCGAGTTATTCTAGGATGATAGTACTATCTGCCTATTCATATCTTTCCAGCTAGTTCTGTGACAAATAAAATACTCATGGTAGCTGGCTAGGATTAGGAATATACTTTGTGGCTGCAAAACAGAATCTGAGGTATGCTAAACAGCCAATTTACTAGTAGCCATATTTCTTTTTTAATTGTTCAATTTGTTCTCCTCCCCAAGTTTTACTGAGATATAATTGACTATTTATGGCTAAATTTCATACATTTTATATTTGGGTATTCTTCCTAAAGAGTTTTCATTCCACTAGGTTGAGCGTATCGCTAAACTATTACTTACTTTATATATCCTTAGCAAATCTTTTATTTGCATGAACCAAGACAAACCTTAGGCTACGTTCTATAACAAATTACAAATTATGGGAACTCTGGATTAACAAGATATTATACAAATGCTTCCTTTGTATAGGTCTTACTGTTTTTTTTATGATCTCTCCCTACCCACTACACAACCTTACTGTTGTAGTTTAGCTAACTCCTCATCCTTTCAGATTCAGATCAATTCTTTCTATGGGAAGATTTCTTGTTCAGCTAAGCCACAGTTAGCTATCCTTGTCTGTTGATGTGCATAGCTCTTTCAAAGCAATTATAATCTCATATTGTTATTATCTGGTTTCTTCCATTACATGATGGCTCCAAACATGTTATTGATATGTAACTGCCCCCCATCCCCAGGACCTACTACAGTGCAAATACAGTCCCATGTGAATAACAAAAAACAAAAAGCAGAATTTCATTTTAAGGATCTTAACAGAGAAAAAAGTTTTCCTATTTCTTTCACATTAAATTTGTAGGAAGACCACTGGGACAATGTTAGGAAAATAAATTTACTTGCTTACAAAAAATAATTATCTAGAGATCACTGTATTTTCATATAAAAATGAATTGCTAGGAACAAAAAGAGTTTTTTCCAATAGGTGATGTTTTCCTGGCACCTGTATTTTGTATCTTCTATTATGTTGATCAAACTGAAAGGGATTTCTCAAAATATATTGAACATTTTAAAAATTAGAATTTTGGTAAAGACTATTCCCTTAGCTCCTACTTCAAGGGCTAGAAGAAGATATAAAATATGAAAGACCTAACAATTGGTCTACCCAGAAATATCCTGTATCGAATCATCAGGCAAACAAATGGCAAATCATAATCTTTAATATCTTTCTTCCATAGGAGTCTCCTCAAACCAAGTTTTTTCTCTATATAGTCTCTAAACCTTACTGCCCAGAGGCAATGAGAACCCTAAGAAACAGTATAAATTTTAAGTGCTCAGGTTAGCTATATTTCCCAAAGCCTAAAGTAATCATGTGGAACAGGAAAATGAGATCCAAGTGTATTTGGTTCTTCTCGTTTACACAAAAAGGGACATTATTTTCCCAGAAGATAAAAATGCATACTATCTTGATGCTTACCTTTCCTGCGCCCATAAGTCTCAAGAACTTTTGTTTTCTTTCTTCATTACCTAAGTCTGCTGCCTCCCAATTGCTAGATCCAAGCTGGAAAAGAAATTAGTCAATTAATTTTTTTGCATAATAATATTAAAAAACTTAGTCTATCAGTAAATTGTTTTTTTCCCCTGACAGTTTTAACTATAAACAGGGCTCATTCTTGCTTAGAAAGTTAAGAATATACATCATATTTGAATTACAATATACAGCCAGTCTCCAACCTATGATGGTTTAACGCAAAGATTTTTCGACTTTATGATGATGCAAAGGTGACGCCTATTCAGTAGAAACTGGCCAGGCTAACCTATGATGTTCGGTATGTTAGGTTTGCATTTTTGATTTATATTTTCAACTTACAATGGATTTATCAGGATGTAACCTCATTTTAAGGAGAAGAGTATCTGCACTCCTTCTGTTACCTCAAGGTGGAATCTTTTAGTTCTTTTGCAGCCAGAGCCCTAGTTCTCAAGTTTGCTTCTATCAGAATCACCTGGAGGCCTTGTTAGAACAGACTGCTGTTTCAGATTCAGTAGGTCTGACGTGGGGCTTGTGGATTTCATTTCTAACAAATTCCTAAGTGATGCTATTGATGTGGGGGATCACACATTGAGACCTACTGCCCCAGAGCCCTAGAGCACCTAGTACTGTGAACCCAGAAGGCGGCCACAGTTGATAGCTGAAGTTAAAAACTCTGGCTTTAGTGATATTCTAAAGGACAGTATAACATCAGTCTATTGGGCCTAAATTTAGCTTTTTTTTTTTTTCCTTTTTGAGCTCTTCTAATTTTTTAAGGCTATGTTATGACTTTCATTCTTTCTTAGAAGTCTTCCAAAGAACAAAAACAAAATTTACTTATTTTTTAAATGTACAGAATAAAACTCATTCTATCTTAAAATTATCAAATGGGTCAAATCAATATCAAATATTGAATCCTTTTATAAACCTCAAAATTATGAAATCCTAATGTTATTTACCCCTACACCTTGAAACAAATGCAATAACAACTTCATATTATTCCATACATCTTCCAAAAAATGTAAGCATTATTTCATTACAATCGATCATTTCCAACTATGTTAAAAATGACTAATAATAATAGAAAAATGGTAGAAGACTTTTCTTATCATGCTGTCTAAAGTATTACATCATTTTTCAAGACCTCACCCCTCTGTTGCTTGCTCCTAGCTTTCCTTGGACACAGTTGATAATTCAGAAGTTTTCATTTCTACCCATATTGGCAGGTGGGTAAAAAATTGAAAATTGACAGAAGGCATTTCTGAATAAGTAGGTGAATGCAAAATGACAGGGAGTTTACCCTAAACTAATGATGATGGTACAATTAATTGTATATGCAAAAATCTTAGACTATGCATCTTTGCATGAAATTCTAGATAACTTTTCTCCAGGAATCAATGAGAGAAGGGGTGGGGGAAGCAAAAAAGAAATATGATACTCTAGAGAGTCACTCAACAGGAAGGACTTCATCTTGCAATATTTGGCAATAAGAGTCTGAACTCTCTGGTTTTTCTAAAAAGATGTGTGACTATTTCATGTTTTATGACATTTGTACACCAAAACTTACTTGATATGGTTTTTAAGTGGACAAATGATGAAGGCGGATGTGTATACAAATGTGACTACAAAGAATGTAGAAATGAAAACATTCATTGAATTGATCATTCTAATTGAGTTTATAATCTAAAAATGAAATGAAATCTAAAATCTAAAAATGAAAACGTTTTACAATTATGGAGCAAAGAAGTCAACCCCCTTTTCAACACAAAATGAGGAGCAATCAAAGGTTTCAAAATATTCTACAGATATATTTTGATGATGCAAATGCAAAAACTAGAATAATTTCAAAATAAAGCTAAAATCTATTAGAAATAGATTTGAAATCTGAAATTATATGTTTGTTTCATACATGACAACTGATAAACAGTTTGCTGTATTCAAAGGATGCTAATCATTTAGAGTATATATATCCTGAAAATGTGGGATAGAAATTTGGTTTGCTATGGTTAAACTCATATTCAAATTTCTAATGAAGCTGTTTTTCACAATCCCTTTATTCTTATTTCTGAAATTTATAAAAAACTAACAGAATGTTTACAGAAACAATGATGACCACTTCTGAGCATATGAGAGTTGAAAGTCCTTGTACCACATTGGACACCCACTTATAGCCCTTCTAAATTCCTATTGGTGGGGACTTATATGTTCTCATGATTTTGGCTACCTAAGCTCCAAATTTCTACTTTTCCATGTGACAGCTCCTATCTTTTCATAGACCAGTTAGTTCTTACTTATTTCTGGCTCAATACAGTTAATAAAATTTAAAGTACTAGTGAAGCTTAAGTTCTGATTCCTACTAAGTTACTTGCTCTCTGAGAGCCTGGACCTGTCATTTAACTTCTTAGTTTTAATTACTTATCGACATAGAGACGCTTCTTTAAAAGACTGTCTTAATAACAACATCTAAAAATTGCAGTGTTTTAACTTACAAACCACTCTTCACTGACATTCTCTCAAAAGTCCATTCAATAAATAAAGACACTGAGGCAAAGAGGCTAAGAGACTTGCTTCTATCCTCTGGCCTTAAGTCTTCTGTTCTTTCTACATCATACTGTACATGATCAAAGAATATATGAAAGTAGTTTATGAACTACAGTTATAAAAATATATAAAACTAAAACAATTCCCTAAAAACCAAAACTTTCTCAAACTCTTTATTAAAAGAGCAAATGTCATGTCTTTACATAACTAACCCTATCATTTACAATTTATAACCCTAATGTCTTTTTCAATCATGAAGTCCTTCTGGCTTTTCCTTTTAAAGACCTTAGCATTCAACAGCAAGTACCTTGTCCAAGTGCTGCATTCTGAAACGCACATGGATACATTCTTAGAGGTTCTCCACCAGTCACTAAAATTAACCTCCCCACTCCTTAAGAGAGATAACTTTTATTTCTCCACTCTAATCAAACCAATGAAACCATTTTTAAGTTGTTATCATCCTTAAACCCTTTACTATAGAACTGCAATCAATTTATTTCCAATATACATCATAGTTGTCTTAGAATTAATGTAAAACACTGTCAGCTTTTTCCTAGAGTTGGATTCCGTGATTTAATATCTACTTTTAATATCTTTAGAAAATGTTTTGTTACCTCCATTTAACATGTGAGGTCAGTGGAGAGAGAAAACTTTGTCTTTTACATGCAGCAGACGTTCATCAGAAACTGCTGACTACATGTTATTGGATTGTCTACAATTTAGATGTATATTTTAAAGACAAGTAAACTCCTAATTACCAGCAAAAATAAAATTCATATGAAAGGATATTAAAAAAAAATCACTATCAAGGGATACATTACTATACTGCACTATAAAATCAGCAACATAATTTTAGATAGTGTGTGAAGGTTCTAGGTTCTGATCTGATTTGCAGCTATAACCATCTCCTTCCAAGATAATATTTATAGGACAAGGTCTTGAAGGTCCTCATCTAGTTTAAACTGTAGAGATTTACTTTTCTGTCAAGTTAAAAGTTAAAAGATTACTTCTCCGACTCTAGCAAAACAGGTGCCTAACATTCTAGCAATCAAGTCACAGTTAAATATCAGGAAGAAAACAATGTAAAAGCTTTTAAAATGGGACCCAGGTTACTCAAAAGCCTAAATTCCTGAGAAGTACTGGATTACTACTTTAACAAGATCTAAAAACCAGTTGTAGGGAGGTACAGAGGGCATGAATAAATCTCACTACACAACAACTATTTATCCTCAGATCTTTACTGATTACCTATCTTTCTGCAAAGCTAAAATCAATCTCCTTAAAGTGCTTTACTATTCTGGACCTAATCCCACTACTCACTCAAAGCAGGGTGGGTCTTAACATCATTTCATTTGCTACAACTGATGCACTAGTAGTATTCAGTTAGCCTTTTAGGGTTCACAAAGATATTATGAAAGGCACTGACCTACACTATAGAAAATAAAGAACTCCACACATTCAGAAGCTAATAGTACTTTAAACAACAACAGAAATAAAACTAGATGTTGTCCCTTTACCATCCTGGAAAATGACCTTTCCAGGTTCCTCTCCCCCAAATTTCCCCCACCAACGTTCCTAATGCATTTAACCACCTAGTTTTACATTTACTGATTACTGCGGTCTCCATGACGATGCGCTAGGAGCTAGGACAAATATACAAAAAGGCCTAGGATAAGCATATATTTATTCACCTTGAATTCCCAACACCTGGCATAGCAATACGTATTTAATGCATTACTTTAAGGAATGTTTTCCTATTTAAACTGACAAGGTGGGGGAAGGAGAAGAGAATGAGGGAGAGGCGAAGGAGAAGGGGGATAAGGGGAGGGAGGTACTTGACATCAAAACCGACTTCCACGTCTCAACGTCTAAGACCTTGCGCCAGTACCACATTACTCCCTGGAACAAATTTTTCGTTCAATACTGTTCTGGGTTTACTCTAACAGTAACAGTTAAGTTTGATTCTTAACAGTATACTGCAAAAAATAATTCCGGCCAAAAATCTACCCAAATTGCGCGAACATCTTGACACTGTCACAAGAGCATTTTAAGCCTAAAACAGGGAGGGTCTTGCCGTCTCTATCCTTAGTAGAAGGGCCCGACTAAGAGGCTTCATCAGCCCCTAGAGGCAAAGATGATCCCTAGACTACGCTCTTTCACTTCTCGACCATTCAGGATTTCCTTCTTCGATTCTCCTCCCTACGCAAGTCTCTGGCTCTTACTACCGTGTGGACCTCCTCAGACCTTTTGACCCCAATTAAGAAAGGAAGATATTTCCTATTCCTCTGAGTCCCCCTCCTTCGCACCCACCCCGCTTTTCAGGCCACCTCAGGCGCTTCCTCCTTCTACATCCACCCTTCCCGGCCTACCCCAACATTTAGTAGGCCTCAACCCTCATCCACTCCGCCATTGTTATTTACATCGTCGTCTGGGGAGGCTGAACGCTTCACCCCGTGCGGATGGGACTCCCTGGCAGCACTCATCGTTGCGGGGACCCGACCGCAAATGCCGAACCGACTCGCCGTTCTCCTTAGCCGCGGCACCAGCAACCTGCGATCTGCCACCCGACCAAGCAGCGCCACTCCAGAACGCAGAGCCCCTCGGGTCTTCTCTGCCACAGTCGTCACGCCGCGGCCGCTCGCGACTCCGGAGCACTCTGGGAGTTGTAGTTTTCTGGCTCACTCCATACTGGCCTTAACAAGAGAGAAGACTAGTGACTAGAACTACAATTCCCAGGAAGCACAGCGGCGCAGCTCGCACTGTGTGGCGGGAGTGTCCTCTGAGGCCCCGCCTTCTTCGGCTGGTGAAGGGAACGTTCCCGCGGGTGGGTATGGCGGTGAGCGTTGTAGCAAAGCTTCGTCGCCACAGAAAGAGGCTTAGACTGGGTTTTCGCTTTTCACTGTGAGATACTACACATTGGCATATGTGTCCGTCATAGTTAAGCACCTAGTTTTAAATGCAATGTTTGAGGTTTGAATCCTCACGAATAACCTCCCAAGACAAAAAACCTTGGAAAAAAAAAATGGCTTCTGTTTCCACCCTGGTGTTCTCTATTGCTCGTAGGGATTTCTAGATGACCCCTGGGTGCAACTTTCTAGAAGATTCTGATGAATAGTTTGCTGCTTTTTCATTCTCACCGAAATGAATTCAATATGTTGTAAAAGTGCTGGTTAATTGGCTGTTATTGAAACTAGGGTCCACCTGAGGAAACCTTGTAAGCTTTCCATAGGGCTTTGTGTGAAGTGGGAGTGACATGCGACTTCCCTGCTGGTGCGCAGGCATTATATTTTGGGGGCCTTCACCAAGTGAAGTCCCTCTCCCACATAAAGCCATCCTTGGTTGTCCTCACAGATTGCAATCCCTTTTTTTTTTTTTTTAACATGTCTACAGCACCTGGTCTTCCTAGGTGGTCTCCCATCCAAGTACTAACCAGGCAGAACCCTGCTTAGCTTCCGAGATCAGACAGGTTTGGGCTTGTTCAGGCTAGCATGGCCGTAGACAAAATATATTTTTTAAACTGAGGTGCAATTCACATAACATAACCATTTTAAAGTGTATAATTAATTGGCATTTAGTACATTTACAGTGTGCAACCATCACCACTATCTAGTTCCAAGCAGTCCTTCCCTATTCCTCCATCTTCCCAGCAACCGCTAATCTACTCAGCGTTGTATCTAAAGGTACGATTTGGATACTGAACATTTATTGAAGCACTATCGAGGTGTCTGAATTTTTAACCAGGCCTGAACCTGGCTTCCTTCAACCCTAGCATTCTTGTCAGGATCCTTGTCCTTACTGGGAAGCTTTCGGACCTTGGTCAAAAATATGATTTTTTTAAAAACAAAAATCAGTAAGTGGAATGACAGTACAGATCTAGTGTGCATTTTGGTACTGAAAGCAGCCTGTGAAACTGCTCAACTATTGGCTTCTGAACTCAGCAATTACTCTAGTTTGGCTGCCTGTGTAGAAATAGTATTTCTTTCCTGGAGTTCAGTTACTGAAACATTTATGGAACTGTGACCAATGGAAGAGAGCTTTTTATGCAGTCATATATCCAAATTCTGCTCCTGTATTTTGGAAGCAAAGGAATAACAATACCAATTAGGATAATATGGAAAAAAAAAAATAGGGTAGGGGCATATTTTATAACCAAGTAAGGTCACCTTACTCAAGTAGTTCTATAGTAAGAATAAACCACAAATCGAGGAGAAGGGTAAATCCATGAGAGGGAAAAAGTATTTTTTGGAAATGGTTGCTTGCTCTTTACTATGAATTAATATATGTTGCCTACTAAATAGGATTCTACAAAGGTTATATAATTACAATGAAAACAGTTAAGTTACAGATTTTTCTAGGATAAACTACATTTTGCCTCCAAAGGACTTGACAGACTATTAATATATAGTTTAGAACTCTAAGCTTTATTACCAGTAAACAAATGAGTTGCCTGAATAGGTAATTTAGACTGCTAAAAGAATTCTGAAATAAAAGATCAATCAGCTAGTAGTTATTGAATAGTTTTAACTTTAGTAAAAGTCTAGAAAAGCTTAATGAGCTAGCAACCTGTTTTTTATTTCTTCACCAGAATTGTTGGCACCTGTATGGCTAAATCTTCAAGTTACAAAACAAGATCACAACCCCAAAGGTAATATAAGAGATAATAAAGACTGATTATATCATCAGATTTTACCTGGTTTCGTATCTATACGTGAGGATGAAATTATACAGTGTAATAGAAATGCATATATGGCATAGAAACTGGGTAATACTGTTGTTATTACAAAACAAGAAGCTACTCTACCAGGTGTAACTCTGAAATTTCTTCTTCCGGATTTGGACTGTTGCATCATTATTTCTTCTTTCTGTACCTTCTAGCACAATGCTGGTCATGGAGTAGTTAACAAGTTTTTGCGAATTAATATAAGAAGTATGAAATTATATGATGTAGCAGTGGTATCTCATATAAGGTCTAGAAACTCAGCAATGTCCTTTCTTGAATAATAAGGGAGAGGAGACCGTGTTGCTAATAGAACTTTGGAATACCTTCTTGAGAATAGAGACCATGCTCTCTTCATTTTTTTATATACCCAGTGCTTAGCATATGTAGTAGGTGTTCATAAATGTTTGTTGAGTGCATATATTAATATTCCCTCAACTGAGGGTAGTCATAACTGAGCATAATTAACAAAACTAAAGAAGAAATAAAAACTCTGATAAGTATGTTCTGTACAAAAAACCTGCTACTGAGACTAAAAAAAAATTCCTGGAGCCATAATTATAAATATTATTTAATATTCACTATGCACCATACACTTTGCTAGGTGCTTTTTATAATTAATCTCAAAACTTCACAGTAATTTACAAGAAATTTTATAGATAATGAAGCTTAAGAAAAGTTAAATACTTGCCCATAATCATATAGCTAATAAGTGAGTGGCTAAGCTGGGATTCATTCCTTAAGTCTGTACAGCTCAAAAACCCATACACTTTCTAGTGACAATATAGTTCAACATTTTTACAGGGTGCTTAGTATGTGTTAGGCAGTGTGCTAAATTTGAAGAAAACCAGAATAGATCATGTATAGTCCCTTACCTCGAGGAGTTTACAGCTTGGTTGGGCATGTAAAAGAGACATACTTGGGGAGGGGGAACATTTAAGGATAGAATGAGGAAGAAGAACCTGAGATTAAAAGATATGGAAGTAGAATGAGGAAAGTAAAGAAATATCATTGAAGCCAAGGAGAAAATAAAGAATACATTGTTCAACTGTGGGAGACTAAGAGATGAAATTTACCTCGAAGCTAATTTTAAAGGCTTATTATAAAGGGAATTGTAGGGCCTAATATAGAATCCTGAAGGTAAGGTATAAAAAAATAAATGTTTGTGGTGGATGATGGTTGATGATGATGAGATGAATTCCCACTCTGTTGGACATGTAGAATTGCCACTGTACTACTGTAATTTACAATGTGGTGTCATAAATATTGATGTGGTTTTATACATATCTAGACACTCAAAAGAAGAATGAAAAAGGAGATGAGAATGCATTTTCTTATAAAATTGCTTCAGTAAAATTATTGATGCATATCTTCTGGTCATAAGGTCTATATATAGTTAAAGCAGCAGTATTCCAATAATTGTCAAAGAGAAATTATGAGTTTAAATGAATGGGTGATATCCATTTTTTTTAGGGAAAATTAGAATTAGAACGTTCTAGTTTTTTTCTCCAAAATTACTTTGTTGTTCTTGCCAATTATAAAAGTAATATGTCAATATGAGGCAAGCTAAATAAATTATGGTAAATGTATACAGCAGACTACCATATACCCATTAAAAAGAAAGAGGAAGTCTACAGCCATGCCACCCTGAACAAGCTCAATCCCGTCTGATCTGGGAAGCTAAGCAGGGTTGGGCCTGGTTAGTACTTGGATGGGAGACCACCTAGGAAGACCAGGTGCTATAGGTGTAAAAAAAAAAAAAATAAGGGATTGTAAACTGCCAAGGTCCTTGCAATCTGTGAGATCAACCAAGGGTTGCCTGCCTAAAAAAAAAAAAGAAAGAAAAGTAAAAAAGAAAAAAAAAAGAGGAAGCTCTGATCTGAGACAGTCTCTAAGATATATTGTTGAATAAAAAAAGCAAAGTGGGGAACAGTGTATATTGTATACTGTATTTGTATTAAAAATACAGAAAAGAATCAATTTGTATGCATAAAATATTTCCACAAAGATACCCAAAACACTGATAATGTTTGTAGACTCCAGCCTTGGGGTGATGGTGGCCAAGGGGCTGAGGTACACTGGTAGCAGGGTGACTTTTCACCAAACTTTTTGTATCTTTTGAATTTTAAATTATCTTACTATATTAACCTATTAAAAATTAACAATAAATGAATAAATAAATTGGATTTTTAAAAAGTTGGTCACAAAGATAAACAGACTCACATAAAGATGAAACAAACCCTTTGTAGAAAATGTAGAAAATAAAATATAAAGAAGAAATAAAAGTCATTTATACTGTCATAGTTTTGAGGTAACCATAGTTAACATCTAAATATAATACCTTCTAATCTTTCTAGTGATTTGGAGGATGCACATTTAGTTTTAATACTATTAATGGTTACATTTTACTTTTTATTCCAATTAAGAGTAAAACAGTACCTCAGTGTCTTGTGACCCTATATGTGTGAAGAATTTGGCACCTTTACTTTTGCTGTTTTTCTCTCCTTCACTCCCAGGATAATATAATTTAGAGTTTAGGTATGGGTTATTGTTATTGTATCAATTTTTATATTATGTATATTTTTCATCAATATTTTGACATATGCCTTCAGGCTTTGTAAACAACATCTTTATTGAGCTGTAATTCATGTACCACATAATTCACCTATTTAAAGTGCACAATAAAATTGTTTTTAATATACAGTTGTGCAGCCATCACCACAATCAATTTTATAGCATTTCTATCACCCCAAAAAGAAACCCAGTATCCAATCAGCAGTCACTCCC
Organism: Pteropus alecto; assembly: GCF_000325575.1. Classification (NCBI taxonomy): domain Eukaryota; kingdom Metazoa; phylum Chordata; class Mammalia; order Chiroptera; family Pteropodidae; genus Pteropus; species Pteropus alecto. The sequence continues at coordinate 1,055,713 of NW_006430061.1, forward strand.
TATTTTCCTCCCACTTGCCCAGCCCTAGACAGCCCCTGATCTGTTTTCTGTCCCTATAGATTTGCTTATTCTAGCCATTTCATATAAATGGAATCATACAATATGTGATCTTTTGTGATTGGCTTCTTTTGCTTAGCATAATGTTTTCCAGGTTCATCCATATTGTAGCATGTATTAGTACTTTATTCCTTTTTGTGGCTGAATAAGATTCTATTGTATGGATACACCACATTTTGTTTATTCTTTCACCACTTCATGGGCTTTTAGGTTGTTTCTACTTTGGGGCTGTTATGACTAATGCTGCTATGAACATTTGTGTACACGTTTTTGTGTGAACATGTTTCCAGTTCTCCTGAGTATATGTCTAGGAGTGGAATTGCTAGGTCATGTGATTATAGGTAACTCTTTGAGGAACTGTCAGACTTTTCCAAGTGGCTACACCGTTTTACATTCTTACCAACAATGTATGAAGGGGCCAATTTTTCCATATTCTGGCCAACACTCATCATTATCTGTCTTTTTGGTTATAATTATCCCAGTGGATATGAAATTACCCTCAGTTTAGAAACCTAATCTTTGAGTAGTTTTGTGACAAAAGATAAGGTGTGTAAACATTAAGTATACTAATGGCTATATTTAAGTCTTGAGAGAAAAAGATAAAATCTTACTAATTTGCACCAATAGCTCCCAAACTTTAGTGCACATTAGAATCACCTGGAAGACTTTTTGTGAAAGCTTGTAGTGGTAGGTCTTACCCCAGAGTTTCTGATTCAGTAAGACTGTGGTGGGTCAGAAATTTTACATTTCTAAGAACTTTCCAGATGCTGCTGCTGGTTTGAGGACTGCATTTTTAGAAGCACTGATTTGACAAACATGCTTACTTTGTGCCCAGTCTTTTAAGTGTTTTACATATGTTATTTTGTATAATCTTCACACAGGTATGCCCTATTATTATCTCATTTTACAGATGAGGAAATTGAGGCATGTACAGATTTTAAAAATTGCTCAAGGAAATTCAGGCATATAAAGGTTAAGTACCTAGCCCAAGATTACATATCTAAAAATAGTGGTGCTCATGGCCTGGTTTGGCTTTAGTATTTATGCTCTTAATCACTATGTTATGCTGCTACATGTAGAGTTAATTCACACAAGGTATACCTGCTGTTTATTTAGTGAAAATTTGGGAATAATCTATTTCCTGCAAGTTTGGGATGCTTAGTTCCAAGAAAAAATTATTCTCTTTCAAGAAAATAATCTAAACATTGAGGATTCTCTTAATGTGCTTGTATCTAATAATTAATTCACTTGCTACTGTGTCCAGTACTGCTTATAATACTTTTATGTTTATAATCCAGTTTTATGTAACATAAAACTATTGTGAATTATAATTTTTACACTAACAAGTATTGTTGAATATCTAAGTAATTTTGTGATCTTGGAGAGTCATAGAAATTCTTTGGCCTCAGTTTCTTCATCAAGCTATGCTTCTATGATTTGGATTTAGTTGTTCCATTGTAAAATTCAAATGATGGTAATCATTTCTTAGATGAGAGGAGAATTTAGTTCAGTAGAGGGAATTTTCTCAGTTTTAAGATTTTTCTCCTTTAAAAATTTCTCAACTTTAAAACAGTTACTGATGGAAAAACTGAGAGTTGATCATGCTTTGTTTGATAGCTTGTTTCTTTATGGACATTTTTGTTTGTAATTGTGATTTATATTACATACATATAAATTATTCATAATTTATTATGCAGCTTTTCCTGTTTTGTATAACAGTATTTCATAATGTTTTATAATTTACTAATGTTCCATCATTTAAACTGGTCAAGTTTCTAATGTTTGTACTACCTCAAATATTTTGTGTTGTACCTGTGATATATTAAGTTCAGAACACTTTACAAAACAACATTTTGAGGGGGTACATAAGAAAAAGACACTATGTTTTCTGTATTCGAGGAACTTAAATTTTAACTGAGACAGTGTTAGTTCAGTTTACTAATTAGTAAAATATATCAAAAAAATTTATCAAAAACTTGGAAATGGACAAAAGTGATTACCGGGTTTCATTTTAAGGAAATGCTGAATGTCTAGGGACCCTGCAGGATTTATCTGATTCTAAATGAGTGTGCACTTTTGATTATCTTTGTTTTGGCTATTTTACAACTCTGGATAAAGGTTAAATTGTAGAAAACTGAAAACAATGAAATGTTTTTTGCCTATAACAATGCAATGATTCTTATTCTTGGTAATACAAATGGATTTTGTCAAGTGGAGAATATAAATCTCTGTATGTTAAATACTATTATGAATTGGTTTTTACTTCTTACTGGTTTCCTCATTAATGAATAAGTTAAATAAAATCTCTGATATAATATTTTGACTTATTTTAAAAAATATTTACATGAGAGTCATGATTTAACCATTTCGGAAGTTATACTTTAGACTTTTTATCTACTTATTAATGGTACATATAAATAGTTAAATATAAGTACATATAATTTTTAAGAAGTACCCATATGATGTACAGATAAGTAATAAAACAGCACTTATTATTTAAACTAGGAGTAATATTTTCCCTTATGAACAATGCATGTATACTTAAAATAAATTGAAATATAGTTATAAGCAAGAAGAAAATTTAAAAAAATTTATGATCTCACATACAGAAATAATAGTTACTGCTAAGACCTTGGACTACAGTGTTTCAGACTTATTTTTTGTGTTTGTCATTTTTTTCTTAAAATAGGATAATACTGTATCCTATATTGATTCAAGCTCCCTTTTAAATTTAAGAGTATATAAATGAACTCCTTTTTGACAGTTTTTGAAGATTGTATTTCAGCATTTCTAAGGATAGGGAATTTACAAGGTTCTTGTTAGTTATATTAGCTCTAATAACTGCAGGTGACATCATTTTAAAAATGAAAGCACGTTACTTATTGAATTTCATTAACCAATGTCACCACAAAAAATAAATAAAAATTGAAAGCATGTTAAATAGGCATATGGAATCACCAAATATAGAAAAAATTAAAGCAAAAAAGTTTTAGTACTCTAAATTATAAGGGGTGGCACTCTGTATGGGATCTTAGAAGTCTGCCTGTACACACATCATAATGAATGAAATCTTTTTTTTTCTTATTTTTGTTTTGTTTCAAAAAAGAAGCTGGCATGGAGGTTATCAGGGAGTTGAGGGTAGGGAAGAACCCAAGACTACAAAGGAAATGAAGCCTGGAATATCCGTATAGGAAAGCAGTCCTGTTAACATTTAAAAAACCCTTTCAAGGACCAAAGAAATAAAGGGTACAAATGTCTGGAGCTTGAAATGGCTTTTATACTTTTGAACCTGTTATGAAAGCTTTCTTAGAACTCTCCTTTCCCCCAAAACAGAATAGTTAAAAAAAATTAAATAGTAGGAACCCAGACATAAAGGATGCTACCATAGCCTATTTTAAATATGAGGCAGAATAACAACTTCTTCCTGAAAAAAAAAAAGGAAAAATTGCTATATTTGTAAGTCTGAAGGAAACAAAGAGAGTAAGTGGTTTATTCTTGAATTTTATGAATTGCTGGTAGCTCAAAAG
>NW_006430061.1:1059356-1068832 GCF_000325575.1 Pteropus alecto
GAATCAATACCTTGATTTTTGTTGCTTCTAAACATGTTTATGAACATGTTACAAAAATAAAAGAGAAAGAGGTAATGTGCATTGAGACTATTCTGTTTTTAATACAGCATTTGGTTGAACACATGTTTTATATCTGTCTTCATGTTCAAAGGACATGGATTGCTAATTCTTATAAAGTTTCTCACCAAAATGCCAGGTGTGACTTTCCTCCTTTCTTTCATGATTTATTCATTATTTTATTATAACTGAAATGGAGGAATGAATGACTGACATTCAGTGACTTGTAGTTTTTGTCCTTTTAGCGTTATAAAACATCAAAATTGTAGAGTGAATTCCAAGTCTCTCTAATGAAGTGTCACTCTACTTAAATTAACAACTTTAAAAGTCTTGCAGTATAATATGAAAGTTCTGAATTTTAGTCCTATTGCTGTTATTAATTTCATCTTGGCCAAGTCACCTAAACTCTCTCAGCCAAACTGGTTTATTCTGTTTATTCCAAAGCTCTAATTCCTCTGAATATTCAAAAAATATTCCTAAATTCCAAATGATGTCTTATATGACTATAGAATTTTATTTTTTGAATAAATCTTTTTATTGACATTTAATAGACCTACAGAAAACTGCATGAATCATAAGTGTATCGTTTAATTATCACAAAATGAATATATCTATGTACCCACTGCCCAGGTCAAGAAAGAAAATATTTCAGTGTCCCTTAAGTCTTCCCTCCCAATTACTACCTTCTCTTTCTCCCCAAAGATAGCTATCTTGACTTATAAGAACATAAATTTCTCCTTTTTTGGGGGTTTATTTAAATAGAACCATACAGTACGTATTCTTTTATATCTAGCTTCTTTTACATATGTTATATTTGTGAGAATCATCACTATCATTGTGTAGTACTGGTTGGTTCATTTTATTTCTGTGTAATATTCAATTGTATGAATTCACCTATGGATGGGTGTATGAGTATTACCATTGTGTATATGCTTAGTAGTAGAAAATAATGTCTAAAAGTTTTCCAAAGTGCATGTGCAAATTTGTACTTCCACTGGCTCAGATCGTAGAATTTTAACAGTTTCTTTGTGGTTATTGGAATGAAATGATCTCTAATATGAAGTATTTGAACATTCCTAGGAGAAAAATTGTATATGGTACTGATTAAGCTTCATAATGCTTATTTTTGAAAATGTCACTACTCTTTGGTGATTAGGACTCTCAGATTTCTTACTACCTATCATTCGATACAGGAAAGAACAATGGATTTTTTTTTGCTAATTTCTGTTTCCCTGGAGAACTGACAGTGGTTGGGAAAAAGTAAGACTTCAAAATCATTGAACCGTTGTTTTCATTTTCTTTTTTTACTCCTTTGGCTAAGTAGTATTCTAATAATTACTCCTTTAGCTGTTATAATGTTCTTGAATATGTAGTACTTTCTGCTTTGAGCTGAAAGGAGATTAGTATTTATTATTTATTCCTATGATGTTTCTATCCTTCCTTTTTTTTTTTTTCCTTAATTCTCATTTAAAGTATATATTTTCATTTGAGGATCTTGTTTCTTTGGGCTATTCATCACAATACATTAATCAAAAGCTTTTTCTTTGGGAGAAAACAAACATCAAAAACTAATATTTACAATAGAAGTCTGGATGTCCTCAAAAGCTTTATCTACTAATGTCCTGATATTTTTGTTCTGTTTTCTGTTCATTTCTGGAAAATAGATTTTTCCCCCACCAAAGCATTACAAAAATGCAGGAGTCCTAGATAGTGATGGTTAGAGTTGATATGGAGAGAGGTACTAAATCAAAGTAGAAGACTGAAAAAATCAAATGAAGTCATATATTTGAAAGTGGTAACATTTAAGGTGTTATCACTGTTATCATTGTTATCATGATCATCATGATCATTATCATCATCATGAGGAGAGTTTAGTTTTTTGTAAGAGGAAGAGGAATAAACATTCTAGGTACAGTAGAACTCTACCACAGTGAGACCAGTGCTGTTCTATAGAAATATAATGTAAATCATAAATGCGAGTCATGTAATTTAAAATTTTCTAGTAGTCACACTGGGAAAAAATTAAAGGTAAAATTAATGTTAATGTATTTTAACATTCAAAATAGTATCATTTCAATATATGTAATCAATATAAAGATAATGAAAATACTTGACATTATTTATACTCAGTCTTTAAAAATTCACTGTATATTTTATACTACAGCACATCTCAATTAAGACTAGTAACATTTCCAGTGCCTAATAAGCCACAGGTTGCTATTGACTAGCACAATGGACAACACAGGTTTAGGGCTTTTCATGATAGAATGGGAGAAGGTTTCACGCTTTGTAGAGTGGACATGATTTATTTACTCCTGCTTTTAGGAGTATTCCACTGTAATGCATACTAATAATGGGTTGTTAGTCTGAGTTATAGGATTTTGAATTTTGAAAGTGAGTAAGAAAGAGCTCTGAACTTTACTACTGAAATTTATTTTTTTGAAACTTTTCCAACAGGACTATTTTGCCAGATTGTAAATGACAACTTTTAAATCAGAGCCTTGAAACCTATAGAAGTTCAGCATATTTTGAGGTAACTTGCATACTAATGAGCAGCAGCAAGAGACATCTCTGGTGGACTAAAAATACCCAACGAAAATTAAAGGCAGAACATTCAGAAAACTAGTAGGCAAATAACAAAGGTATATATAATAATTGTGAAATTTTTATGAGGAGAAAACAATGAACATGACTGATTATATGTAAAGAACTTTGCTATAGACTGAAGGTTTATGTGTCCCTAAATTCATATGTTGAAAATTAATCCCCAATGTGATGGTATTTGGATGTGGGACCTTTGGAAGATAATAAATTTGTAAGGGCAGAACCCTCATGAATGGGATTAGTGCCCTTTAACCCATTTCCTGTTTAGAAAAATAAAAGTGCAGCTTGCTGCCAGTGTTAATTTAACATCACGCATAGGAATGCTACATTTTCTACAATTTGACATTTTCAGCCATTGAGAATTACTGTATTTTGTAAATGGAAATACTGTTACTAAAAACAATGTGGCCTTTTAAGCCATGCTTCTCTTGCTCAGGCCTGCTTCCACGTCTGGAAGTGTACTTTCCCTTCTAATAAAGCTTTTCTTTTCTGCTGGAAAAAAACCTCCCAAAACTCACAATGCTATAAATAGAAAGATATAATTTGTTTCCAAAGACTATCAATATACTGGAGTAATGAAAAAAAAATAATAAAAGCGAGATATTTCATGTCAAACTTTGGGAGTAAGGTTAGCACTGTAATCGTGAGTTATCTCAGGGTAAATGTTACAGCCACAAGTGCCACCAGTGAGTATTCTAGGGGCAAACGGGAAATAGGTTAAAAGAGACCACAAGAACTCCCTTGCCTCTTCCACCATGTGAAGGTGCAGCAAAAGGACAGCCGTGTATGAGTTAGGAAGTGGGTTCTCACCAAACATGGAATCTGCCAGCACCTCGGTCTTGGACTTCCCAGCTTCCTGAACTATAAGACATAAACGTTTATTGTTTAAGCACTCTGTTTATGGAATTTTTGTTATACAGCTCTAACAGACTAAGAACGACTTTTGAAAGTTTAGCATAGTAACTTTAGGAAAGTTGAAATCAGACAAAAGTTTCATAGAAGTAGATTTTTTTTTCATAGAACAATGTTGTAAATAATGTCTCATTTACTGGGATAGCCTACATAAACCTATATAAACTATAATATAGCTGAAATATTTATCATTTGCACTAATAAACAGTGTAATGCTGAAAGTAAATGAAGAGAATTTGTATTTTATTATTTTTAATACTTTTGAAAAATTATGTGGAATTCTTTAGAAGGTGAGGAAGGAGGTAGATAGAGACATGGCTGTTTTTTAAGGACTAAATGATTAATATCAGAGGTTAATTTTCCTAGCTTTTTATTATGGATATTTAAATATATATATATAAGTAGACAGATAGTGAGTATGGATATCATGTGCTTATGAGGGAAGTAAATAGTTGTTGGTAAAGAAAAGTTAGACCAAATTTTCCTCTATCAGTTACCAGGTGACAAAAGGTAGGTTGATCTGGAGGAGTGGAAGAAGTTAGAGGTAATATGAAGTTGTGACAATGCGGGCTGCCTTGCTTGCTTCATGGACTGAGTAAATGGACACATAGCTAAATGCTTTGCAGATCAGTGATTAGATAATGGAAGTAGGCAGAATAGAATTCCTGAATCTGATTATTTCTTCTTTTATCTGTGGTTATTATTAAATGTTGATACTTTGCTTAGTTTCTTGTTTAGTTTCAAAGTTACATAAATTTTGTATTTTGTCTGATTTTTAGAGTTACTGGCTATTAGGAAAACATAGTACATTTTTATGCACAAAGTATGATTTTTCTAAGGAAGTTTATTCTAAATGTGTCATCCATATTATATAGTTTTTTGTTAATATTGTGAAATAAATGATTTATGTAATATGAAATAGAAAACTATTTGTCTATATTTTCTATTAAAAAACAGTCATTTAAAAGATTTTGACAACCAAATGCTTTATGTACTACTGTTTTAATTTTTTTTTCTTTCTTGTATTAACTGAGGTTGTTAATGGTTGTAAAAGTTTTTACTAATATTTTTGGACACTGTGGAAAATTCTTAGGCATATTTTTGGGTGAGGCTTATCAGCATAAGGTAATGTGGTATGTAAGAAAAAGTCTGAATCAGAAGTCAGAAAGCCTGTGGTTCTTTCAGTTATTACTATATGTCTTAGAAAAATTGCTGTTTTTTCTGGATCTCAGTTTTTCCATTTGTAAAATAAGAGGTTTGGACTAGACGATTTCCAAGATCCTTTATAATGGAAAGAATATTGAATTTAGAATCAGACACATCTTGTTGCATTCATTCAGCAAGTATTTTTTGAAAGCTATATTGTGCCAGTCACTGGAAATATTAATTAGCACTATAAAGAAGTTAACTAATTAGTTTCTATGGAGCTTATGTTCTATTTTGGTAGACAACAAAAAGACAAATACATAAAACAATTACAAAATATATATGTGCCATTAGGAAACAAATAAGGGCCTCTTGACACTATGGTTGAGGACTGTCATCCAGAGGTAGTGAATGACTGGATGAGAAGGAGCTAGCTAGGTAATTAATGGGGGAAATGTCTTATGTAGAGGGAACAGCATCTGAAAAGGCCTTGAAGCTGGAAAAAGCTTAGTGTGTTCTAGTTATTGAAAGAAGACAAGTGTGAATTAGAGTGTAGCGAAAAGAGGAGAGAATGGGGTAAGATGAGATTGGAAATATAGGCAGAGTTTTATACATCATGATACGGAGTTTGGATTTTATCCTAAGTGCAATGGTAAGCTATTATAGGGTTTTTGCAGAAGAGTGATTGAGTTGGTGTTTTTAAGAAGCTAACTCTTATATAGTATGGAGAATGGATTAGAGAAGGTTCAAGAGTAGAAGTGAAACTGTTGCATAATCCAGGTGAGAAATACTGAGGACCTGAGTTAAGGTGGTAGTGCTGGACATAGAGAGATGTGGGAGCAATTTCTATCTCCTCAGGTAGGGGAAGATAGATTTGGGTAGAAAAGTATCATTCATTTTTTGATTTCTTTGGACACAGTAAGTTTACAATGTTTTTGAGATGTTTAGGTGGTGATGTCAAGAAATAAAATGAGAGAATTATATACTCAAACCTAAAATTCATGTAAGTTAGGGCTAGAGATACATATCTGGGAGTCATTAGCATGCGATACAATTTAAATCCACGGGAATGGATGAAATAATCCAGGAAAAGAGTAAGTCTAAGGGAGCTCTGGCCTAAGTCTGAGGAACCTAGAATTTGCAAGTCAGGTAGAAGAGATAGATTCAACAGTAGAGGCCAAGAGGTAGTGGCTAGTGAAGATGTGATAAACCAAGGGAGCAGGGCATTTTGAGGCCAAGAGGACAGTGTTTCAAGAAGAAGGAAGTTATTGATTGTGTTGAATGCTGGTGAGAAATGAAGTTAAGATAAGCACAGAGAAATGACCATTGGATTTGGCAACATTTGATTTGAATTCTGGCTCTACTACTTACAAGGTGTGTGACCTTGAACATTTCATTTCACATCATTAAATATCAGTTTTCTCATCTTCAGAAAGGGGAATAACGATACTTCTCTCATATGGTTAGTGTGAACTCTGTGATAAATTAACATGTATTTACCTGGGATAGTGCCTGACAAGTTTGGAATGCTCAGCTGATATTAATTCCTTTCTTCTCTAGATCTGCGAAGCCTTTTGAACTTAGATTACACCTATCCTGTGCTTAAAGATGTTAATTTGTTTCTGAAAATTCTGCTCTTCAGTGAAAAGCTATATTAAAAAAATGTTTTTGTTAATTTTAACAGTAAAAATTATTATATATTTTATCTCAATCCAAGATACCCCAATATTTTCACAGATAGAAAAATACATCATTTGAGGAACAATGAAAACAAGTTTATATAAGTAACATAATATTTGAAAGTAAATAAATATAAATACATATACATAAACTATATACACATAATAAAACTATATGTACATGAGCATAAACTATACATATAAACATAAACAAAAAATATGTAAAGTAATAAAGGTTTATTATACTTGCAAAAGGAGTAAAAGAATAATTGTTAATGGATGGTGGCTGGTGAATGAGTAAGAGGTATTCATTCTTTGTAAAGTATGTTCATCTTTCTGCACCATTTTCTTCATCAATTTTTCAGCCTTTTAGGGGCTCATGATTATCTTGCCTTCACATGAACTTAATATAAAATTATAGCACACTTGTAGAGTTGTATAAGATGCTACCTCTTTATTCTTGTTTGGCAATATAGAACATTTTGGGTCATCTAAACATGAGATACTGCAAATTTTCCAGATGATATTCTCTGACTAGAAATTATTATTTTGAATAAATTGGTAAATGTTTTTACCTGAGAGTATAGTATCAAAATATCATGTCTTATAGTATTTATTTAGTGTGTTTTGGGTAAAAAAATTATTCTGGTAAAAAGAGATGTCATTTGAAAACTGGTAAAACTATTCAGAGCCTTTTTAAACTAATAAGTTACTATCTCATTTAAGTTCTTATTTACTGATCATCTACCCCATGCATGGCTGCGTTAGGTTATATGCAGATAACTAAGAAGTTTATAATTTAATGAGTAGCTTTAAATTTTAGCAGGCAAAAATTTTAGGTAACTTGTAATTTTAAAGAAAAAATCATGAAAAGGTAGAAACCATTTATTAGTGGCATCTCTCTAATGTGAAGAACTCTTTCAGTTGAACAGAATCTGAAAGCCTAATTTGCATTAACTAGAAATGAGAGAATCCCATTGCAAAAATGTAGGTACATTTTAATACTATGTATTTTTAAAAAATTTACTTTTAGTTGGCACCTATACCCCAAACTGGCAAACTGTCTTGTGGGGAATCATAAAACCACTCTGGTAGATGAATAAGAGTATGGCTGTACCAGAGAACCACTGACCAGACAGGTTGAATTTACATTTTATGACAAGCTTATACATCTAAGGTACATGTATTTCTTGGAAGATATCTAAATTTCCTACTGAAAATCTTGGCATAGACAAGCATAAAATCAATGAGTTCCAAGATAGGGCTCTGTGCCTTACATATCCAAGTGTAACTTCTATTGGCATGATGCTTTCAAAGGAAACGTACCTTACTTGGTAAATCTAATGTACTTACTCATTTCCTCTCTCCAAGCTATAAAGTTGCTATATGATAGTTTTAACAATCTACTGTGCAACTTGTATTATTGGTTGCTGTTGCATATACCTTGGTCCCAGAGCAATAGCATGGGCAAGTCAAAAGCAAACCAAAAGACTTCCTTATGTGAATATTACAAACTGAGACTTAATTTTATTTCTCTATTTCCTTTTTGTATTGATATTAGATTCATCATCCAGTTTAGCCCATCCAATGATGGAATGTATAGGCATCCCTAAATCTGAAAAAATGATTGAGATGAACTCAGGGGCATTCTTTACTTTGCTGAAAGTAATTCTGTGTGGCTTATTTCAGTTTATTTACTTTTTTCTCCAGAATTACTGTAAAGGTTTTCTGTTTCACTCATTATAGCACAGTGTTTTTCACATTTGAATAGACTGCATCAACATGAATTCTTTATAAGGACCTTAAAAACAAACTTTGCCAAGTCGCAGAATACAGAAGTGAATTCACATCCCAATACTCAGCTGCCTCATGAATAAAGGAGAGCCTGTGCCTGACACTTTGAAGCTGTAGCTGTTAAACCATACAGAATATTTACCTCAATAAATCATTATAAGAAACTAAGGTACAATTATACCTACAGAGAAAAAGAATTCAAAACACTGATTTATGTGTTTCAGTGCCTGTTCCCTTTCCCACTATGTTTTGAATTTTATGCGTGTTTGTCATCTTTGGCTGCTCCTATGTATCTTTAAACTAATGAATTCTTACTTTTTTAAACATTTCTCATTAAGTTTGTTATTTTTCTTAGACACACAGATATGATTTGCATAGTGTACAAAGTTTTACATTTAAAATTAACTATATCTCATTTCTTAAAATGGAAAAAGTGACTTACTTTAAATAAAACACTGACTTTGTTTAATTTGTGAGCATTTAAGCTGAAATTCCATATTAAATGTTTCATTTGACATTTTGGAGTACTAGGGAAGAATAAAGAACTGAGATATAAATGGGAATTAGACCACTGCCTTTAAGAATCACCTTTTATTATTTTGTTTATGTGAAGTAATAATAGTATTATGGAAATGTATATTTGTTCACCAATGTGTATTTAGTCTTTCTGAAAAAAAATCCAAAAGCAAAAATAAACCGATAGCATAGAGAAAGGAATGATGGTGAGCTTGACTAAAAGTCAATGTACAGATAGAATATTTGCCTAGAATAATTTATTATGATCATCCAAGTGTAATGGAAAAAATGATTTTCTAATGGTATGCTATAAAGTGAAATAATATAAAAAATATTTTAAAATAGTAAATTTATCAACAAAGACAAAATGTTTTACTTCACCAGTTTAATTTAAAACAATTTAATTTTCATAATTTTAGGAAAACAAAGTATATACTATCCTGAGCCTTATCTATAGAAATCAGGGGCTGAATTTAAGTTGGTTGAAGTGATGTGATCAGTTTAGATTACAGAGTTGTACTTTTAAACAATATAATGTTATCTAAATATTACTCCCTTTTTCAATCCACATGAGATTGTGGTTATTAGATTAGAATCAGACTTTTAATGAATTTTTTATTATCCAAGCATGAATGCTCATAAGATCGATTTTACCTTTTCTAATGGGAGGAATTTAAGGATATATATATATTATATATATTAACTATATATATATTACCTATATATAATATATATATTACCTACGTAGGTTATATATATTATATATAG
>NW_006430061.1:1069306-1104071 GCF_000325575.1 Pteropus alecto
AATTAATTAAAAGACTGATTCTAATCTAATAACCACAATCTCATGTGGATTGAAAAAGGGAGTAATATTTAGATAACATTATATTGTTTAAAAGTACAACTCTGTAATCTAAACTGATCACATCACTTCAACCAACTTAAATTCAGCCCCTGATTACTATTACCTACGTAGGTAATATATATATTATATATAGGTAATATATATATAGTTAATATATATAATATATATATATCCTTAAATTCCTCCTATTAGAAAAGGTAAAATCGATCTTATATAATACATATATTATATTAATATATAGGTTATCTGGGATTCTGGGACCTTTCTTTCCCCTAATTCTCTAGTATTACGACCTCTTTATTTCTCTAATCAGTAATTATGGTCTATAATTATTTTCTTTATTGTGTACTTTTCATGTAGAAAGAAAATGATTCACAATAAAAAGTCACATGGGAAGAGTAAGATCAATAAGTTAAAAAGGAAAAATAATAAAAAAGAAGTTACAGTGATAAAAACTCATCCTTACATTTATTTTCAATATAGTTTTATCAAGTACCTACTATATATATGGGACGGTGTTAGTCATTGAGAGTGTTCCCAGCACACTTTTGCCTTCAAGGAACTTAAGTCTAGCAGAAAGATAAAATGTGTACATTAGTAACAAGGAAATAAAAATGAGAAGCAAAAGAAAAATACAAGCAAAATTTTTGGAAGGTCAAGCTAGTCACAAAAACCTACATATTGAATGATCCCATTTATATGAAATGTCCAGAATAGACAAATCTGTAGAGACAGAAAGATCAGTGGTTGCCTAGGACAGGAGGTGGGGAGGGGAAAATGGGGAGTGATTGCTAATGGATATCTGGTTTCTTTTTTGGAGGTGATAAAGCTATCCTAAAACTGATTGTGGTGATGGCTTCAGAGCTCTGAGTACAGTTGGCCCTCTGTATCTGCAGGTTCTGCATCTGTAGATTCAAAAAACTGAATCGAAAATTTAAAAAAAAAATGTTTTGTTGCTGATGTGTATTTTGTAGTTAAGTCTATGATTGCAGCTGTACTGAACATGTACAGACTTTTTTCTCTTGTCATTATGCCCTAAACAATTCAGTATAACAACTATTTACATAGCATTTACATTGTATTAGGTGTTATAAGTAACCTAGAGGTGATTTAAAGTATACCAGAAGATGTGTGTAGCTTATGTGCAAATACTACACTATTTTATATAAGGGATTTGAGTATCTGTGGAGTTCGGTATCCATAGGGGTCCTGGAACAAATGCCCCTGTGGATACAAAGGAACAACTATATATTAAACTCCATTGAATTTAACACTCTAAAGGGGTGAATTGTATGATATGTGAATTATATATCTCAATACAATTGTTAGGTAAATGCTTTCAAAGCATTCTATGAGAGTTCTGGAAAGATATGGGTAGAAGGAGTGAGGAAAGGGGAATCAAAGGAGATTTTGAGGATAAGGAAGATGTCATGAAGAAACCATGGGCGTCAGGTGGCAGATAAATGGGACAATTTTGGAGTGTTTAAGTAGGATTTTCCTTTCTTATTTTTGAATAGGAAATTTCTGAAAATTAGAGAAGTTAAGACTGGCAATACGAGGACAACAGGTGCTTAAAGGAAGAGTGAAAAATCTACAGATAAATTTCACTTTAGAGATAGTCCTCTGTGTGGCTGCAAATAATTTACTTTGGAAGAAAGAAAGTGGGTGTGAGAGCTATAAACTAGAGAATAAATTGGATGTGTCAGAGGTGGTTGAAGGAAAAAAGAAAATAAGTATAAGAGAGTTTAAGTAGATGAAAAGGATAGGGATTGAAAAGATAGGAGGGGAAGTGAGAGAAAGTGATATTCATGACCTATTCCTTTGTTTTCAGTTGTTCAGGCATTCATGATCCTTGTTCTTGTTCTTGTTCTTCCTTCAGCATCACCATCCCATCAGACACCCAGTCCTTTTCTATCAGTTACTCTGAGATCTGATCAACTGATTTATTCTAAGAGGTTAGGAATGTCAGGCTATTCTCCTTTCAAGATCTTTTATTTTTAAAGAAGTCTATAAGAAAAAGGCACTGTTTAACACAAAGATATTAATGATGGAATTTAGACATCTGATTAGAAAGTTCGACTTTTTTTTCTAAGGTAGAAGGGAATGTTTTTATCATATTATATAGAGAACTGCCTATTTCTTTATGAGTATGAGCAGAGGGTTCGATGGAAAACTAGATGATATCTAGTTTCTTTCAGTTTGCTTCATGTCAAATGGATTTTTTTTTGTTATTAAATACTTTTTTTAAAAAGCTGTCAAGATAGTATTTGAATATTGTTGCTGGAAAATTCAATTTTTTTTTTTTTACCTTCTCCAACATTCCCTATAATTTTGCATCCTGGGAGAATTGAATCCTGTACTATGTTTTATAAAGTCCACCTTTAAATTTGGAAGAATCTGATGTAGATTTATTAACCTATGAACTATGAATTTGGATATTTTGTAGGAAACTTAAGGTATATATAATGTCTTACCCTTAACTTTGTCCCTGTGTCATTAGGGCACCTCACTAGACTTTATTCATTAAACAGATTATTTATGGAATACCTTCTCTCTGCCAAGTCCTGTGCTAAGTCTGTTTCCTTACACTACCCTGAGCATACACTACTTTGCAAGGTTGTCGTGGTGCTGAATGTAATGTCCACCAAAGTGCTCGATGTAAAGATGTTTAAAAAATGGTTACTTATTTTTTTAAAGGTTGCTATTGTTTGCTTAGCTTTTTGCCATTCTACTACCCGTTTGGTCTTTTGCATTTTTTGCTTCGTAATGAACAACAAAAATGTAAGTGGGAGAGTAGGGGCCATGTCTTATATATTGTACTACTTTGCAAATAGTAGGTTTCCATATACTTATGAAAGGAAACTCGTTGTAATTCTTGAAACAAAGTAAATTATTTTCAGGTAATAAATTGGAGATCATTTAATTGAATTGAGTACATTTGGTTTTAGGCTTCTAGACAAATCAAAAATAAATGACAATCATAGTATTGTTATCTAATAAAAAGGAAAGATATCTGTTTCTCAAATGATACAAACTCTTCTTTAGCATTTAATTCTAAGAGGAATTTTATTGCATTGATCTTTGTGTAATTGATTCTGAGTATAATTGACTGTGGCTTCAATAGTAGGTTAGACTTGTTGGTTTGATATAGAAGCTGTTCAGAGTTGGGAGGTTAAGGTTGAAGTATAATTGATAGAAGTTAGGACACTTCATCAAGCTTTATCTATTCATCCATTTAACAAGTATTTATTGAGTACCTGCTAGTGAGAGAAAAATAGAACATTATAGATATGTGAAAATTATTTGCAAGGTGTATTACAGAATGATACTATTGAGAGAAATACAAATTCCTCTGTGTTGTAACTCACAAGTGATTCTCCATGGAAAAAATTTAAAAAATAAGCTATCAGATTTAGCACATTGTAAAAAAGATGAAATAAACAAATAAGTACAAAGTAAGTTTGTTTTTGTGGAGAGAGAAGTAAAAGTCAAAGATATATCAAATTTGTTTTATAGCACTCGAGCTTTCCACTGGCATTCCCTTATACTTTCTAGTTTATATTATTATGAAACACTCTGAGAAATGCAAAAGTGAAAAAAATCTTTGTAATTTAAATAAGTCTTTGTAATTAAAAATTCCTCTAGGCTGGAAGTTGGCAGAGAGGTCTTTTTCTATTTTGAATAGTCTTTTTCATAAAAAATATTCACCAGCCATTTTTTAATCAAACAAAAATTTAAAAGAATGTTTCTGGCAGTCAAGAGACATTATACACTCATAAAAATAATAATGTTTTTATTACCAGGTGTTCTGAGAATCTTACATTAACCAATTTAAGATTCTAATTTGATCATATAACATTAGCATATGTAATATTTTGTGATACCCTCATGATCATTAATCCACATTTATAACCTATGTATTTTCCATGTATTGTATCACACTGATCAGTGTGATTTGATTAGTGTGTAGGAAAACACATTTTATGCACATACTATGTAACTTGTTAAAATACAGACACATAAGGCACATTTTTAATGCTGCAGGGAAGCAAACTCAAATTTCATGCCATTTGTGACCTTATAATAATTGTTTTTTTAATATTTATTTATTTGCTAAATGTTCAAGGGAAACCTTTTCCTTAAAGAGATATGTGGGCAAGAATTTTATACATATGTTTATTGCATAGGTAGTTTCTTTGACATGGACTATTTCAGTTGAGATGTAAAATACAATATTCAGGATTTTTCTTTCCTTGTTCATAAAATATTACAGTACAACACAGGCTTTTTGAAAGTGCCTGGGACATCAAATACCTTCAGAAGTTTGGGGACTCAGGAAAACAAGAAGGCTGGCCATTAGGCTTAGCATGGGGAATTTTCCAAATTCTTCATACCCAGAAGGAATGAGGGATACTAATGGAAAAAACTGACTAAATTTTAAAGCTAGCCAGTATCTTTGGACTAGAAAAAGATCTGTAAGAAGAGCATTCTGATGTTTGTAGAAGTGCCTCCCAATGGTTTGATTCAGGAAATAATATTGAGTATATTTAACAGTTTACGTAGTCACTGTGTTCTTCCCAAGTAGCATACTCATTACTTGCTAGTACATGGACAAATACTTTTATTTCATAGAAAGGTTGAAGCAATTTAGAAAAGTTACTTCTCCTAATAAACAACAGTATAGCATTTAAAAAACACATGGAAGCTTTTCTTTAGAATATAAAGTCCTAGATAACAAGGATTTGAGAGATTGTTTTGATATGTATTGTGGCTAGCAAAATTGCATGAACATTAGTATACATAATTGATGTAATTAAAAATACAATTAGACAAATAATCCATCAGTTTTAACTTTTTTGTTTGTTCATTTGTGAACTTTCTCAAATTATTAATAAAATATTTTCAAGTTTCAAAAACACTTTAATTTTAAAAAATTCCTTAAATATTTAAATTTAAACTAACTTTGGGAGCCAGATAATCTATGTTATTTTAGAAAACTTTTAATTAGTATCCTTTTCCAAACATGCGCTTTCTTGATCTTATTTCAGGTAGAACCGCATTCTCATGTTATTGAATGTTCATGTTACTTTGTTTTGCTGCACCATATTTCTGAGGCATTCATAGGCCATATTGATTGGAATGAAAGTCAATAATAGGAAAAAATATATGTCACATTTGAAAAGTTTATTCTCTGTTTAGAATATATAATGGAGGAGTTGTTAACACAGTATGTTATAGTTTAAGGAGCCCTGGAATTGTAATAGGTTTTTGTCCTTGATCTACATTAGGGAAGTAGGTCACTAGGTCTCAGTTTTAGTTGGCTTCTGAAGAATGCTATGTTTTCAAAGTAAAGTCATTACTAGAAGCTATAGCATAATAAATAATTAATAGTGAATAAAATTTATAAAATTAGAAAACTCACAAGCTTATCAATTAATCCAAGTGTATTTCAAGGAAAGCAAAACATTTAGGTATATGCAATTCAATATGATTCCCACTAACTACATGTGGCTATTTAAATTTGAATTTAAATTTAGTTTTTGTCTCACTTAGCCATGTTTCAAATTCTCAATAGTCACATGTAGGTAATGGCCAGACAATGAACATTTCCAGCATGACAGAAAGTTCTATTGGATAGCACTGATCTAAGTGCTCAGTTGAGTAGTCTTGATTTCTTTAGTGGTCACAGGGGCATTTTAGGTTTAACTTATAATTCAGATTTCCTCTCACATATCACTCTGTCATAGGCAAGCAGGTTGATATTTGCTTGGGTCAAATGGTTTATTTTTGGAGTTAGGGCTAGTGCCTAAATTCAGACTTCCCGCTAGACTTCCTTTTCAGAGTATATATGTATTATATATTTATGTATTTTATTTTTTATATTTAAGGTTGTATATACTCCTACTTTGTTCTAACAATAATTTAAAGCAACTTCTCCTGGAAGATTTTTCTTTTACTTTCACAAAAGCGACTCACTCAACTCTATTCAACGTATATTTATTAAGCACTAATGTTCAGCTAGATACAAAAACTCTGGAAAATATTCAGATCTTTGAAGAACAATTCCTGCCATTAAGGATTTTTTAATATGAATGAAGAAAAGATATTTTTACATGAAAAGTTTAAAAATGCAAGATAATATGAGTTAGATATATAATAAATGGTTATAGCACCATATATATTATAGAAGTCCAATAGAAGAAGAGATCTGTGAGCTTGACTGGTTGAAGACATTGAGGAAAGGGATTGAAAGGGATTGAACTTTCCAGCAGGGAGATTCTATGAGCCAAAGATCATATGTGGGAATCCACAAGGTGTGTTTAATAAGGCCATTCTAGGTTATAGTAACACATAGTGCACCACTCACACATCCCTCTGAAGTCTTGAGCAAAAAAAAGTTTGGCCCCCTTTGCCTCCTTTTCTCTCTGCTACTTTGGAATCCTCTTCCTTACTCTCCTTAGCTAATTAATCATTATAGTCTATAGAGTCTTCCTTTTGAGGGGGTTATAAATCATTGCCTTTATTTCTAAAAATGCCATATCTCTCAAGCACAATAGAACTTTATTTTTCATGTAACTGTCCAAGTCTTTGTCTGGTTGGACTTGTTTGGTGAGTTGCTATCATATAATGATTCAGGAATCCAGGCTTTTTTGCAGCTCAACCATCTCTTAGTTCAGGTAGAAAGGGAAAGTGTGGAAGAGTACACTTGGTAATTAAAATTTTGTTCTAGAAATGGAATTTATCATTTCTGCTTACATTCCATTGGCTAAGATTCAGTTACATGGCCAGCTACATACTTCAAACAGCAAGGGAGGCTGAGAAATGTAATCGAACTGTGCTCAGAAAGGAAAAGATATTTAATGATCATCTAGCTGCTTTTGCCACACACAGGAATCTAATAAAGCTAGCTTGACTAATGTGGAGGGTTAGTATGGGAGAAGAATGAGAAATAAACCTGGAAATTTAACATGGGGTCACATGTGGGAGACTTTGACTGACAATCTAAGCTTTGTGAACTTTATTTTTTAATCATTTGGTGCTACTGAAAGCTTTTGTACAAAGAAAAGATAAAAATGGAGTTTTACAAACATTAATTTAGTATACAGAATGAATTGGAAGAGAAAAAGGTTATTATAAAGGAAAAGGTAATCCTGTTTGAGATGAAAAGGACTTGGCCTAGAGCAGTAGGAATGGAAATGAAGGTAGCGATTTATATATAACCCATTAGAAAGAAACTATAAAATATGATTATTGATTAGCTTGGGGCCTGGGGAAGAGGTAGGAATTAAAATGGTAGGGAAAAGGGAGAGAAGTTGTCTTTTTGCTCTAAACATTCAAAGGACCATATGTGTATATGTTATTTGACTCTTAATGTTTCTTATTTACCTTAAAGAGTTCATTTTCAATCTTTTAAGCTGCTTAAGGATCTCCTAAGGCATACGTTATAGGAGAGATCCCTGGGCCTTCTTTCCAGAGATTCTGATATAGAGGTGTGTCTTTTTTATAAGTATGCTGAATGATTATGGTGCAAGTAGTCTACAGGCTACACTTTGAAAACATTGCTTTAATATGTTGACTCATGGCAAGTTGATACTTCACTTTTTTTGCAGTAAGTGATTGGAAATTACTACTGTAGGCTGATGAAAGAAACTTGAGTCTTTAGGTTCCGAGTAGAATGATCAGAACCATTCTTGACAGTGTCCCCATATGTCCCAGTACTTTTAGGACAATGAGCTTTATTTCCTCTTTTTTCAGCTCCATGAAGTGTTGGTATTAAGAATCAGAAGTATTCACTATCCTGTCCTAGATTAGTTCAAGTAATTCTCTAGCCAGAGAAAATAACAATCTGCTCATTCTATTTTCAAAATTGTACTTTTCTTGCAAGTTGCATTGATATTAGGGTGGTGTCTGAATTTTTTGGGATTGTCGTGATGTACACACGCTTCTTAATATCTCAATCAGAAAGGAGGAGTGCTGATTCTTCCCTTTCCTAACATGTATGATTTATTCCTTCGTTTTCCAAATGCAGTCTATATGTATAGAAAATATCTATAAAGTTACATATCTAGCTTTTAAGAGAAGCACTCTGAGAAGTGGAATTGGGAAGTAAAGGAAAGAATGGGGCTTTTACTTTTTACTTTATACTTTATAGTCTTCCATACTGTTTTTAAAAACCATGAATATATGTCAATTTTAAGAACTTTTCTTTTTCATGTTAGATTAACTAAATGTAATAGTAATAGTAGCTACCACTTTATTAAGTACTTTCTATCAGTCCCTTCACATTATTTTATTTAATATTCACGAGAATCTTGCAAGATAAGTACTAATATTTCCATTTTGCATAGGAAACAGAGATTCAGAGAGTTTATAGAACATCCTAGGGACATACTACTATTAAGTGGCAGAGCAAAGAACTAAATTCACGTCTCTCTGATCCAGTTTCATGTTTTTCATGTTTACAGTACAAAGGCCTTGTTCACCCTAATCCTTTGGATGGCAAGAAATCTGTATGATGGTAATGGCATTAGTTTTCCAAGAATCTTTTAGTAATTAAGAAAGCCAACTACTAAGAGTAAAGTAGTGAAAATAGAGGCAAAAGAAAATTCCATGGAGTGTCCTATGACTAGAGTAAATTAATCTGGTCATTCAGTTACCAAATTTTTATTGAGTGTCACTTTGTGCAGATCTTCTTACTAGGCCCTAAGGATTGAATGCCTCATTTGATATGGTCCCAGCAGGAAACTATTCCACTCAGAGGAAAAGGCTTTAATAAAAGGAGATGTGGGCAGAGTTAAGAACATCAACAAGGAATTCTGAGCCATCCGGAAACCGGGAACAGGAGGAAGCCATTACCATTCCCAGGCCTGAAGGGACAAAAGGATGAAACAATGTTATCAGAGCCTGAGCCCGGAACTCAAGGAGTGCCTGCTGGGCAGGAGCCATTGTTCAGGGATGCAACCACTACTAGACCTGAAACTCCAAAGCAGAATGAGAGTGGAGAAGAAACACTTTGACTTTCTTTCTTTCTGCCAGTCTCCTGCAGGTGCTCCCCATTGGAGAAGTATAAATAGAAGCCATCTGACAAGGAGCCCAGGTGATGCAGTTAATGGTTTCATGGTTTCAGTCTACCAGGGCTCTAAGTGGAGACTGGGTCTGGGGGCGGAGCAGAACAAATGGAGAATAACCAGTATATCAGTCATTGCTTTGCCATTGTTTCTAGGATAAAGACAAAATTCCTCACGTGGCCTACAAAGCCCTACACTGACCTCTAATGACTTCTTTAGCATGTTTTCGTTCTCTCTACTCATTTTACTTGCTGTTTATCAATCCTTTGTTTTTGCCATGTACCCATCTACCACAAATGTATTTTCACATGCTGTACTCTTTTCCTGGATACTTAATTCTTTTTCTTCTCCTTTCACTTAATTATTGCTTACATATCTTTCAGGTCTTAATTCAAAAGTTGTTGTCTTACAGAAGATTTCCCTGACTTCTCTGACCAAATTTCTTTTTTAAGTTCTTTTAGCCAAGTGTGCCTTTTCTTTATGTCATGTATTATAGTAATTTACACTTACTACACTTGTCGGATTTATGTTTTCATTTGTGTGATTATTAGATTAATGGATATTTCCCTTGCTAAACCAAAAGCTCCGTGAAGGAACTGAGTCTGATTTTTGTTTACCAGTATAGTCCTAGTGTCCACATAATGTTTAGCACTCAGTAGGCACTTAATAATATTTTCCAGAAGAACAAATGAAAATAAAAATGAATAGAAACAAAGATAATACATGCATAAATAAAACAATATAAAAGCAGATACAGAGCAGCAATTATAGCAGTTAAGGTAAGATCTCAAGGATTTCACAAATGTTCTGCACTGTAGATATTTGTATGTGTTTTATTGTCAAGTGTTTTTCTTGCAATCCAACACAGATGTCTCATACAGCAATGCATCTGGCAGTGCCTAGCATAGTACAACTTGTACATAGTGGTCATTCATTAAATATTTAATTAATTAATGTAGACAAATTATGAGTGATATATAGTAGGTTTCGGAATTAGTGTGCATAAATATCAGTTGAGCAGAATCACTTCTTTAAAATAGAGGTTCAGCTACAGAGATAATTGTTTTCACTAGAACCTGAATAGAGCCTGAATATCTGCATTCTAATTAAGCACCCCAAGTAATTCTGATGCAGGTGATTTGAGCATTACATTTTGAGAAATATTGGGCCATAAGCTCCTTGGTGGCAGCATAATTCTCTGGTTAAACATGGGATTGAAAGTCAGAGCTCCCTGAGTTTGAATCTTGGCTCTTATACTAACTAGCTATTATTGAAACCTTTTAGCTTTCGATTTTTTGGCTATAAAATAGGCTATCATAACATCTATTTCCCAAAACTATCGTGGAGATTAAAATAAATGAGAAAGAGTATGTAAAACATATGCTACAGTGCCCATCATATAAATCTTCAATAAATGGTAGAATTGATTTTTGATAGTCAACATTGAGCTTGGTGCCTAGAATATAATGGATGTTCAGTGAATGTTTAGAAGTGAATGGGGTATAGTTTTAAGATTATCATATTATGTATAGAAGTTCATTTGAAATCATGTAGTCCAAAATCTTCATTTTATATATTAGGAAGTTTAAGTTCACAGAGGTTAGATGATTCATCCAAAGTTACATGTCTAATGATCTAATTAGTAGCAGAACTGAGACCAGAACTAAAGGGTGAAATAAAGATCTGGTTATTACCATTTGTCTAACCACCATTTGTGGGTAGAGTTACACTTAGGTTTTAAATACACAGATTAGCATACATTTTTGTTTATAATCAGTGGTGCGTTCTAAAATGTTCCCTTTTTTAAACATTAAAACAACAAACAGTAAACCATAAAGTAAAACTAAATGACTGTGTAGTTATTGTTGGATTCTATTTCTTTCTAAATATCACCTCAGAGACCACAGTGCTTTCCAAGTAGAATTGAGACATCACATGTTCTTAGAACAGTAGAACCACAGCTACTTGAAGGGGCTAAATATCTCTTTTGCCTTTGGGTAATGATGGTGGCCTAATACTTTCTGTCTTTCTCTGAAGCTCTTACTTATACAATAGATACATTAAAATGGAATTAAATTGCATAGTGATTTATTTTGGGGTTGAAAATATTCCACTCAGATGTGATTTTTTCCGCATTTTATCTTATATTAAATTTACATTCTAGTTTTTCCAGTTAGGAGACTTATTAGATTACTAGGTCTTAAGATTTAAAGTAAATTTTGCTTATTTTTGTGTTGGATAGAATTTTATCTTTATTTCTAGATTTGGTAAGTGTAAAATGCAGAATTTACCTTTGTTCAGCCTTCAGCCCATCTTAAAGTAACAGTGTAGGAGATCAGTGGAAATAATACTTACTGATGAAAGTTTTCTTTTTTATTCCTGATGAACTCTTTAGAGAATATAATTTTAAAGATCATTTTCCTGTGGTGAATTACATATAGAAAAATGGCTGCTTTTTGGGAAGCTCTATGAATTTGAAATGGTAGATGAACTTAAGCAAGTATTATATTTTGTAGATTCATCCATGCCATTCTTTTACTACTTGTTGATTATATATGGCAGCATAAATAATAAGACTTTTGACATTTTGAATATATAATACAATTATGTAAAGATTTAAAATTTTGTTGTAAATAGTATCTCTGTACTTTTATGAGGTTAGAAAGTATTTTATTTTTAGAGGATTGTCATGTATTTCATTTTTCCTATGGTACAGAAATCATGATCTTAAATATTAAATCTTGATTTTTTAAGTTTGGGAAAACTGAGTAGAAAGGGATTTGGGGGGATTGATTAATGGTTCTGTAATGTAGGACTCATGTACTGTTAGAAGTAATATACAGACTCACTATGTTGAAAACAAGTCACGTACATGGTTTGGGAAAAAATAAAGAGTAATGCTCAGCTAGGACAATTACTTACTTTTCTAGCATAGAAAATTACATGAGCTGTCTATGGCCATGCTACCCTGAACACACCCTATCCTGTCTGATCTTGGAAGCTAAGCAGGGTCAGGCCTGGTTAGTACTTGGATGGGAGACTACCTAGGAAGATCAGGTGCTGTAGGCATAAAAAAAAAAAAAAAAGGAAAAAAAGAAAATTATGTGAACTTTTAATTTTTTTTTAGGACCAAAAGTTATCCTAGAATAAGTTATCTTGAAACTATGCCATGGCATGAATTTAATAATACTTGAGTTGGAGGAAGATGTTAGTATCTAGGATAGAATTGTTAGTGTTTTCTGCTCTACTGTTAGAACATGGGTTTTGAATTTTTTTGATTCTATAATGAGGAAATATACAGATACACTCATATTTGTTTATCTGCTTTAATATCGTGAACCATGACATTTACATTCGGGGTACAGTTTTAGAATAAAGATAGTTTTTATTATGTAAATGTGATGAAGAAATGTCTAGTTGCTTCTGGCCTTAAGGGACTATTTAACTATAAAAAAATAGATGGGATTGCATGGATTACATTAAAAGTTAAAGCTTCTGTATGCCCTCCCCGCCAATCCTTAAATTAAAAGATAAATGTCAAATTGCCATAAAGTTTTTGCAGCGAATATGATAAACAAAGGATTAGGATCCTTATTTTGAAAATAATACTAATCGAAAAACTGGGCACAGGACATCATTAGAAGAATTACACACACAACTAAGATTATATATAGTGAATGAAAATGAAAAATTGGTTATTCTCACCAACAATCAAATAATTATGAAATACTATTTGTTGAGTCTCGAGTATTTAGTAACAATAATACTGTCCAGGATGTGTTAAGATGGAGATACTCCTGAAATACCAGGGATTTGGTACAATCTTTATGGTAAGTATTATTTTTATTATTATTTATACAATTTGACCTCGTTTAATCTCACATCTAGGAATAGGGCTTAAAATATTAGCCAGAGATAACATCAAATATTTGTGTACAAGGATACTTATAGCATTAATTATTATGGGAAAACATTCTAATTGCCCAATAGCAGGGGAATAGTTATTGGATTGAACCATATGCAAATGCTGATATTTGATTGTTATTGACATACAAAATCATTGATTTCATATGATACAACCTAATGCATAACATTGTGGTTTATTGTATGATGGAATTTTATGTAGCTATAAAATAGTATTTATGAAGAATCTATAATAAAATGAAAAATGCTCACTATATCAAGTAGACTGCAAAAGTAAGATGTAAAACTTTATAAATAGGATAATACTAATTTTGTAAAAGAAAAAATAATGCATGTGTGAATGAGTATGTATATGTGTAATAATATGGAGAAAATATTATTTACCAAAATACCTGTTGGGGAGAGTCCTATACTACTTATATGGAGAAAATACCTTAATAAGCTACTCAGAGTGAGGCTTAAGACCCCAAGCTGGATGTTCAAGTTCAAAAGTTGGTAAACTGCCCTTGGTTTTGTTGATCTCCATGATGGGTTTGTGTATGTAGGTTTGAATGTGGGAGCTAGAACAGAGCGCTACAGGGAGGGAAGAGTAAAAGCAGAGCCAGGAAAGGGGAGCTACACAGGAAGTTGGGCAGGCTATATGAAGGAGGAGTTTGAGAAAATAAAAATGTCTAAGGCAGATTCTAAATTATTTATTTGTGGAGAAAGCCTACCAATATGTCTTCAGTGAGGTCTATCTGCTTACTAAAGGTTTTTATTATTGTTGTTATATACTTTTTTGTTTTTGTTTTTGAGAGAGGAGAGAGAGAGCGCGAGAGTGAGAGTGAGAGAGAGAGCGTGCACACCCATGAGTAAGAGAATGAGAATGAATTTGAAGAGGGAAGTAAATGGAGAAATATTCTTTAGGACTCCAGAACCAGATAATGAGGGAGTAGATATATCTAAGTTAAAAATGCATGGAAAAAACAGAGAGATATAATCCAAAAGGTTAATAATAGTTATCTTGGGTGATGTTTTTTTCTTCTCTATACTTGTTTTATTTTTAAAATTTATTACTTTTGTAATCATAAAGTTATATTAAGAAGTTAGTCTCGGATCAAGGATAAAATAATTTTTTTCCTCTGATGTTTTGGTTGCCTCTCTCTTGACTATAAGTAAATTCTCATTAACATATTGGAAATGTATCTCCAACATTCCTTAATTTGCTTCCCTTTGTAAAAGGTCTAAAACAAACATGACTGAGCATCTCTAGTTTTTCCTTTGCTTTCTATTGTTGCCTCCTTTTCTTTCTTTTTGCTGTCTACCACCCCTGTCCTATGAACTCTGACTAGCTAATAAGTTATATAGCTTGCAGAAACAATTCTCAGACAGTACTATTCCGATGGTTATTAGGATTGTACCGGCTAACCCTGAGCAGGGGCATGAAAATGGGAGTGACCTCCAATCTCTAGTTTCAGTTAGAGTAAAAACAAATAACCTGCTTTCTAACCAAAATCACAAGGACCCATACTTTCCCATATCTTGGAAAAACCCTGACCTTGTTTCAGTCGAGAAGTCACCTCATCTTTAGGTGTTCCCTGATGCCTATCAACCAAATAAAGCCTCAGCCTATATTTGAGTCACTTAAAGAATTCTTTTGAGATATTTGCACACCGATGTTCATAGCAGCATTATTCACAGTAGCCAGGACATGGAAGCAATCGAAGTGTCCTACAATAGATGATTGGCTAAAGAAGCTGTGGTACATATATACAAT
The DNA here is from genome assembly GCF_000325575.1 of Pteropus alecto. Classification (NCBI taxonomy): domain Eukaryota; kingdom Metazoa; phylum Chordata; class Mammalia; order Chiroptera; family Pteropodidae; genus Pteropus; species Pteropus alecto. Next base: position 1,084,115 of record NW_006430061.1, read on the forward strand.
GGAATATTACTCAGCCATAAGAAGAGATGAAATACTGCCATTTTTGACAACATGGATGGACCTCGAGCTAATCATGCTAAGCGAAATAAGGCAGGCAGAAAAAGTTGAAAACCACGTGATATCACTTATATGCGAGATATAAACCTAAAAGCAACAAATGAACAGTACAAACAAACAGAGACTCATGGACATGGACTATAGACTAGTGGTTACCAAAGGGTAGGGGGAGGAGTGGGGAGGTAGACAGAGTAAAGGAGGTCAAATACAGGGGAGTAGGGGGAGGGCAAATTGAGTAAAGGTGATCAAATATATGGTAGCTGAAGGAAACTCCACTTTGAGTGGTAAACACACAATAGAATATACATATGTCAAATTATAATGTACACCTGAAAATTATATAATTGTATTAACCAATGTTACCACAATAAACTTAATTAAAAAAAAGAATTCTTTTGACACTAAAAATATTTTCTTACTAAAGTCTAACACTTATTGAGGTGTTGTTATATATCATGTATGGTGTCAGGGACTTTATATATAATAACTAATTTAATCTTCACAGGCCACATATCGTTATTCCTTTTTCGCAAATGAGATAATAGAGAGTTTAAGTAACTTGTTCCACATAACCCAACTTGGAAGTGGCTAGCAGTGACAATTCTTTTAGACTCTAAAGACAATATTTCCCTGCATTGCACAAAGAGCTAAGGAATTAAGCCATGTAATGAGATGACTACTACTACTAATAAAATGTGTAATGGGCTAGTATTTTGAACTGTTATAGAAAATTTTCCTTCTTGGCAATTCTGTTTTACCTTGCAGATCTTGTACTATTAAAACTAGACTCCGGGTTTGAGAATGTTTACCTCAGTGAAGCGAAGACAGAAAGGAACCCAGCAAGAACAAAGAGCCAAATTCTTGGATTTTATTTCAAAAACAAGCCCTATAAAACTGATAAAAGAGATAACCTGGAGAGAGAATAGGATTTTGAGCCTCACAAGGCTAAGAGCCCTAGAAATTCAGAGCCTAGAGTTTATACCATAAGCCACAGATTGAGAATGGTGTGTTTTCCCAGCACACACAGAGAAGGTAAAACACTTTATGGAAGAAAAAAAAAATTTGAGACATTTACAAAAATTGATTACGACCTTGGTGACAAAGAAATTCTAAATATTTTTCAGAGAGGTACAATCCCTGATAAAAGTCATTAAGTTTGCAAGGTAGAGTGTCTCTGTGGAGAAAGCTGATTTAAAGTTTTTCTAGAGAACTCTCGCGATCTAAAGAGGGTCCATCTTGAACTGCAGTTGCATGGTGATCAGTACATGTGTGTCAGTGAGGAAACTTCTCTAGACCAAAGAAAGGATCCATTCTAAAGGGTTAGAAGAAACAATATTCAGTGATCAAACAGGAATGTGACAAATTCCGATTTTCACCAGCCAGAGCAGAAAAATCTCATAATTCATAGGGAATCAGGTAGTAAACTCAGAAGGGGGTGGCTTCACCAGTGGGGCAAAATTAACTTTAGACTATATGCTGCTCTAGTTCTACCTAGAGAAACTTATACACAAGACCCAAAAGGATCGAACTATTTTCAGGTCACTTAACTATTTCTTAGAACAAAGCTCAAGGATATTTGTAGGAATACAAAAATATCCAGGACCAATAAAGGTAAAAATTCACAATATCTGGCATCCAATAAAAATTTAGCAGGGATGCAAAATAGCAGGAGAGTACAACCCTAGGTAATAAGAGGTGAAAAATCAATTAAATGACACCAACTGTAGATTCAAGATGGACCCTCTTTAGATCACGAGAGTTCTCTAGAAATGAATTAATAGAAAACAACATTAAATAGTTAATATGATGGTATTCTGTATGTTCAAGAAGCTAGAGGAAAGACTGAACAGAAACATGGAAGGTATAAAAAAAGACACAAATCATACCACTGGAGGTGAAAACTACAATGTCTGAGATTTGCAAAAAATCCACTGTGTGGTATTAACAACATATTAGACATTCCTGAATAAAGCATTAATGAACTTGATGACAGTAATAGAAACTGTCCAAAATGAAACACACAGAGAAAAAAGATGTTTGATAGAATTCACCAGTGAAGTTAGGGCAAGCAATAAACTAACCTAAAAGTTGAGAGCGAAGATTAAGGAATGAGATGCTTTGGGAAATAAGCATTTTGAAAAGCCCCTACATGTTCCTGGGAATCTGGAAAGACAAGTACATGCACAAAGCTAAGCTCATTCTCAGAAAAGACCCCAAAAGGCCCTAAGCAATCACCTCTGGCTGACGTTTAGGCTGTGTGCAAGTAGAAAGTGAGGAGTAAGGCAGAGTTGTAAACTGGCTAAACTTTGAAGGCATGCCCCAACCAACACATACAAAGCCCATTTGCAAAAATTGGAATATATATATAATTGGGATATATATGTGTAAATATATAAAATTGAGGTATAATTGGCACACAACGTTGTATATAAGTTTCAGGTGTACAACATAATGGTTTGATATTTGAATGTATTGCAAAATGACTGACACAATATTTAGTTAACATCTATTAACATAGTTACAGAATTTTATACTTGTTTTATTAGGTATTTAAAAAATATCTTCATTATGGTATCATATAATTTTCACTGCCCTAAGGCGTGTTATTTCTGGCCCATTTATGTCTCCCGTGAAGTTATACATTCTATTCTATTTTTTTTGTAATTAACATATAAAATCTAAAGAAAATCAATCTAATTTATCTTTCTCTCAAACAATATATAAAACACTTTAACTTTGATCAACACTTCCTAACTTTTAATCAATATCCTAATTCTATGGATAGTTTTTATCCATATAGCTTATACATTATTAATGTTTACACTTAGTATTTATTTAGATTGATCTACATTTTAACCAATTTTTTATTGCTCATTCTTTCTTGCATTGCAAACCTTTCATCTTGTATCACTTTACCACCTCCTGAAGTGAATCCCTTAAAATTTCCTTTAGCAAGGGTAGCTAGTTACAAACCAGCTCATTTTTATTTGTCTGAAAAATATATTTTTGTCCTTGCTCTTTAAAGATAATATCATTGGATGTGCAAATTAATATTTATAATTCTTGTCAAACATATTATATCTCTGGTCTTCCTTTGTCTATGACCATAAAACAGCTATTAGTCTAACTGTTGTTCTTGATAGGTAATCCATGTTTCTCCAGTGTTGTCCTTAAGTTCTTTCTTTGTCTTTTGTGCTCTGCAGTTTCACTACAGTGTGCCCAATTGTAGGTATATTTTATTTGTTTCCATTAGGATTTAATGAATTTCCTGAGTCTGTATATTGGTATCTTTCACTAATTTTGGAAAATCCTCTTCACATATTGCTTCCGTCCAACTTCTTTCTCTGTCTTCTATCTGAACTCATATTTGGATTTACATTAGATATTAATATTCTGTGTCTCTTAACCTCTCATATTTTCCACCCCTTTCTCTCTCTGGGCTATTGTCTAGAAAACTTCAGCTTTATCTTTCTAGCTGAGCCTAATTGAATTTAAAATTTTAAGTATGATAATTTTGTTTCCATAATCTCTCTGTGGTTCTTTTTTTATATCAGTGAGTTCGTCTTTTATGTCTGGTAGGGCCACACACTGGTATAATTTGGGCCCTCTTTGGTCTGCTTATTCTCTTCCCCTTCCCCCAATTCTAACCTCTGGCAACAACTGATCTTCTTACTGTCTCCACAGTCTTGCCTTCTCCAGAATGTCATGTAATTTAGATTATACAGTATGTAGTCTTTCAGATTGGCTTCTTTCACTTAGTAATGTACATTTAAGACATATTCTCCATGTCTTTTCATGGCTTGATAGCTCATTTCTTTTTAGCACTGAAGAATATTCCATTATCTGGATGTACCACAGTTTCTTTATCCATTTACCTACCGAAGGACATGTTGGTTGCTTCCAAGTTTTGGCAATCATGAATAAAGCCTCTATAAACATTCATGTTCAGGTTTTTTTGTAGATATAAGTTTTTGTAGACATAAGTTTTTTTGTAGGCATAAGTTTTTTTGTAGACATAAGGGTTTTTTGTAGACATAAGTTTTTTTGTAGACATAAATACCAAGAAGTACAATTGCAGGATCATATGATGAGTATGTTTAGTTTTATCAGAAACTGCCAAACTGTCTTCCAACAGTGGCTAAACTGTTTTTGGATTCCCAGAAGCAATGAATGAGAGTCAGCATTTGGTGATGTCAGTTTTTTTGGATTTTGGCCAATCGAATAGGTGTATAGTGGTATTTCATTGTTCTTTTAATTTGAATTTTTCTGATAACATGATGTTGAGTACTTTTTCATATGCTTGTTTACTATCTGTATATATTCTTTTATGAGATGTCCTTGAAGATCTTTAGCCATTTTTAAATCAGGTTGTTTCTTATTGATGAGTTTTAAAAGTCCTTCGTATATTTTGAATAACAATCTTTTATCAGATGTGTCTTTTACAAATATTTCTCTTATTTTTGGCTCATCTCATTTCTTGACAGTGTGTATCACATTGTAGAAGTTTTAAATTTTTAATGAAATCTATCTTATCAACTTTTTCTTTCATGGATCATGAACTTGATGTTATATGTAAAAAGTCATCACCATGCCCAAGGTCACCTAGGTTTTTTTCTAAGTTATCTTCTAAGAGTTTTGCCTTTGTTACAAAACCTCAGTTTTATTTAGGTTGCTAGTGTCCCCAGTCAGAATACTAAATTTCCTGCCTTCCCATGCTAGATCTAGTTAAGCAGAAGTGTAGTGTGAAACTTCCAGAAAGATTCCTCAAAAGAAATTTCTTAGGTGGGAGATGGGCCCTTGTGTCCTTCTCCTCCCCTCTTTTCTGCAATGTAGATGACATAGTTGCATCTTCTGCAGCCATCTTAGATAACCTTGGACCAAGAGAATGGCTTTAAGTATGGAAGCAATGGCCTAGGATGATTCTGCAGAGAGAGAGAAGGAATGCAGGTTCTTGATGATGTTAAAGAATCTATACCAGCTCTGGACTAACTATCTCCGAAGTCTTTTAAATGAAAGAGAAATAAATTTCCACCTTGTTTTAGCCACTGTTATTTGTGTTCTTTTGTTTTATATTAGAAAGATTATTAGCAGCTAGTACTAATCTTAGTTTATACAAACTTCCAAACTGGTAGACAGTAACTCAATAAATCTAAAACAAAAGAATGAGAGAAGAAAAAGAAGAAACAGAAAAAGCGGGACAAATAGAAAACACAATATGATTGTACAAATAAGCACAAATATAGATGCAATCATATTAAATATAAATGTATTAAACTCATCACTTAAAGGCAAATATTATACTAGATTAAACAAAGAAAATCTCAACTATGTATGTTGGACTTATAAGAGATATTTTTAAAACATAGAGAGATAGGTTAAAAAACAATATTAAAAAATATACCAGGCAAATACTATCAGAAAGAAAGGCAATGTAACTTTATTAACAAACAATAAATTAAGCAAAAAAATTATTAGAGATAAAGAGAGTAATTACATAATAAAAAACAGAATGAAATGCTAATAACATATTATTATCTTAAACATCTATCCATTCAGTAGCATGGCTTCAATATGTAAATGCAAAGTACACAGCACTTAAAGGATTAATTGATAAAAGATTTTAACACATCTCTTTCAGTAATTTATCAAGCAGACCAAATGTAATAATGATACAGGAAATTTGAAGAGGACAATTAATAGGTCCAATCGACCGGACATATGTTCTACTCAATGATTGGATAATACTTATTTTTTTCAAAAGGCAAATGGAATGTATTTCAGAATTGAGCATATACTAGGCCAGAAAATAATCTTAAAATTTAAATTAATATTTCATTTTCTGATCCCCATGTAATTAAATTAGAAATCAATAAGAAAAATATAACTAGAAAAAATATCATATATTTGGAAATTTAAAAACATCCGCTATGGCCATGCCACCCTGAACACACCTAATCTTGTCTGATCTCAGAAGCTAAGCAGGGTCGAGCCTGGTTAGTACTTGGATGGAAGACCACCTAGGAAGACCAGGTGCTGTAGGCTTTAAAACAAATAAAAATAAAACAAAAATAAATAAAAATAAAATAAAACATCTATATAATACATGAAATCCAAGAACTATAAAGCGTCTGATATTTAACTCTGCTTGCAGGTGAACAAATTAGCCTGTTACACTTTTATAGATACTGGCAGAATATATGAAACTATATAGATCAGAGACAAAGGATAGTTTATAACTCTCAGCAACATCAGTAAATAAAGTATCACCATTTTCTTGTGTTGGTGTCTGAAGCCCAAATTCCAACAGGGTGACATGATGAGAGCCAGGTGATGCATGAACGTACAGTAGGTTGCAGTATAGAAGAGGAACCCTGAGCTTGGAGAACCTGACTTTTTTCTTTTATCTTTTTTTTTTTAAATCAAGAAAGTCTTCTCACCTTTTTGGCCTTGTTGAACAATCAAAAGCTCTGTTAGAACTGAAGGTGGTCCTGTTGCCTAAAAGAAAGAAGGAAGAATGGATACAGGGTGACAATTAGCAATTTGTCCTCCAATAATTCAATACAATAAAAGATTATGAGAAAGACCTCATGAGCAGCTCAATAAATGGTGAAAATTGCATGCTAAAATTCTAAATTCATTTATGATTAAAAAAACAAACTTGACAAATCTGGAATAGAAGGGTATCTCTTTAATTTGAGATAAGATACTACCAAAAATCCTACTTGAAATATCACATTTAATTTTGCAACAGTAAAAGCATTCCCTTTATAATCAAGAATAAGATGTGGACACTGTGTGGAGGCTGTCTATAAACTCTTTTATACTGGCCCCCACCCCAGGAGGCCATGGGGAACTGGGGAAGAAGAGAGGGAAGTGGGCAGTGGGGGAGTCCATTTCCTGGGCCCTGACTGTGGCTCTGGCCTTTCTTCCTCTTTTTTTAATGACCAATTTTTAGTTTTGGAGAAAAAGAAAAAGGCAAAAGAATGCGAATTTGGGATTTACAGAAAAAAAAATTTCAGAGTCTAGCGGTATAGACAGGGAGAGAAATGAGATGTCAAAGGATCATTGTGGATAATATGATTATCTACTTTGAAAACCAAAATTAATTTATAGATACATTATTATAATTAAGAGACTTTATCAATATTGCTGTATACAGAATTATAAAAATTGTATGTTTATAAACTAGCGGCAAGGCAATAGAAATGCAATATAAGACTAATTATAATAGAAGAAATATATAAATACCTAAGAATAAATCTAACAGAAGATGTGCAAGAGTCTTTGAAGATAATATTACAAAACGTTATTGAATAATGTAGTAGGGTCATGCTGGTTTAACAGAGAAACTCCATTTGCCAGTGGTTTAGCACAGTAGTTACTTCTTTCTTTCTCAAGGTAATCCAAAACAGATGTTCTGGATTAGTAGGTGGCTTTCAACCAAGCAGAGATTTAGGTGCTCCAGCTTCTTTTATTATTTCGGCCCTGCCATATTTAACATGTGGCTTCTAAGTTTGCTATAATAGACAAGACAATATGCAAGAGAAGTTGCTAGAGGTAGGAGCTAGCAACTCCTATAGGCAATAAGTGGAAAAGGTGTGCATTACTTTTGCTCCCATTCCATGGACTAGGATTCCATCACATTGGCCACTCCTAAGTGCAAGGAAATTTATTGCCGGTAGACCTGTCTTGCAAGATATGTTAAAATAAATTCTTCACAGAAAAGGAAAATGGTCAGAAAATGGTCAGAATCTTGGACCTACATAAAGAAAGTCTGTTAGAGAAGGAATAAATGCAGGTAAAATAAAATCTTTTACTTTTCTAATTCTGAAAAGATCTTATAGATAACTGTTCATTTAAAATAATAATAGCAACAATGTTTTGGGTTATTGTAGCTTATGGATAAACGAAATGAATGACAGCATTGTTAAAAGAGACAGAGGTAGAAATGGAGAATACTCAGTTATAACGTACCTGCACTACCTGTGAAGTGGTATAGTATTATTTGTCATCAGAGAGGGCTTTCTTGACTACCCTATATAAAATATTAAACTCCCTCATTTTTATCCCTGGTCTGTTCTTATTCTGATTTTTTTCTTCATACAGCTCTTACCATCTCCTGACATGTTATATATTTATCGATTAGCCTGTGTATCTTTTTACTCTAGAAGATTAACTCTATGAAGGCAATGACTTTGTTCATTGTGGTATGCAGTAGGTGCTCAGTAAACATTTATTACATGAATAAATGAATGCAAGATGAATTAATTATCTTAGACTAATCAATATTCATCCATTGGGACTAAAGGTGTACATATGGAATCAGATGAATTTCAAACATTGAAAAATATTTTTCTTTTTGTAAGATGGGCATAGCTAATGAGTAGGCAATTCATAGATTACAAATAGTTTACAGAAGAGAAAATATAAATAGCCAATAAACATTTAAAAAGATAATCAGAGAAATAAAATTAAACATCAGTGATAATCTATTTGTTATCATATTGACAGAAATAGAAAAGAGTGATAATGTTCAATGTTGAAAGAATGATGGAATCCTAATGGGAGGGTAAATTGCTACAACTTCTTTTGAAAGTTATCAGATAGTAACTATTAAATTAAAATATACACTTAAAAATCTAATAGTTTGTTTTTGGAAATCAAACTTAGAGCAACAAAAACAACAATAAAAGATAATTATTGAAACATTTTTATGGTAATAAAAAGTAGCAAATAATTTGTATGGTCATTAGGTGTAGAGCTACAAATAATTATAGAATACCCAACTATAATATATGCAGGTATTAGCAGAATGTATTTTATCTAAATTTGAGGGAATGTCTTTGCAGTGTTGTTAAAGCAAGTTGCAAATAATGTAAATAGCACTATCTCATTTTTCTCACAACTATAGAACATATCTTCAATATACACATATGTATATATATTTGAATAAACATGAAGATACTTATGAAAAATACATGGAGGCTATTAACTTTGCTTATCTTAGGGAGGTGGAAATGGCAAGTTTAGTTTTATAAACTTTTTCTTAATAATCTCAATATTATCCCACTAGTTATAATGAATATTATCATGCTTATCATTTTTAAAACTACCAAAATTAATTTGAAAAAGGTAATAATCCAGAGATCAGATATAGTAAGTTAAGCATGACCATCAAAGTGACTTAGTTGTTAAACAAACAGCTGCAATTAAGCATAAATAATAACATTATATGAAAAAAGAATCAGTGGCCAAATCTTCCCATTGTGATATTTTGTGAGAGCACAGATCAATCTTTTTCTAGAAATGGTGCGCAGTTCAGGCTCTACAAGTTTAGAGGAATGTAGAGAACTCACAGATGAGAGCTGCAAGTATTATAAAATTATTATTACATATGTAGAATGAGACTAATAGTAGACTTAAATAATATGACATCTAGAATAAGGCTAATACTATCTACCACTAACTGAATATTTATTGTATATCCTTAATGGTAAGGAATGTTTTTGACTGCAGTGTCTTAAGCAATGAAAACAGTTACTTATTTCGTGTAATAAGTCTGGAGTTTAGAAGTTAAGGGCTGTTAATAGCAGTGCAGTGTTGTTACTAGTCTTAAGACTCTTTCTATCTTTTTGCCCTCTCACTCTAATTATTCATTTTACAAATGAACACTTATTCATTTCACAAATATTTATGGAGTACTTGATTTGTGCCAGAAGCAGTTCTACTTGTTTTGAATTTTTGAGCTACCTTTCATTTTTGTATTGCCTCATGATTGTAAGATTGTTCTTACCACTCTAGGCATCACAGCCACATTTAAAAATAGAAAACTAGGAGGTGCAGTGATGAAAGAGCTTTTCTTCAGGAAGCTCTGTCCTATTATCAGGAGAAGAAAACTTTCTCAGAAGCACCGAGAAAGTAGAAGATTTTGAAAGAAATGGACAGTACATAGAAAGTAAGCATTTTAAAAAATCATTTTAGTTCTGACATCTGACTAATAGGCATTCCAGACAAGAATAGAAAAAGGAGCAGTATAGAAAAACAATAATATAGGAAAAGTGTCAGCACTGAAGGGCATGACTTTTTAGATTGAAAGAGCATCCAGGTACCCAGGACAATTAATGAAAAAAGGTCCACACCAAGGTACATTTTTGTAAAATTTTAAAACAATGATGATAGAGATAAGATCTCAAAAGCTTCCATAGGGAGAGAGAGGAAAAAAAATAGTTCATGTAGAATCAGGAAGCAGACATCTCAATACCAACACTGAAGTCTAGAGTGCAATAAAGCAATGCTCAAAAATTTTCGAAGAGAAATTTCAACCTAGAATTCTATACCTAATCAAACTATCAGTTGAATATCATGAGGTAGATAAATGTTCAGATATGCAACAACTGAAATTTACTTCTCATGCATCTTTATGTTCTATTCAGGTCTTCAACAAATCACACATTTTGGAGGACAATTTGTTTTACTCAGAGTCTACCAATTTAAATGGTAATCTTATCCAAAAAAATCCTCACAGAAACATCCAAAGTAATGCGGCCCAGCGACATCAACACATAAAATTGACCATTATAGTTTCCAAGAAAAATTTTTATCTTTTATATCTGACAATTTGGAAAATGATACTGAGACAAAAACATGTGGAAAAAGTGGTGATAGGTTCATAAAAAGTAAGTAAATTATTATAAACAAGGCTTTTAATAAGAAAAAACAAAAAATTACAAAAGAAATGACAGTATTTGTAGTAAACTACTTGGCTCAGCAATGAGCAAAATTTACATCATGCGATAATGTAAGCATTGACTTGATTTAGCTAAGAGTTGTTACATAATTATATTAGGAGGATGGGAGAGATGATATATAAGAATTAAATACTCACCTGCCAAAACAAGAAGATAATAATGACTAAAATTTTTAAATTAAAAAGCAGTTTATGTACAAAACTTAAAATATATTTATAAGCACGTTAGTCAGAAATGTGCAGTTAAATACCAAAAGAAACACTGAGAAGCTTTTTAGGAAATTTTTATTTTTTACCTTCTGCAAGCATTATTATCAAAAATTAAAATTAATTTAAAATGAAAAGCAAAGTAGGTAAAGATGACCTGGCAATGCTCCTTTCAGTGATTTTCATAAATAAGTGAAAATATTCCTAGACCTAAAAATAATCAGATCCTGGACAAAAAAGAAGTCACATGAGATAGTTTCATACTGAATCTAAAAAAATGTCAAGATTGCTGTCATTCTTTCTGATTGAATTTTATGGGAATCTTTGTGTATAGGCATTCTTAGAATGTCTACTATAAGATGATTTAATTTTCTCAGTACTAAATGTAGAAGTAGTATTTAGGAAGTAGAAATGACTTAAAATGCAGGGTTATTAACAGATATATTAAAAGGTACTATAAACTTGGTAATCTAAAAAATTTCTGCAGTTGAATGATTTGTATAAATTATTTTAGAAACTTGTTTATTAAACTATATGCTGGTCTCTTGTTTAGGGTAGAGTCTATACATAGTCAATGAAATCAAAACTGTAATATTAAAACAATCTGATACTCTCTAAGTCATCTTTATGTATAACCCTATACTGTCTGGAAAACTGAGATATTACTCCTACTACTTCCAGGTTATATTTTGTGATATTTGAATGACTCTACATCTTAATGTGTCTGCATCTATTGGAATGACTTGTGATGATTGTGAATTGTATATTCTATGGAATCCAAATACCATGATTATTCTTACTCTTCTTATGTCTTAGCACTCATGTCTTAACCATTTGGATGTAGCTTGGATAAATTGTTCTTAGTTCTCTCATTTTAGAAATTTTAGTTTACTTAAGGACACCACAAAATAGTTGTAAGTAGTACATGAGCACTCCTGTGTAACTAGAGAGAATATTAGCTGTTGTATAACTTTGTGAAATACTAATTAAAAACAGATAAGAAAACAAGTTTACTAATTTCAGGACACATCTTATTTAAGATTCCAAGATGAGCTATTGTTCATATTGGTAGAAAAAAAATTTAGATTGCATGCTATTCCAAATATAAGCACACAGATGAAAGCAGAATGAGAAAGTTCACATTTTAGGTGCTCAGATTTATCAAATGATAAAAAGGAAATAGCATTTTTAATAACTATACAGAAATAACTTGTGAAACAGTGAGAAATATATTTAAAATAAGAATAAGTCCACAAAATTGTGATAGTCACAGCTAAACTGGCTCAAATAAAATTATGGCAAAAAATGGTTAATGAATTAAAAAAAAAGAGCAGACCCTGTATATAGTATGTACCCTGAAATACCCTGATTGATACTTCATTTTAGTATTCCTGTATTTGGAGAAGTCACAAAATCGCTCAAATTCTAGGTCAAAATATTAAAAATTAAAAGTTAATTATGTTTTATTATCTACCCCATACACATACACATATAGTTTTATTGATATTAAATGTAATTTCTTGATTTTGGTCAAAATCTTGAGTATATCTTACACTTAAAGAGTTTTCCACTGCTGCTGATTATAGTATATTCTGCTTTCTGTCACCCAGGAAGGCCTTGCAGTTTTCTCCATCATGTCCAGATAGATAATGTATGGTCACAAGAAAATATCAGTGAAAGAATTAAGTCTCTTATTGATTTGCAAAATTATTTCTTAGACAATATGGATAAAATGTTGTTCTATAAAAACTATTTTAAAAAGAATGAGAGCAAAAACATTGGAATCTCACTCATAAAACTTAAAATAAGAGATTTTGCAATGGTATTGATTTTGAAAACTGAAGTCATTTTAAAGATTTCTCTCTGTTGTATAGTATATTAAATCTGAGTTTAAGGGTAAGATAATAGAAGTCTGTTGGTGATTTTAACAATCTTTTAACATAATATCAAGAAACAAAATGTTGCTGGTTTAAGCAGTTTCTTTGTTCCTTGTATTTAAAGTGTCATGCTTCTAATATGTATTGTAATGTTCATGTAAATAACTGTAATATTATGTAATATTATTACATAATAACTTACATTTTTTCCTGTTACATATTCTGTTTTATTTTTTATTTTTATTTTTTAAATTAAATGTACTGGAGTGACATTGGTTAATAAAATTATATAGGTTTTAAGGTACAATTCAATAATACATATATGTATATTGCATTGTGTATTTACCACCCAGAGTCAAATCTCTTTCTGTTACCATGTTTGACCACTTTTACCCCTATTTACCTCCCTCCTCCCCTTTCACTCTGGTAACCACTAAATTGATTTACATTAAAAAAATTTTTTTAATTGAATGAAGTCAAATACATGAATATATTTCATACTATATTATAATGTGGGAGATAATTGAAGCTTCACAGTAAAATACATTCAATTTCAATTATAATATTTACATAAACAAATGCCTATAGGTTATTGAATATTTAATAAAATTTTAAGGACAAATAATTGTATTCTGTTGTTTTTCATATTAAATAAAATTTTAATTTTAAGAAATGTTTTAATATATTCAGAAATTTTTCCTATTAGATATTTTTGCTCAGTTTGTGCCAATCCAGGTACTGTTACATATTGTACCTGTTGCAATATTGTACCTGTCTCCTCTCTTTGTTTCAAAAATACCTTTTTCTACTTTGACTATATATAAAATATACCAAGAGTAAATTTAGGAAATAACCCATGTGGACAATTGAAATACCATATTTCTGTTTTTTATTAGGATGTGTTTATTGTCTGCTGAATAAGAACAAGACACAACATGACAATAACCAAAATTAGAATTTACCTAGTATCTATAGTAGATACCAATACACAGTAACAGAGATGTAGGCAGGAAATAAATCCTTCATGAAGAAGATTTGTTAAGATTTATTTCCAAAAATAAAAGTACCCAAACTAATATTTAAAAAATTGAACATTTTAAAAATGCCTAGCATGGTGCTTGGTTCAAGGAATACTATCAAAAACAATTAAACATCAGTTATGTTTTGTTTTTTTTTTTTGTAATGTAGGCCCATGGTTATAACATATAGCTTCTAAAATACTTATTTGACATTTTCCAATATATTATCAGATAGATACTACTAGATAGTACTGTTATTGCCTTGCAGGGTCACATGATTTTCAGTTTTATCATTATATTTTCTCGCAACGGTGATGTAGTAGTTAATGTGGTTGGTTTTCAATTGTGTAGACAACTAACACCTGGCTTAGTAAGACTACACTGTCACACCAATAAGTAAAACTTGTATGATAGATGGTCTAATGCACAGATCATATGCTGCAGTTATAGTGTTAAGAAGTCCTTGTTATTATGAATGTGCATTATGAGTATATTGTACACAGTCCTGCTATGCAAATGTGTATCATTCAGAGAAGTGAAATAATTCTGTGTTATTATTATCTTTGTAAATTACATCTTAAGAGTTTTTGAGGACTTTATGATGGCAGTTTTCTATAGTCACAGTCATACAGTATGTGCAGCACAAAATGTTTTCTTTCACTATTAACAATAACTAAGCCAATGAAAATGCTTTTTAAATATACACCCGGCAAGCAGTTATCTGGCTCTTCGTTCTCACTATCCACAAACCATCTTTTATCGTCTTTTAAGACAGCATATGAAACAGCTTTGTAAACATCTGTTTTTCATTGTTAATTGTTAGGAAAACTGAGGATTTACATGCTTCTTGGAATCCTCTTAATCCTATCAAAAATGAGAAGTTGTATATGTTTATTTTTTCTTTAGATTATTTCTTTACCATTTAAAAAATATACACATACTGTCTTCATTTATTTTCTAAAAAATGCTTTTAGGATTATAATATTTTTATAGATATTTTGAGGACATTGCTTTGTAGCAATTAATTGAAATTATTAACAGCAAAGGCTATATTATACCTAAAGAAGATGCATAATAAATACAGACTTAAACATAGTGTCCTTTTTCAAACCATTTTCAGAGTTTTCTTGGGCATATTCCATATTGAAATGTGCAATGATAGAAAATATAAAGAAAAGGTATTTGTTAACCAAAGAAACAATTAACTTAGAGCTCCAAATCATTTGCCATATTTATTCTTTAGGAAATATGTGCTTTACTTTTTTAAGCTTTTCCCGTTCCAGCAATCGAGTCATTAATGTCAATGGAATATTTCTGGCAGCAATATACTAAGAAGGCTTTTGCAATCATATATTGTCCCCTCTTAATGAAAAGCTTATGTTGCAATAATTACTTTAAAAATATTAAAATTCTGCACTAGTTTTTTTGAATTTATAGTGTAAAAGCAAATGTACCTATCTCTTGAGAACAGAGAAAGCATCTGTAATTTGATTATTAAGTAATATGTAATAACCAATAAGTTTTGTTACCTATAAATAAACCTAAGTAAGAAGAGTATGGAATACTAAGAGAAGTAGTTGATTGTTTATGAAAACTTGTTTCAGAATGTACTCATTTTAAAACATTTTATAACTTTTACTAAATGCTATCCTTTTGTGCACTTGGAATGCATTATGCATTTTTCTTTTTAAAAGCCTCGTACTTTATTAGTTTCTAAACTGGTATAAATTGGAAACTCACTATTCGCTATTTATACTGCTTTTCAGTCTTTGCTTTTCAAACTTGTATTGAAGCGATGTAGAACTAGGCCTTATCACTGCATATAAAATTAATTGAAATGACACATTGTTGCAGTTTCTATGGCAACCATATCATGATGCTGATGCTCTTAAAAATTTATAAACTATAATCTGAAATATGCTAATTCTAGTGAACATAGTTAACACTTATTTGCTTAATATTCAGTTTAGTACTAAACTTCGTCAACTTTGAAAGTAGGTTAACATATTGTATACAAGTAAAAAGGTTTCTATACTGAGCTCTTGAATTTAAGTATTTTCTTCAGAAGTCTGCCATTCTAGAACTTTAAGTGTGAATAAGTGAAGCTTTTTGTTATTGTCTTAAACATACATGAATTAACACGAAGATGGTCATTGTTGCAGATTCTTAATGTTGTTTCCCACCCCCCTCGTTTAAAAGATAACATATTCAAACCAAATGCAAAACATCTTGATGAAAACTTAAAAATCTGATAAAATTCAATAAGTTATTTAAATAATAGCAAAATCCAGATACTTGAAACATTGACATTTTTTAGCTTTCATTTGTTTGTTTGACTGTAGGTAGATAATATATTTATCTTATATACATGATTATGATACATGTCGAAGGCATAAAACTTAGCAAGTTAGAATAATTTTGCATAGCAATTATATTAAAGACTAATTTGAAGATATGGTTTGAAGTTTCTTTTAGAACTGGTTTAAAAGTAAAATGCGTAAAATACATTATTTAGAATTAATTTATAACTATAGATTCTGTTTTTTAAATAAAGCTGTTTTTAGATATATCTTTTGATAAGTCAGAAAAACTTAGACATGTGTGTAGTTTGCTGATTAATAAAAATATCTGGGGTAATTTAAATAGTATGTGCTTAATAAACTGAAACATATGTAATCATCAAATATACTTATATTGAACAGAATACTTCTGTTGGCATATTTGGTAAAAATTAATTTTCAGTATATGTACAGTAGGCTTTTAATATTTATTAAATTATAATAGTATAAAAGAGGGATCCTTAGTTAATACTCTTTTAATTTGCTTTGCATATCTTAGGCACTCAGCAAACACTTAAATGTGAATAAAAATGTGGAAAACAAGCAAAAATCTTCAATGTGTTTTTGATATTTAAAAACACACAAGAAATCATTTAGAAATTTTAAAAGTAGCAATCTGGGATTTAGAAGAAAGATTTTTCAGGAACAAATTTTTAAATTAGAGAATTTAATCAAATTCAGTTTTTAAAAACAATGCTAACACGTAAAATATATAAAGCATAAAATTTCTAATGTAAATCATCAAACTTGAAGACTAGTAATATTAGTAAATTACTGTTTTATTGTTTGGTATTTATCAGTGAGCAGTTTCACAGCATTATTATTGTGTCCCTTTTATTAGATACTGGAATGAATCTATGTGATTTATCGAATATTTCTGGTATGGCTAAAATATATAATGAATGAGATGGTAGTCATTTAAGTGAGTCGTAAACCTCAGATTTGGGAAGAGGTGTTTCTTTAAACAGAGAGAAGAGAGAAGCACATATGAGAGAATGCAAATGCTTTACAATATTACTTGATGGTGAAAAGGTAACACGATATATCAGAAGGATGCTATCGTATGGGATACTTTGAATTTTAGCAAATAAAGTTTATTTCTGTGATTGAATTTTCCTATAACTCATTATTACATTTTTTCTATCTGTGGTTTTTATGATATTCACCCTTACCTATGTAATTATCTAGATCACTCTGTTAGAAATATAATTCTATGTATCATTGTAAAACAAACATTTGGATGACAGGTAAACCTTTCACTTTTTATCTGGATCTTTTAGTGGCATTAGTTTTGACAGGCTTAAGCTATAAAATAATCATTTCTTTAATAAATAATATATTTCAGATAGCATTTGAAAAATATTAGGATCTGTCATTTTAAAATATTAAGCTTATAATTTTCTGGTTTCTACCACATTCCTTTTATAGTGGTTTTATTTCATTATATTTGGCCATTGCTAATTCTATTTATAGTAAAGTGAAGCATATATACAGAATAGTGAGAAATTCTCTTATGTTGTTAGGATTTTGATTTAAAAATCATGGAGTTGCGTGCGTGCCATGTGTTCCAGTTTTATAGTCATTGGCCTTTGATTTGATTTTTCTTTATATGAGGTTTCTATCCAGTCTTAGTTTCTGTCAGTTACATTAGGCTTTATGTGTATATCCTTCCATTTAAGAGAAGATGAACTGCCAGGATTACTATGATAAAACTGAAGCCCCTCTGAGATAAGGCTCTGGGGGCATTATACAAGTCTGATGTTCTTCCATGAGGTTGGCCCACCCCACTGTGACTAAGAAATGAGATGATTTGAGGGCTATTACATACTTAAGGTTTTCATAGTGGATTAGAATAGCATTGCTTAACACAGGTGTTTCTATAATTGGGATTCCCTGGGAAAATTTAGTACTGTATTCAATAACACTCAGCTTTCCACATGAGTGGAAGAGCAATCCAATGTTAATTTGCTAGGCTGTGGCATGAAACAGGAAAATAGGGTCTAGCTTGGGGGCCTGTTGCTTCTCTTCTTTGGAAAGACGTTTCCTGTTGTCCAGTACTAGCACAGGGTTGTTGTGGTTCTCTTTTTAAATTTTATTTCTATTAATAATAATAATAATTATTATTATTATTATTCTGACCAAAATACTGACAGACCCCAGCTGGAGTCAGTATGGGGTGATTTATGGCCTCCAATTACACAAGATAGTTTCTGAGTGTCTTTTTTCTTGAGATAAAGAAAATTCTCCTTTTGTAAAGCATTGCATTTAAACAATGTCTATGCACCCAAGTAGAAGAGAAATGACCGAAGAGGCACCCTTAGGACACAGTTCAAGAAGAAAGATGGACTTGGAGTGACCTTGGGGACATCCCCAAGCCTTGCAGTCAGTGTCCAGGCATAACAAAGAAGAAACAGAAGTTATTTCAAGATTTAGCTAGGGGATTCTTAAGCTTGGTGTCCTTATAAAGCAAAGCGCGAATGCAAAAGAGCGGTGTGTGAAAAAGGGTTTCTGTAGAGGTAACGGTGAAAATCGCCGATATAATTAACAATCATTATTTTACCGAATCCATTGTTAACAATCAGAAGGCCTGATTTTCTGAGAAATGGGCGACTACAGAGCTCAGTGTCCAGCCTTCGCAGCAGAAGGCCGGGTTGCCTAAGCGTCCCTCTCACTCACACAGTTCTCGTCAAGGAGCTCCCTCCTTACCCACTGCTAGTGACCTCGGGACTGGCCGCGCCCCTGAGTCCCTTTGTCTCCTGCCGGGAGAGTGGAGAGCAAACGAGAGAGGAGCCCCGGGGAGTGCGGAGTCAGAGCTGAGCCGAGGTCGTGGCAAAAGGGAGCTCTGTCCTCGGCATTACCGGAGCAGAAGCTAAGCCTCTGAAACCTGCCTCCACCCTCCGCCAATTCCCTGAGAGTTAGTGCTTGAAGTTTCGGGGCTGCAGACTCTTTGGCCCGAAGCTTTGTACTTTGCCGGGAGAGTGCGCCTTCGCTTGGTTCCTGGTTATTGGCTTCAGCTAGTGTGCAGTTTTAACCCTCACTCTTCTCATCCTGGGTCTCGGAGGGCAGGCCGTGCCTTTGCGGCCAGTCCTCTTGCGGGACGCCCTCCGTTTGCTTCCCTTTCAAGCGGTCCCTGGTTGTCGCCAACGCTGCGGGGCTGGTGTTAGCCGGGCTCATCTCGACAGCCCGGAGCCAGGAGCAGTCTTCTGCTCGACCTCAAGGTGGCGACTTAGGCACGTAAACAAAGCTCAGCCGAGCTGGCGGCTGGCACACTCGCGGTTCATCCACGTATGATCCTAGTGTTCCCGCTGCTCTCAAGCCGGCTGAATTGACTGTTTAAGGGATTTGAGTTTAGATGAGGAGTTCGGCCAGAATGGCATAGTGTGTGTGTGTGTGTGTGTGTGTGTGTATGTGTGTGTGTGTGTGTGCGCGCGCGTGTGCGTATGTGTGTGTGTATGGTGTGATGTGTGGGGTGTGTGTGTGCGCGCGCGCGGAGGCGACGGGAGGTGGTGATGGGGTGAAAACCCTTGGCGGAACCCGTATGGGACGCCGCGAGTCTCCCCGGCATCACCTGAACCTTCAGGCCAGGCAGCCCTGGACCACTCTACAGCCCCGAGATGCCGCGACCCGTGCGCAGCCGGGAGAAGGACAGAGGTTTTGGTGGTTGCTGCCAGCGGTGGAAGATTTGCTAATCTCGTTTCAGTGACATCCACA
>NW_006430061.1:1104081-1144284 GCF_000325575.1 Pteropus alecto
AGTGGAAAAATAGCCCTTCGTCGTGCTGTGCCCTCCTCCGGGGTGCATGCCGGCTGGCCCAAGTGGGAGGGGTCCTTGGGGGTGGGGAAGAAAGACACACAGACAGCGAAAGAATAAACGTGCGACAGTCACACAGTCTTACCTCCTGGATGAAAGGACATGGTTCCTAGAACTGAGATTTCCATAGCCAGTCTGCATCCCAGCTGTTTCTCCCGTAGGCTCTTTCCTGCCTAACAGTCTTCTGACTAACTTGGACAAGGCTTGAGCTGCCCCCCTCCTTTTTGCCTTCTTTTTTTTTTTTTTCTTTCCAGACATTCCCTAAACTCAACCCAGGGCAAATCCAGAAGTCGGTACAGTACAGAGCTTCCATTCAATCGTGGGGGGTGGGAGTAGTCCCGTTTACAATTTCCCTTATGCAGATGGAAGAAGTAGATGGTTACAGGACTTTGGAGGGGTGCTTGGGGATGGCATGGGGTGTTGGTGGCAGGGAAGCGCGATTTCTCTTAGCTAAGTCTTGGTGCTGCAGGTAAGTTCCCAGATTCCAGCTTCCCTCATGACGAGGCAGTGGGTGAGAGTGTAGTGCGATCCTCTTCTGATTAAAGGGGAGTGGAGGAGGGTAGAGTGGCGGCGGGAGGGGGGGTGTGTGGAAATGGACCCTGGAAGCCTCCACGGACACGTTGTCTTGGTTCGTGTCTGTGCCCCCGCTCTATGCTGCTGCCTTCGGGAGGCTTTTGAGCAGGGTAGTACGCCCTAGGCTTTCTCTCCTCTTCACCCTCTTCTAAAATGTATTTAAAAAGAAGTGAATATCCTTCTAAAATAAGTTAAATATCTTTCTCTGACTTTTCATTTGAGATGTCAAAAGGATTAAATAAATGAAACTTTATCTGACCAGGGAGTTTACCCAGAGACTCAACGAGATCTCTGGTCTTTGGCCTTATTCTAATTCCATGGTGGTAATTACCCTTCGTTTCTTTAAGTGCAATAGATTTATTGCCTTAGAGACTATGCACAGTTTGATTGAATTATTCATTTTTTTTCTTTGGTGTAGACTGCATCTGGGGACTCTGATGTGACGTGTAGATTTTTTTTTTTCAGGAACAAAGGGAATGTGGAAATGAAAGAGAGAGGGAGAGAGAGGCTGGCAGATGTAATGAGACGCGGTGAAGGTGTACGCAGACTGGCACTCCCACTCCTCCCTTCTGCTCTCACTGCAGCCCTGGGTAGCTCGCAGGCTAACACAAACAGCTTTTCTCCCGCAGCCTGCCCTCTGTCACTGTAAGTACATCAGCCTTCTCTTATCAGCATGCAGATTCCAGCCACGCACTCCCCTAGCCTTGGCTTTGCACCTTAGACAGCAGAAGCACAGTTAAAATTAACTTTTCTAAGCCAGGAAAGACATATCTGTAAAACTTATTTTTGATTTATCTTTATTTTTCTTTGAAAAAAGTTCATGCATTTTTACCACTTTTCCCCACCTCCTTTGTGACGGTGCTGCTGCTGGTACTGTCGTTACTTCTGTGGTCTTCCCAACAGGATGACGCACAGATTCAAATGAAATTTAATGTTATTCTGTATCCATTTAAAGTCGAGGGACAATGCCTTGTCCTTTTGCAAAGTGACGTCTTAAAGAACGTAGAGCATTATTCACAGTTTGGTTTTTTTTTTTTTTTTTTTTTTTTATACAGTATTTAAGTTTCATTGCTTTTGTTGTTGAAACACGAGTTCCGACCTTTTGAGGCAGAGTCCCAAGGGCACTGTTATTTGGGAGTTCGGGTTATTTGGTTACACCAAACTGAAATGAAGTGCGATGGACTGCAGGAGTGTTGGTATGCTTGTTATCCCTGTTTAAGGAAACCAATTGCTAAAACTTTTCTCCGTGCTGTAATTAAAGTTCTCAACTTTTGATTTTTAATTCTCTTTCACTGATTCTTCGTTTTAGTAAAAGTTCTTATTCCCCGTGGTTTAGAAGTAAAGACATTTATATTTGTCCTATTTATACAGTAGCTGTAAAGCCCTTCCTGAAAGAAGTTAGCGACCTTAAGATGAAGTCATGTAAATCTGAATTGCCCGCCCGGCTGGTGTAAGGAGACTATCAGAACAAGAATTTGAGGTTTTAACAGTCGTTATGATTTTTCGTGGGTGCTTTAAATGTTAACTTCTCGATCAGAATTCATTGCGTTGCCCTTCCCAAGTTCAGGGGGACCTCTCAACAGGAACCGCGCGCGCATTCCCTTTGCGGGTTCGCGCCTCTTCTCTGGAGGTGCGAGGCCAAACTTAGCAAAGCCGAGTTGCCTTTGCTGGTTGCCGTGCCCACGGACACCAGGACAGAACGGAGGCAGCGACAGCTGCGGGCAGGTAAGTCAGTCCCCATCCGCTCTCTCCTCCTTCGCTGCGTGGTTCCCCTAGTTCGGCACCCGGAGTTCTTGCGCCACGCAGGGCTTCAATCCCCAGGGAAAGTGAGCCCGTGTGCGCCGGGATCTGGCCGCCGTGCCTGGGTGTCCTCCGGTACTTCCTGGACTTTTCCGAGCCCTCAGGCCAGTGCCTACCAGGTGGAGAGCCCCGCAGTAGAACCCCCTTCAGCGCCCTCCGCCTCGCCCCCTGAGTTGTACAGTCGCGGCGGAGGCTAGAAAGGAAATCCCGAGGACGCACCCCCACCCCTAGGGCCACGTGTCACCCCATGCACAGCCTGAAGTGAGGCACCAACACCCCAAACTTTTGTTTCCTTAGTCTAGGGATCAGTGTTGTGACCGGCTCTGGGTTCCGCCTTATCAATCTACTTTGGTATCAGTTTATTAGATAAAATCTAACCTGCTGCTTCTTCCCAGAAGGTCCACAGCGGCCCACCGTCAAGGCCTTGGCTACCAGAGATCTTGATAATGTCGCCTTCTTCTTTTTTTTCTTTTTCTTTTCGCCCCCTTCCAGTGGCCTGCATCTTGTCGGCAGGGCCAGTCTAACCCCCAGATCCCCGAGTGCTGTGCGATTTAAAGAGACGGATGCGCTGGTATTTGAAAAATCAAAGTTGTCGCTGCAACCCTGAGGAGCCCAGTCACACCCCAGCGTTTCCGTCCAGGATGTTTCACCTCCCTTGGTGGCTCTTCCCTAAGGATTCAGGCTTTGGGACTTAAAGTACCCCATCTTCTCACTGCCCCAACTCTGCAAGGCATTTAGGACAGTTCGTCCGATTTTGGACCTCTTTGGAGAGATTTTTTGGCTCTGGTGGTTAAGTTCCAGGATAGGCGTCCAGGCACTTGATGTTCTGTGTTCAAGGGCTGGACCGGGCCACAGTATTCACAAAAGTAAAACAAAAACAAAAACCCAAAAGAGATTGGCCCTTTCTAGGCTAGAAACATCATCTGGGTTTGCCCCCTGGGCCTTGAAGGTCAAGGGCTACCATGGCAGTTCTGGGAGCCAGAGTGGAAGGAGCTGATGTGCATGGTGCCAGGCATCTATCTTCTTTGCTGGCTTCTAGGCTTTGGCGCCAAGAGGCAGGCTTTTCAGTCCTGAAAGTTGCTGTGGGCGATGGGGACACAAAATTTCTTGTTGGGAACTAGCTCTCCCAGCCAACAGTCATCAGATCACTTTAATTTACAGCCCTCAAGCTCCCAATCCTCAAGCATCAGATTTCCTATTGGGGGTAGAAGAATCTAGCTATTCCTTCTGCTCCACTAATTGGAGGTGCTCATCCCAACCTTTATTTCTATCTTTTTCCTTCTCTTGTCTGGAAATCATATGAAACCAAACATGTAGTATATTTTAAGAAGTCAACATAAGACTGACAGCTTGCTCCATCTTTGTGCTTGCTTACTCTCTTCATTTTCCTCAAAGTTTATGTAACAAAGATGAGACTTTCTTTTTATCTTTGATCACTTAATCTGTGGGAGTTCTTCCTCAAAATGGCAACTTCAGATTGCCATGAATTTTCTGATTTTTCTAGTCATAATTCTTGACCCCTCTTCTCCTCCTGGTCTATATCTTCTTTCACAAAGTCCCTGTTCATACAGCATCTCAAAGTGGCCTTCTCATATCAATTTCTCCATAGTAAGAACCTCTTCTACAAATCTCTGCAAATTATGCTAGTATGTCAGAACCTCTCTCTCAGCTTTAATGTAATTTTGACTTTCCACTAATCTCAGTTTCTCAAACCTAGTCTATTTCTTTGGGCCTGGGTTCAGGCAGGCCAGCCTCACCTCCTGCACATTGCTTCAAGTTAGCTTTGCGTCTGCTGCTGTCAAAGCTGGTTTTCTCATTTCTTTTACTGATTCTCTACTACCTGACTTTATGATTATTCTCTTCCTTCCCAACCCCTCAGCATTTTTGCACTGAGATAAAGTTCCTTTAGGCCATTATATACCCCTCAAATCTTTTATCTACCCTATACATACATCAAAGAGAATCTTTAATTTATGAAGTTTTTTTTTTTAGGGGGGGGGAGTCTTTTATTAATTTAATTTTCTACATCTGACTGATGCATTTTTACATGCTGTCCTGGGTGATTGAAACTCTCTTCATCTTTTACAACTTCCAAGCCACCCCTCTTGAAATTTTCTCCAAATCTTTTTCTCTACAGTTGAGGTAATACACATACGTCATCCATCTAATTCCATGTAATACAAACTTATCCATATAATTCATGTAGAACTATTTTATTTATCATTGTGAAGTTATAATCATTTTTCTTTGGTAGTTTGTACGTCTTGTTATTTATAATAATTTTAACCTATAAGCTCTATAATCCACATATGGCCTCTAGAACCTGCATATGCTAAGAATCTCCTATGTCAATTGCTTTTTCTTTTTTCTTTCAATTCGTCCTCCATCTTTTAAAATGTTTCTCTTCTCCCGTTTACTGAGATCCTACAGTGTGCTTTCATTATATCTGCTTCCTGCATCTTTTCTTTACTGTCTTTTGAGCACTTCTCTTTTTCATTTTCCTCCATCCTTCTTATTATTTATCCTTCTTTCCTTCTTCCTGGTCTGCTTCAACCCCTGTCCTTTCCCGTCTCTGTATTTCCCATGACTCACTTCTGTGGTCCAGTTCTGTATCTTAGTACTTCATAATCTTCAACCCATTCTTCCTCTTTCAGGTAACTTTATCAAAGCACAAACTACCACCCCTACGTTTTCCTCTTCCACTTTATCTTCTCCTTTTTCTCCAGTTTGTCCTTCCTTTCTCCCCAATTGTCTTCCTTTTCCCCACTTCAGTTTGCCTTCCTCTTGATTCCTTCCAGCAGCTGGAGCCCTAATAGCGCTCCTTGGGTCCCTTACTCCTCAGCCTCTCTCCCACTTAATACTTGTCACCATTCCCCTCAGATCCTAGCTCTCCCTCTTCTTTGTCCCCTTCCAGTTTTCTCTTGTAGTCTCTTCACTCTTTTCTCCCAGACGCTTTCTCCAGTTCCAACCTCTGCTCTCGCCGATCTCTGCCCTCTCTTTCTAGCTCTCTTGCCTTAGCCTCCCGCTTTCCCCTCCTTCTTCTTCCCCCGGCCCTCCCCCCTCCCTCCCAGCTTCCCTGCCTGGCTCGCTGCCTCCTTCGCCTCTTGTCTCATCTTGCCTGTGTTGTCTGGGAGGGGAGCCCTGCCTCCTCTCCTTCGCTCAGATCAATGCCCTGGCCACTCACTTTCTGATGTTGCACGACGGGAAATGCTTTGAATACTTACGACATGGCCGCTCACACTGATTGCCAAGATTGACAGCACTAACCATCGCCTTCACTTGTTTCAAGGGGGAAACCCCTAGTCACCCCGCTCTGCGCGCACCTCCCGGCACCCCGGCGGCAAACTTCTGCGGGTCAGCGCTCCCCCCGCCCGGAGCGGGACACCCCCGCAGACTTGAGTTAACGGGCTGCGTCGGCCGCGGCGCTGGGGGGTTCTGCTCCCTTGCTCCCCAGGCTGTGCTAATTGACCTAGCATCGACTTTCCTTCCTTAAATTTTTTTTTTATTTATATCTTTCCCTTTTTCTTTAATGCTATTTACTCCCGCGGCGCAGCGCACAAGGAGCCCTCCCGTGCGGTACCATCCTGGAGCCCGCCCAGGTAACCGGGACGGAGCGAGCGATCTAGAGAGCGAGGGAGGCAGAGCGAGAGCGCGCGGCCCGTTTGTGAGCTACCTGTTGGGGAGCCGGAGGGGGCAGGGGCAGGAACCCCTGGCCGGGCCGCCGACCCCCAGCGCCTTCCGCTCTTGCCTTTCCGGGCAGCTCCAGGCTTAGTTTTCCTGAGCTGGGACTGAGGGACTGGGGTCGGACAGGCGGAGGGACGAGAGCTGAGCGCGCGGAGCCCTGCGAGGGCGCTGGTTGCCGGGAGCCGCGGCCGCCCAGCTCAGGCGGGTTTCCGTACTTGGCTGGGGAGGGGAGACGGGGGAGGAGGAGCGGGAGGAGGGCGCTCAGCGGGGCCGACGCAAACGGGGGAGTAAAGGCTGAGAAAGGGGCCCGAGCGTCTGTCGCTCGCTGGTGGACGCGTGGGTCCCCGAGATGCGTCCCTCTCTCGGAGAGTTGTGCCTTGTTCCGGAGGCGCTGACAGATCTGCGTGGCGGGCTTCTGGTTCTTTTGCCTCCCCCCCTCCAGCCCCCAAATCCACTTCGAGAAAACACATGTTGTAGCTGTAGATAACTGTGCGTAGGACACTAAGGCAAAAAGGGCAGGGGAAAGAGACAGACAACGCAACCTTTGACAACAGAAAGCTGTTATCGCCATCCTAAGTATTCTTCCGGAAATCTGTCCGCTCTCTCGGCCCACCTATTCCTCCTTCTCCGCCTCCCCGTATAGATATTCTAATATGTATAACCGGGAATGGTATGAAAAAGAAGTCAGGTGGCTTAGAGAATGAATTTTTAAGGCTCCGTGAAGTTTGAGGTAGGTATTTCATTGAAGTTTGCGCAAGTGTGTGATGGAAGAAGCTTGTGTGCCTGCGTGTGTAGCGCTCTCGCGCGCGCTCGCGCTCTCTCTCTTTCTCTCTCTTTCTCTCTCTCTCTTTCTCTCTCTCCCCCCTCCCTCCCTCTCTCTCTCTCCTCTCCCTCTCCCCCTCTCTCTTGTCTCTTCCCCCACCCCGCCCCCGTGTAAGCATATGCCTGTGTGCTCTGTGAGGGTTCAGATGGGACCGCAGGGTGGAAATGCCTTTTGTTCCCACAAGAGGGCAGCATCCTGAGGGCTTTGTGAGCGCTGTATCTCTCGTTATCTCTGCAGGCTTCGGTTTAGAGAAAGTTATATCGAAACTTTCAAACTGATATCACATCTTATTTCGTGATATTAAAAAAAGGAAGACACACAGAAAGAAGGAAAAAAGACTGAAGTGAAGAAAGAAGAGAGAGAAAAAGAGAAAAGGAGGCAGCCAGCCTACCCCAGGAGAGTCCCAGTCACACCAAGACTAGGGGGAGGGCTGTTTTAATTGTGGGTTTGGCCGACTGACGACTGGAGTGCCCTCCTCGGCTGTCTTAGTTGTAGCCGGAGGTCATGTAAATCGACCTTAAAAGAATGCATAAGCCATAAATTAAAATAAACCCTCACCCAAGGGCTGATCCATAAGTAGACAATATCGAACCTGGACAAAACGAGCTTCCCTTACGAGCCGACCTAAACTGCATCCCCCCAAAGAATAGAGACTAAATGCAAAGTAAGTTTCCCAGCGAATATTTTGTTTTCTTGAAAAGTGTTGGGTTGATTCACCGTGTGACTGCGACGGCGCAGTTTTCCGGAGCGCTTCAGTGTTAGCCAGGCTCAAAGTGCGGGAGGTGGGGAGAACCCGCTGGGTTTCTGGGCTTCTTAACGCTACCCCCACCCCACCCCCATTTTGGTTTGGAAACTTTGGCTATTTGTGGGGTTGATGCTGGGCGAAGGCGGGCGAAAGTCGAGGATCTCGGCCGCGCTCTCCGCCCGGGTAAAGTTTCCCGGAGGGAGTTCATAAAGAAAACCCGGGTCGCTAGAAAACCCGTACGCTTCCTCCGCCCACCCTCACCCCACCTCCGCTCTGCGGTAACTTTCCCGGGACCCTGCGTGAGTTGCCCCCAGTTCCCTCCGCGCTCTCTGTTCTTCTCCCCCACCTCAATTTTTGAACGTGACTTTTTATGATCTCTTTAGAAATAAACAAACCGGATTCCAAGACAATCCGAAACCCAAGTGCTAATCTGTGGTCCTCTTTGCTCGAGACGCTTGGGCAGTGGTGCCAGGTCCTGCAGGGGCGTGTTAGCTGTCGCCCAGCCCTGCCCCACGCGGGCTCGGCCTGCGAGTCCGCAGGCCGGGCGCACGGTCGCCGGCACGTTTCTTCCGCACCCCGCGCTCTCCTACTCCGCGTCCCTCAGCCCCGCCGGCGCCCTTCGTCCTTCTCGGCTCCCAGCCTGGGGCCCGTCGCCCGCTGCCCTCTCTGCAGACCCGCGGAGATCTGCCGCTCTGGGGCTCGGCCCAGGCCCGGGGCGGTGCTGCCACCCATATGGGGCCCAGCTCGAGCCTGGCAGGCCCCTGGGGAGCTGCTTTTTGCTTTCTCCCTTAAAGGGCCGGTCAGAGAAGGGAAAAGGGGCTTGTGCAAAGGTTGCTGGGGTTGTGCTCGGGCTCCTGGAGGAGCGGCCCGCGGCTGCGGTGGACAGATTAGCTCCCTTCACCGGGCTGTATCCCAGGCGCTCCGCGGAGCTTTTAAGATAAAAAGAGAATTGGTGTGTTTGGAGCAGATAATAGATAGTTGTTGCGGTGTGTGTCGAATTTTATTTAAGCTCTCTTAGGCCAAGTTTGAAAACGTTTATTTGTATGAATTGCCAGATATTGAATGCTGCCTCTATTTGGGACTAAAATAAGTCTTCGACTCTGTTGGCGGGGCTGGGTTGTTAGCGAGATGGGCTGTCCCCAGCTGCTTCTCTGTGTGTGACCTCCTCTGAGGGCCGTGCTTGAAGTTTCGGTCTCGAGATGGTCCGAAGCCGTCGCTGCGGCAGACTGGGCTGGGCTCCGGACCTCCCGCCGCTCTGTCAATAGGGCACTCGGATATCGTCCATGTCCAGGGCGCTTGACCCCGGCGCGCACTCCTGCGGCCAGCCCTTCGCGCTGGCTGGGCGGCCCAACCAACAACTCAGTGGAGTCGGGATGCGAGAATGCCCTCTTTCCCCCGCCTCCTCAGGGTCTCCTCTCTTCTGCCCTTTATAGTCACATGCCCAGGTTTTTCCCGGGTCCCGAGGAGAACAGACACAGCCCCGCCCAGTCTATTTCTAGGAGGTGGGTTTGGTGAATAAAAAGGTCAAGTGATCGGGTCCGTGAGCTGGTCCATGGCGAGGGGGCCCAGGACGGACACCTGGCAAGGACCGCCCCGCCTGTCTGCCCCCCCCGCCCCCTGCTGGTCAGCCCTCCCACGGCTGGCCTCCCCAGGCCACATTCTTGGGCTAAGTGTGAGAGGCTGTGGGAAAAGCAACCCCGAACCGGCCAAGAGCTGGCGAAGCTGATCCCGAGATGGCATTTTGTTTTGAACAGTTGCTTGGGTTGACGTTTCCTCATAAGGTAAGGTGTCACTGGACAGTCGGCTGCCCAAATGCCACATGTATATAATTAGCTTGCGCACTCAGCACCTTGTCCCTGAGGCCCGTAGGCACGGGCTTGGCCGGCCTGGCCCATTCAGCTCCATTCTGGGCTGTAGGATTCCCGAAGGAGGGCCAAACTGGTCAGGATAGCCCCGGGAGGCCCCTGCACCAGGGGAGACTATGACAATGTAGCCTTGTATTTGATTTCTGTCTCTCTTCCCCTCTTCTCTTCCTGTTTTCTCAGCTCTAGTTTTCAGTCGAGGGGGAACTACTGGTTAGCGGGGTAAAGCAGACATCAGCGTCAGGGTGCAGACTAAATGAGGAAAGGGGATCGGAGTAAATCTGGCAACATACCTACTCTGCACACCCCGCCCATGGGGGAGGGGTTCTAGTGCCCCTCTATCTGCACTAATCCAGTAGGACCAGCTCAGGCCTGGCATCGTCTCCTGGCTTGGGTAGGGGCTTCAGGCTTTTCACTGTTCACCTGTCTCTGTGCTCCCTCTCGCCTCCACCCCAGAGGTCTCTCAGCAAATTAGTATCTGTGAACTGATTGCAGTTAAGGTTTTCCCCTTTCAGGCCTAGCCGCCTGGGGCTGCTAGTGTTCACTGTGGGGCGGGCCTGGAAAGATCTGCTGTCTCTCCCAGTCTAACTCTTGTTCAGCCTGGGGTTGGTAGGAGCAGTGACCTGTCCTCTCTATATTCAGACTGGTGCTTGAGCTTCCTACCTAGCGTCCCAGACCCCAGCCTCAGGTCAGCTTTTGCCTGTACTCTGGCAGAAACCAGATTTCTGTAGCCATGAACATGACCTTCCGTCTGTCACTCTGTATAGTCACACTGGAATTCAACACTCAGCTTAGACACTTTCATCAGTTCACCTTCTCCCCTTGTTTTTAAGCCATTCAGAGTGTCTGATACCTACTAGAAGATTCTCTTTATTTTAAAACAAACAAGCAAACATCCTAAATCTTTCATAAGTTTAGTGGGATAGGGTTAGCTTTTCTATGGCAGCAAGAGTACACCTTTCAGGTGGCAGGTAGGGACATGGTTATATTTAGTTGCATTTGCTTTTTATTGAACCAATGAATTATTTCATTTTCTTAGAGTAGGGGAAAGTTATGACTGAATTTTTTAAACTTTACCAGACCATAAATGTATGAGCTATATACTTTTGAGAATGTCTTCTTGAATACACACATGTGAGCACATGGGCAGAAGGCCTAATGACATGTAGATTTTTTTCTCCTGCATTTTTGAAAACTTCATAAATCAAGAGAGATTGTCCTTATTCTAAAACAAGAACAAGCAACCAAAAAAAAAAAAAAAATCCTTCAGGCTCTGAAAACAAG
Organism: Pteropus alecto; assembly: GCF_000325575.1. Classification (NCBI taxonomy): domain Eukaryota; kingdom Metazoa; phylum Chordata; class Mammalia; order Chiroptera; family Pteropodidae; genus Pteropus; species Pteropus alecto. Next base: position 1,114,910 of record NW_006430061.1, read on the forward strand.
TGTGTACTACACTTATTAGATCTAGTTTGACCAAAGGCAGTAAGTAACCAGGATCTAGACAAATGTTAGGCCATTAATTCCCTAGGCAAACTGACATTCTGCGTTGCTTCTCTCATGAACTACCAACACCCCCTTTCTCCTCTGCTCTCCCACCATATTCCTTTATGTATAGTAGCAAAACTAAATAGTTTTTTTGTTTATCGTTTATCCGATTTAATGTTCTCAGTTTTTGTTTTGGAAGTAATGAGAAGGAACTTTCTCTTGGTGTATATATATTTTTTAAATGCAAAAAATGTGTGAGTTTATTATAATGGAACATGATACAAACTACTATAATAGTATACTGTGTAACTATAACACTATACTATGAAGAAAAATAAATGTAAAAAATATTAATTAATAAAGCAGTATCAATCTCTATACCTTATGCTGATTCTATAATGGATTCAGTAACTAAATACCTAGAAGAAATGATATTCAGTAAGAATATTATGTTGTCTGTTGGATATTTTTTTATTAGTAGCAGAAAGCAACAGATATTTTTCTTAACAAGGGAAAAGCATATGTTTAAAATATGCTAACATACCTGGCAAATCCTTTCTTTGTAAGGCTTTAAAATACGCTCCTTTAAGTACATAAGTGATAAATTTTGGTGGAATTATTGAGATTTCATTTCTGTTTTTATTTGGCTTTTTAGAAGAAATTATTGGATTATTGGTTACTGGTAAGATTGCTACACATATCTATCTTATATTGGAGAAATTAGTGATGTTTTAAATCTCTAAATTAGCACAATAAGTACTGGAATAAATGAACTTTTATTAAGGTTTAACATGCATTGGCTTTAATCCTTACTTTTAATATTTTCTATACTTTTCACTTTTGTTAGATTATATGTCTATTTCTAAGTTTGAAAGAATTCTCTCATTAGTGAGAGAATTCATACTTTTTCACTGTTTACAAACAGCATTCTCTAAAAGTATAGTACAGTACAACAAAAATTTTGGTTGATCTAAGAGCTGTTTGTTTAAATATAGTTTAGGGGTGTATATATATCAATTGATGTTTTTGAAGTCAAGTGAAACATTCCATCAAGCTAATGTGTCTGAGAGTACCATATCAGGCACAGACAGGTACTAGAAATGATAAAACACAGATAACATACAACAAGATGATTTGCAGATGGGATGTATTATCTGCTGTCATGAGGTGAGATGGGTCATATTACTGTTTTTATTTTTTAAAATTAATCTAGGTTATTTAGAATTATCAAGTTATATAGGTATATGAAATTTAATGAAAACAGATTGTAGTATAGAAACTTGCTAAAAAATGAACAAATATTGATTGCTTTTTAGAAGAGAAAATGGACTATCTTTGCATTTGGATTGCTTTTTGTTTAAGAAATATGGCTCTTCCCTGTTATTTTTTTCTAAACAAGGAAAATAATGTATTGAACATTTTATATCTTCATTCTAACTCCACATTTTCTACTGATTATACTCTGAATCTCAACATACTCAAATAAAAGGAAAATTCTGGCACTTCGGGCTGGTCTATGAAAAGCAATTTTTATTAGATGTAAGCACATTTTAAATGCATAGCTTATCTTTTTCGCTTGAGGTTCTTCAACTGTGATTTGAAAACTAATTGTTTTGGTAAGAGTTATATCAGAAACTTTCATCATCCTCTCATTATATATTCATTATTCATTTATAGGAAAAGTGTTTTTATTTTCCTTGTTCTGTGGAAGAGGGTAAAAGCTTTTCAGCGAATTATTTTGTTTAGACATTTAGTTGACGTGGGAATAATTCTAAACTTGTGTTATATTTTTTGATAGCACTTTTTAAGTTTTAAGTATCCATTGTCATAATCTGGATAAAAGTATCAATTGGAGACTGTTGGTGGATGTTGTAAAATGGAATATCATTTAAATCTGCTATGGACTCTCTTACCTCCAAAAAAAAGGTGCTGGTCTGCTTTTCCTCAAATCTGTGGTAGTCTCAAAAAAGTTAACATGAAACCCTAAAACCTCAGAGAAACAGTATCGATTCAGTTCTTAACTGCAAATCCTTCATATCATTGCTCAAAATATCCAACTTTACACCAATATTAGCCATTCTTTTTATAGTGACACCATGCTTAGTAAAAAACTTCTAAGCTCTGAGGTCAGGTGTTGAGATTGGATTCTAGTTTATTTTTTATGAATCAGATAAAGATTTCTGTGCATGAGACCATATGTGAAGATGAGAGAACAAGAACATTTCCATATCAAAGGCAATATATCTGAGGCTGCATGGTAATTAAAATGCAGTGGTTTGGACTCTGTGCACTAGCACTTAAGCAGAGCATTGCCGGGACCTTGTGCATCATGCAGGCGGTTGCCTCTTGCATACTTCTTGAAATACACTTATAATTTTGTACAAACATTTATGCCAGTCCACACTTTTCTATGGATAATTTGTATTTCATCCAAACCATTCAAAGTAGAAGTTATTTTTTGAGCTACCCCCTCATTATGGCTTTTGTGCATCAACTATTTTTATTCTAGTTGTTTGTATTTCTTTTTACCAGAATGATGGCTTGTTTATATTCAGAATCTCTTCTTGCTCTTCTAAGACCCCTTATATATCACTATATTCTCCTACTCACTCAAAAAAACCTTTCATCTTTAGGAAAGATGTGAATTATTTTCTGAACTTAATTGTAGATGCTGTAATCTATTATAAACTAATAAACCACATTTAAAAAATCAACTTCCCAGTTATTTCTACTTTATAATGCTAATATTTAGTAACCCTCACTAACTTGCACAGTACCTAGTATTGGAAAAAATTCCTTTTCAAAATGTTTAAAGATTTCTGAAATATTCTTTTTTACCTTTTAATGGCATGAAAATGTGCAGTGGCATTCTCTTTCTTTCTTAATACTTAAAGCGAAAAACAATGATTTGAAATGATAGAAATCTTTATTTTTACCTGAAGAGTTATCTCTTTGCATTTATAGGGCGATGTTTGATTCTATTTATAAAGAAGTGGGTTAGCATCTTAACCGGTAGTTATTTGGAATAGAATAGTGAAATAAAAAAATCTAACAATTGGTAGTTTAATATTGTATATATTTTAGAAAAATTTGCATCTTTAGTAACTAGCTTGAATTTGCTGCTCTGTAATTTTCTACATTTTCTATTTCCATATTTGTGCTTGCTCTATGAACATTCTGTTCTGGCACATGTGGCAGGGAATTCACTGGTATATTTTATTTACCAAGCTCTCCTGGTCTATAAAGCTTTAAAAAGATTTCTCTGGATTGAAGCACCATGTTTTTAAGACTATAAATGTGATATTATGGAATCCTTTAAGAGTTTTTGTGTTGTTAAACTTTTGGATCAAAATTGCTTAAGTATTTTGAAATGATGCTTTTTAATGATGACATATGCATAATAAATATAAGATAAATTCAAACTACGTTCTATGATGTGCATATTAGTGTCTTTGAAAACATTCTATATTCTCTCATTTCAAGTTCTTTCTTGATCTCTTTCTTCTCACAAGATAACCCTTGAAATGATCTGTTATCACTGCTATCTTTAATAATTTGTTGTTTCTAGTCACCTTAAGGAGACTAATTGAATTGTCTATCTTTAATATATCCATTGAAATGCAGAAAGGGACTTTAGTGCTCTTCATGATTTTGACTTTACTGAGCACAGTCTCTTTGCTTTTCTGAAAAGTAGTTCTTTAAAATCAGACAAAGAAAATTAAAGATGCTTTACTTTTTCCAGCTACAGAAGCACAATATATGGAAAAAAGAAAATGCAATGCAATGGATTTTTTTTTTTTGAGAAGCATAGGTTTTAAATGGAACAAATTCTAATGCATGGTTACAAATGTTTTCTTTTATACTTCACAAACAGGTCATTGGGTAACATGATTGAGCACTTACTAAGTTATGGGCACCGTGAAGGGCATTTCTGAAGCCACAAGTCTTTACTTTGAAAAATTTTTCTATTGAAGATTTTTAATATTAAGTAGGTGGGGAAATTTAGGCACAGTTGTCATAGTCCTAAACAGATCATTGGTAGAACTGGAGAAGAGTGCTCCTAAGAAAGAATAATTCATTGTTCTTTCCCGAGAAAGAATATCAAAGGGCAAGGATGTTGTTATTTTCTTAGAAATAATCTCCAGCTATCTTCATGGGCAATGAACTTTCTATGTAGGAAAAGTCAACTGCCCCATCTACCACCAGTAAATCCATGGCGTAATCCCTAACCCTCCATTTCTTCATCTCTAAAATGGGAGTAATAATATCTACGGCATAGGTTTATTGTGAGGATTAAATGAGATAAATGAATGTAAAGCACTAAACTCAGGACTTGATATAAAATAAATATTTAAAACATGTTATCTATTTCTGTTGAAGTGGTACCATATGTAGAATTATACAGATCTGGCTTCTCATTTCAGCTTCACTATATGCTTGCTATGTAATCTTTGGCAAGTTACATGACCCGTTTCTTTTCCTCTTATGTGAAATACAAACAGCAGTACATGTTCCTTCCTTTCTTTCCTAGAAAGGAGAATTCATTAGTATTCTGGCAGACTTGGGTTAGAGTACTGACTAAATGCAGGGTTTGGATGTCCAGCTCTCAAAGTTTGAGAAAATTCCATTTCTAAGGACTGGAAGAGATTTTCAAAAGGTCATCTCATCTTTCATCCTGAGGGTATATTGATCCCCCTTTTCTCCATTCTAATCAGTTAAGAAGCTCTCTTTATTTTGAAAGCCTGCAAAGACGAGATTTTATACTCTTCTTTGGTTATGGATTTCAGTGATTAACACCAGGAAGTTCTTTATGCCAAATGTACACATCTTAATCTGTTTTCTCTTGCTTTCATTTTAAGAAAAAATGGAAACATATATTCTTCATTTGAGTGATAGACCTGCAGGTGAGAAAACCAAAATTAACTTTCAATTTTTACTTCTTCAATCTTTCCTTTGAAGTCTTATTTCCTAAACTAGTTTTGTGATCTTAAAAAGTTATGCAATCTCTTCAAGCCTCAATTTTCTAATTTTTAAAATGGAGATTATGATAGAATTTATCAGATAGGGTTATTGAGAAGATTAAATTTGAAGATACAGTTTATAGAAGTATGTAGAACAGTTCTGGATAACTGTATTAGGATTAATTGACAGTAGTAATGTGATCAGTAGTAGAACCTTGGCATGAAAAGGATCCTTAATTCTCTTATGTTTTATAGAACTCGGTTTTCAGAGTGCTTCCTATTCATTGCCTCATTCAATAAAAGGTATGCAGGGTAGATAACCTTACCAGTCATACTAACTTCCTACTTGATATGAGTATGTTTCAGTGGGTTTTGCTTCAGGATATTATTCACTACAAACAAAACTTGTATGTCATAAATTAGTGTTGGCTTTTTTGGCCCTCTTTTTCCCCCCAGTCTCTTCTATATAATGTCAGTGCTCATTTATTTTATTTTCATACTTATTTCCAGAGCCAAACCAATGCTGCATTTCCCATATACCAATGTAAATGACTAATACCATGCTGATCAGAAGTATTAAATGTCAGTTATATATGTCTTTGATTACTAAAATTAGAAAATATTTAATTATTACATAAGAAGTGTGTTTTTTTTTTGATAGGCAGCAGTCTTTCAAAATATGGGGTTTATGAGGGAGGATTAATTAAAGGATCCTTGGTTGTGAAAAAGATAGGAACCACTTGATTACATGATATCAAAAATGAAAATACATGGTCCTAGTGAGGAGGTATGAATATTGATAATTCTTTGTGGTGTGCTAGTTGCTATAATGGAGAGATATATAAAAGCAGAAGTACCTGTGTTAAAGAAAGCTTCTGGCAGGAGGTGGACTTTGAGCTGTGATTTAAAGGATGATTAGGAATAGGCTGTTTGAGGTAACATCCTGAAAAGCATTGGACCTGGGGGAAACATTTGATAGTAATATTGACTATTTTGTAAGTCTGATACTGAAATGTCTCATATTTATGTCTTTGTGAGACACAAATATATATAGACAAAAAGGCCATGTCTGCCATGAATGTGATGTGGCCATAGGCTAGCAGCTTAACCACTGCACTTCTCTTTCTTAGCTCAGTTTTGTGGTCAGGGCCATTGTGAGTACATTTTAAGGCACAGAGGAATTTTTCAAATTATTAGTTTCCTTCAAATATGTCAACTAAGTATGAAAATAAGTGGCTTATTAATATAACGAACTAATGAGCAGGACTATGAATTAATAAAACCTTATATCTTGCACTGTAAAGAACTTCCTTTTTCCTTGAGTTGGCAAGCATAGTCAAGAGAAAAGGCAGTATTTGGAAATTTTTAGATCTGGTTGTTATTTCTGATTTTCCCTTATTTGTTATAGGTATTTAGGTACCTCCCATTTATAATTAAGTTTTTCCAACTGTAAAAATGGCATAGTCCATAACTTCTTTTTAAATTGAGGAATAATATGAAAATAAAATAATCCTCGGTGATTCAAATTTTTTGGAACAAATTATTATTATATAGTGATGATGGTAAAACAGCAGCAATAGCAGAAGCAGTAGTAGTAGCAACAATCCCTCTTTACTCTTGACAAATTTCAAATGGGGATGCTAAATTCATCCTTATTTAGTTTTGTAATCTGAGATCTCATGTTTTCTAATAAATTTTTTAATGCTTTTTCTTTGATCCCACAAGCCTTCTTTTCTGTTTTTGGTTTGGAAGTTTTCTGGTGTTTAATAACTTGTTTCTTCAAATTAAACATACCTATTGTGATTTTGCAGCTAATATGACTTTGTTACATAATCACTTTCTGAAAAGAGCTTGGTGGTGACATAAGTTGGAGAAGTTATGGTTCTGGCTTCCAATGGCCTTAATCTATTGTTTTCCTTAACACTGCTTTGGCATGCTGGAGACTTGCAGTGTTGATAATACCATGAAAAATATGGTGAAATCTCTTCATTATAAAGAAAGGCTCTGAAGCCGAGTAAAAGGAGGTAAGAAATGATGTGAAAGTTCTATTAAACAGTTCAAAAACACCCCTATAGTCATATTAAATTAGTTATGATGCTTTAAAGAACATTTCCCTTTAGGACTTTCAGTTGAGTTATTTAATTAGAAGCAAAAACCTAAAAAAAAAAAAAGAAAATAAAAATTGAAATGATACAGCAACTGAACAAAGTTTAACTAACTTGGAACACAGCACATTAGTTAACTGAATCTCAGGAACATTTTTTACTCTTAAATCTGAAGATCCAAATGCAGATTGGAAGAAAATTGAACTATTTTAAAATTTCTTAGCTGTAATCCTTTCCTACTATAAAGATGTGTATTGACAATAGATATATTGAGGTTTAAAAAGAATTTTAATCTTGGAACAACTAAACTGTATGTTATATTTAATTTTTATTTTACTACAATATTCTAAGGCATTATTAAAATAAATTTTCTGCTTTTCTAAGGTTAGACCCTTTAAACTTTTACAGACAACAGTTCCAGAGAATGCTTCTATTTGTACTTTTTGTATAGGTTTGTGTGTTTTACAGGTATGTTAGGGCAGAGTCATGCACACTGAATACTTATGTGTTTTAAATTGTGTAGCATTTTGTAACATGCTTATTTTCTCTGAGGCAGATATATATAGCAGCCTAAATTGAGTGGGACTAGTGAATTTAGGGACTCGTAAAGCTCACGTTTTAATTATGACACCTTGGGACCATTTCCAAAGCACTCATAATTAGCCATGTCTTAGTTGTGAAGTATTATGTTTAATTTCTTCTTTATGTCCACATGGAAAACTGTGTCATCAGGAGCCGTGTGAGTAAAGTATATGCAAAAGTATACCCCTTCATATTGTATGCTAATTAAAAAATATTTTGTTAGCATCACTTTTACATCTCTGAGCTATTCACTTCTTGTTTTTTGATCTGTCTGTACACTAGTTTCTATTAAAATGCCAAGCAAATAGGGCATTTGTATCAATTGTCCTTTAAATTTTATGAGGCTATGATTATATAGTCTCTGGTTTTGCTTATTTAATAAATTTATACCTGAGATAATTTGTAAACGAATATAATTTCATTAAATTTAGTAAGAGGGGCATTAAGTTATTTGGTCATCCTAAATTGTCTCAAATGAAGCCTCCATTTAGTTAAATAAGTATATTGCTAATGCATCTTGAAAATATTTTTAATTATTAATAAAATGTTTGTTTGAATGTTTTCACATAGTAGCACAAGTTGATATCCTCCCTGCCTGATTGGGGTGAATGTAGCATTTATAGTAGCCGAGGTGAAAGGAACAGAATTTAGGATTTTTAAGTAGGAAAAGACATAGCGATCTTAGGTGGTTTGGATAGCCTATGAGCAACTGGAAAGTGTTGTTGGTAAGGGTGAAGTTGGAAGGATTCCTGTGGCAAGATAATTTTAAGGCTTATTTGGGAGAACTTCTCACTATAATAGAATAGTGGTGACCAAACTATTTGGGTAGAGCAAAATGTTTACATGTGTATATTTATTTGAAATTATAGTAGTCACCCCTTATCCATGGAAGATATGTTCCATGACCTCCACTGGACGCCGGAAACTGTGGATAGTACTAACCCCCATATATACTGTTTTTTCCCTATGCATACATACTAAAGTTTAATTTATAAATTAGACACAGTAAGAGATTAACAATAACTAATAATTAATGTATTTTAATAGAACAATATAACAGTATACTGTAATAAAAACTATGTGAATGCGGCATTAATTCATAAAATAAGGGTTACTTGAACACGAGCACTGCGGTCTTATAACTGAGACTGCTATTAAGTGACTAACAGGCAAGTAGTGAATACAGTGTGGATATGCTGGACAAAGAGATGATTCACATCCAGGGAGGAACTGAGTGGGATGGAGTGAGATTTCATCACTCTACTCAGAATGGTGTGCAATTTAAAACTTATGAATTGTTTATTTCTGGAATTTTCCATTTAATATTTTTGGACTATGGGTGACAGCGGGTAACTAAAACCATGAAAAGTGAAACCGTGGATAAGGGGGACAACTATATATACATGTAATGTTGTGCTAATAAATGCTATAAAGCATTCATAAGTAGATAGTAAAAGAAAGATAAAATAAATAATATTTTAAAACTGTGTTTCCTCCAAAACCTATAATTTAATATGCTTGTTATTTTTAAAAGTCTTAATTTAACACTTTGTGATAAAGTGATTTAAAGGTTTGGTTCCAAGTTCAGTTTACTTTGCTCCATGGTTTTACTGCTACCACAGCTGAAAATGATAACTCAGAAAGAAAAATAGATCTAAATGGAAGAAGTACATCTTTGTTTGCACTTATTAAATTGTTGTACCAATTTATTAATCCTATACACAACTTATGCAAAAAAAGTTTTATTAAAGTTTGGCTATAGGCATTAAAAAAAAAAAAAAGTTTGTCTAATAATCTCTGTCTTCTCCTGGAAGCAATCAGTTGTTTTGCCAATGAGATTGCAGGTATAGCTTTTTCATATTTTTAATAAGTGGGCTTGAAACCTATTGAAACTCTTTGGAACATCATTAAACAGGTTAGAATATTCTGTAGCCAATTTTTAAACTGAAAACAGATGAGAGTTTTTATAGGTGATAGACATAGATTTTTTGGTAACAAAATCACACTGTGATGGAATCGTTTCCAAACATGTTTTCAAAATACTTTTTCATAGCATGAATCTATTTTGAAAAGCATTTACTTTCTCATTTGATAAAATATCACCTTTACCTTGAAGATACAGATTAAATTTATGTGATGGTATGTATGCACTCACACTCTCTTTCTTTCTGTCTCTGTCTCTCTTTCTGTCTATCTATATCTATCTAATCTAGCTACTTGGTAACACACACAGCACCTTGTCATCACATAAAAGGCAGCATGTTTAGTATACTAATTTTTTAGTTCCTTATCTTAAGTTTGGAAACTTTGCCATGAGATAAGCAGGGGACCCTTTGGGTGGTACAAACAGTTCTCCTGGTTACATCTCACTTCAAATAATTGTAACGATTTTACTATGTTTTACAGGTCTATTTAAAAAAGTAATTGCATCATCATGTAGCACTTGGCTTCAACATTGTGTCGCAATTGCTTGGCTATGAATGATGTAGTTAGTGAAGTCCATGGTGCTGTTTCTGCAATCTTATCTCTGTTTTTTTCCTTTAGCCTAGCTAGAGTAACCACTTCACCAGTGGTTACACTTTGTCCGTTTTCCCTAAAAATTACTTTTATTTAAAAAAGTAACACTGTTGAGATTATATTTTCATTGGTACATATTTTAGTGGCTCACTCAAAAGTAGCACTTTGCCTTTTTAAATATCATAAACTGAGGCATGTTAAAAATGTACATTCATTTATCTGAAAAGCAATCATTCTACATAACTTTCTTTCTTACATCTTCAGCCACATTTTCTATGTAGCTTCCAACATTGTTACAGTACTCACTGCACAAACCCAGAGGACATCATTCTCATTGCATTTTAGGTAAATGGTTACCCACAGTTTTGCATATGGCAACTCTGATTTTTTTAGCATGGAAATACATTTAAATTTCTTGTCATATTGTCTTCTGTGTATTATTTTAGCCATTTTTATAGCAACAGGAAGAACAAGTGCTTTTCTAATAGCATATGGCTTTTTGTCTTTTATAGTTAAGGAACTCAAAAGAGGTTTCTAAACATTTAACATTACAGTTGGCGAAATTTTGTAAAATATTGGGTTATTATATGAGTGTAAATATTATTGTAAAAGTTGCAGCAATTGCAAAAATTTATATCTATATGCTTATTTTTCAAATGTCTTACTGATTGTAATGGCTTCATGTTCTTATTAACATCTCAAAGTAAAATAAGTAAGGTACACTGTTAATGATACTAGATATAAATCTATATTTCAAATTCTTTTCTTGATAAGTAAAAAAAATCTTGGACTATTTCTTGTCAGGTCTGCTTGGATCATCATTGTTTTTATCCTGTATTGTGGTCTCTAAAGGGCTACTACTACAGTATAAGTGTTTACTTGGTCATGATATGATCGTCACTAAGGCCTATATTATTAATATTATCCTCAAACTATATTCTCTTTGGAAGGATCTTTTTAAACCATTTGAGCATTTGTTCAGGGTTAACTTAATAAAACTAGATAGTATTATCTATAATCAGTCTCTTCTTTTCCTCTGGTACATTAACATTTCCCATATATACCCAGAGTCTTAATCTGTATTTAAATTTAAGAAAAGATTAGTTTTTCTTACTTTTAAAATAAATAAATATACACAAGTATATTTATACTATAGTCTGAGGAGTTGTGGGCCCACTTTACAGACCACAGAAATATAAAAGTAAATGGGAAAACGAGATGAGGGTGTGATGGCTCAAGGAAGAAAAGCATTGTTTCCAGAGAACACTCTCTTGGGGCAGGATCTCTCTGAAGAATAGAGCCAGTCACTGAAAACCTGAGACAGGAAGTGGGCTACAGATTTATCAGTATTGGGGTTCAGAAAATAGTAGTGTGGCATTTTTACAGGGTTCAGTTTGAGAGAGGAAACAGATTTAAGCCATCTTTTATTCCTTAAGGCAAACCAATTTTAGTCATTTGTTGGCATGAAGGGATCAGTGAGGTTCCATAGTTAAGTGTGTTTATCATGTTGCAGCAATGGGGTGACCAAATGGAGGATCGCTCGTCCCTCGAATGGCCAGGGGCTCTTTGTTGCTTCTATACTCAGCCTTCCTTGGATTTAGATAACAAAGCAGAGTTGGGAAAAGTGAGTAAGGCAGCAGTGAGGGATAGCTATAGGCTAACATTGTCTTTGGCATTCTTTTCTCTCTTTCCCCCTTTTCTCTAATTTGATATACTAGTTGTGCAACCTGGTATAGCAGCAGGAACCCAGTTTGGGAGTTTCAGCTCTGCCAATGAACTTTGCGTGACTTTGGCTAAGTCAGTTCTTTCATGGAATTCGTTTCTTATTTGGTAGAATGGGAAGCTTGATGATCCCCAGAGAGGTTCCACTCTGACATGCTGGTTATACCCTTCTGGGATAAGGTATTATGCAGCCTCTTCACATAAAACTTTCAATGACCTTCCCCATCCTGTATGTCACTCTCAAGGCACCATGTCCACACTGCCTTCTAAAGTGAAAAACGGCTAGAGGTTTAATTTTATAAGTGAATTTATGCTGGTGGACTCATGAGCAAAAACTGTAAAATATTTCTAACTTATTCTCTTCACTCACCAGACAACTTTGATAGAGTGCATTTCCATAATGCGATCCTAGATATTGCACTTGCTTTCTAACCTAAAGCGGCTAATGAGAACTTTAGGAAGGAAGTATTAACATCTGAAGGGTTGTGTCTGTGAAGGTGTTTGGGCTGGATGAGATAGGCAGGGCATTGGGACACAGCCATCGATTCATTGCATGTGTTTGGCCAGGCTGGCAGCTGTGGCCAGTGCCAGGTTTTTTGAGTATGGTTTCTGTCACCAACTGAGTTGGCTGTCTTTGAAGTCTGCTAGTTAACCTCTTCCAGAATCTTAGAGTGCAACTATCACTCAGGAAGAGGAGGACACCCTCCCCCTTATTTTCATTAAGAACTTAATCCTCTTCTTCCAACAATTTTTTGAAGCATTTAAAAATGAACAGATTTCAGATTTTCTCATTTTCTTTTCAATACCTATTCATTGCCACAGATGGAGGCAATATTGAGTAATGAAATAGACACATATTACCAAATATATATTGGGCAATTGCCATACACCAGACGTATTTCTGGGTGTTTTCATAAGATGGAGATAATAACCTGTTTCATAGTTTTTGAGAGGTTTCAATATACAAAATACACTTGGATGAGTGGCTAGTATGTTGTAAGCTCTCATTAAACATTAGTAATTATTATTTTATTATTTCATTTGCACAACAATTCTAGGAGGTAGATGTGATTATCTTTATTTTGTGGACAAAGAAATTAAAGTTTGGAGAGGGAAAATAACTTCCCCAAGGTCACATAGCTGTTAAGTGGCAGACCGTAGTCTAAATCCAGATGTCCTGGCTTGAAGTCCCATGGTATTTCTGCTGTATAATACAGCTGCCTATAACAGGCAAGGAAGTCATGAGATTTCCCCCAGATAATGTACAAGCTAGACAACAAGAAGCTTAGATAGTTGGGATAATGAGGAGCTGGACATGCTGTCATTTGATGTTGAATTTCAGTGGGGTTGGCTATTAAGGTCATCCCTGCTTTATATGGCTTGATGTTAACTGAAACTCATGTATATCAGAATGATATCTTCTCTTTGCATAGCTCTGACCTCAGCTTTACGTAGTTCAGATATCATGGTTTGATCTCAAAACCTTGCAAAGTGAGGACCTGGCTCCAATATACAGTAGGCTTAGTTAACACAGTATAGTGCAAAACAAGCACTGCCTATATTTTTGTCAGCTTCACATTCACATACAGAAACTCAGATTCTCTTTCCTCTGGACCAGTGAGAAAGTTCATTTCCATTTGATGATCCATGCATTATCTTTTGCATTCTTTTACTTATAAGGGTCTATTCCTGCTAAAGGAGAGCACTGTGAAGTCTCTGAAGGTCACTGATGAATGGCTCTTGGCTTATAGGCCACCACCTCTGACATTTTTTGTACGCAGCAGATCTCTCTGTACTTTGAATTACCTGTTTTCTTTACTTAAAGAAAAAAACTCTCCTGCTCTCCATTACGTGTCTGTTTCTTTCTGAATTGATGTGTTTCTATCTGTTTCAGCAATGTAGAGGAAGGCCAGTGAGCCAGTTATCTATCAGTGGGTGTTTTACTACATGAAAAGTGATATATAGAAGTAGACAGTGAGCAGCCATTAGGCAAAAACTGGATCAACTTAAATTTCTTCTTAGATATAGATGCTTAAATTCTTTTTAAGCACTTAGTAGTATTTCAACTTGAATATAGATACATAGATTGCATAGATGTCAATTTTAGGCCAAGATAATATTGAAAATACCGATGCTTTGAATCTCCTCTTATCCCAAAAGTTAAAAAATATTCTCCTCCCTCGAATTTCATCCTGCTGCCCCCTCCCTCACTTTTAAGATTGTTTTAAAGCCTGTCCTTAGTTTTTTTTGTAAAGCATTCTGACCAGTAGAAATCATTTGCTGACTCTAATTTTATTTCTCTTACCTGTACAGTGCTGGAGAATTGGTTTGGGGTAAAGTGAGCTGTGGCACTGTGGCTAAGAGCATACTCTACCACTTTCTAGCAGTGCGAAATTGGGCCTGTTGCCTTAATTTCTGTAGACATCAGTTTCCTTAGCTGTAAAATAGTACCCACTTCTTAGGGTTGCTTTAGGATTAAATGAGCAAGTGTAAGTGCATAGAACAGTGCTTGGCATGTGGTGCAATGCAACTCTTAGCTATTGTTAAAGTAAATGCCTTTAAAAGGAGAATCTGGCTCAAAGTAAAGAGTACTATATTCAAAATATTTTATCGAAGGGGTAAAAATGAAAAAACTACTAGGATGTAATGTGAAATCATCCTATAATTTTCCCCAACACAGTGACTCCAGAGTACTTTTGAGAGATAGTGCTAACTATTCTATAGTACTAGGTACTTTGAGAACCTCTTCAACTGCAAATCACAAATCTATTGGGACTAAATTTTCTTTATTATAATGCTGATATCTTCATTTTTGAGTGTCAGAATTTGACTAGTTGATTTGAGTAAAGAGTGAGTTTGGGTATGAGTTTTCTAAGAGCTAGATTTGTGACTGTGGCAGTAATTGAAGAAGCAGTGGTGAACTTAAAGAGGCAGTAGCTAGCAGATAGGGCATCCCACAGGGAGGGCCCAGGTGCAGCCTGGCTTGGCTAGTGATTGCAGACCTGATTTCTAGGCCCTAGAAGCTTATGAGTGGAGGCAGCTAGCTGAGATTGGGGTGGGGAGTTGGTAACCTCTATTTCTCTCAAGGATTTTTTATGTAGGTTCCAGTGTCCTGTGGACCCAGGAGGCACCCCACAAAAGCGCCTCAGCTTCAGCCAAACATGGCCAGGGATTGCAGGCTTAACCTCCGGGTCCCAGAAGATTCCTAATGGAAGCAGCAGATTGGCTATGTTAGATCTAAGATTTGAACCCAGGTTTGATGACAAAAGCTAAGCTCTTTGCACTAATGACTCCATGCTGTTTCCCTGATGAAGAAGGCACCAGTAGAGGAAAGGAAAATAGCTAAGGCAGTGGAGGCATCTATGAGTGCAGCATCTAGAAGGATAGGTGGTATATAGTATCTGGTAGGGCAGCTGTGAAACCAGAGGGGTTGCCTGTAGGTAGCAGTGCCGTTGTGATGGTGCTGGAGGAGATGGCAGTGGTATGGTAGTTATTATAAGCATCATAGATAGAATAGAACTTGGGAATGCCTTTCTGTAGTACTTTTATACTATTTCCTATAGTATTTAAACCTGAAATCATAGACCCCACAGTCTCTGTATCAGTGGAACCTCAGAGTTGAAAGGATGTTCACTCTGATCACTCTTTTTGTGGTGTGATTTTATACACTTGATCATTTAGACCACGCTGGAGGAGCAATGGTAGAGACATTACTTCCTCCTTTCCACCAGAATGTAAGCCCCTTGTGGACAGGAATATTGCCTGTTAGTTTAATTTTTAGTGACTGGAGCAATGCTTGGAACCTAATAGCATTTAGTAGACACTGTTGAATGAAAGAATGCTTGGACAACTTGTTTAAAAGTTTTGTTTTATATATTGAACAATATTATGTACCAAATGTTATCTCATTTAAGTCTTACTTTAACCCTGTGAGGTATGCATTATTATTTCCAATTTAGGAAACTGAGACTCAGGAATTAACTAATTTTCTTAAGGTAACATTGCTAAAACATGATGGTCAGTATTTAAATCTGTGAGTGTAACCGCTACATTATACTGTGGAATTATCACCTCTGTTGTTCTAGATGATATATTTTTTTAATTAAAGGAGCCTAAATGTTTATGGAAGCCACCATATACTGTTGATTCATTAATCTTACTGCCAACTAAAACTCACAAGCCTTTTAGTTACCATGTCTCATCCTTCCTGTACTTGAATTGCTGGTGTTTTTGGAACTAAGTGCAGAAGCTTGCATTTATTCCAGATATATTTTCTTTGGTTAGATTCATTCGATCTTTCTTTATTAAGACATTTTGGTATGGTATGGTTTTACAATTTTATTAAATATTTTTTGGCATTTTTGATAAAATTTTTCCCTTTAGTTTTGTTAATATTCTGTAAAACACGTTGATAAATTTTCTATTGCTTATCTGTCCTTGTTCTCAAATTTTTTGTTGCTTAACTATCCTTGTTGTCAAATAGTTATGGTATGTGTTTATACATATATACATTCATACTGCTGAATTTGAATTTTGTATATATAAATTATGATTTGTATATATAAAATCTATGATTCATTTATTTTGGTACTGTTTTATAGAATTTTGATAGGATCATGTCAGCTTCATAAAGTGAACTTGAAGCTTTCTCTTTTTGTGCTCTGGAAGCATACGATTTATCTATTGTCTACTGCCATATTTGTCTTTTGGAAAACATAGGAATTATCAGTTCTTTAAAAATTAAAAAAAACTTACCTGTAAAACTATTTCACCTTCACACTTTTAAAATAAATTGATATTTAACAGTATTTTATTGGTCTGGTCATGTTACCTACTGTTTCTTGAGACAGTTTTAGTAATTTATATTTTGCAGGAAAATAATCTATTTTCTGTAGATTTAAAAAATATATTGGCATAAAGTTGACATAATATTTTCTAAATTCCTTCTTTTCCATATCTGTGGTTATATTCTTTTTCTTATTCCTTATGTTTTTAATTTTTGTTAAGATCTTTTGGATTCCGATTCTGTCATTTAACATATTAGTTATTAGAAACTTTGTTGAGCATTTAACCTGCATTTACTTATATATCCGCAAGACTTAATAAAATAAATTCAACAAACATTTAAGTGTCTTCTATGACAGATAGATGCAAGAAATACAAAGGCAATTAAAGAATGTCCTACTATAAGAAACTTACAATATAGCAAAGATATTTGAGACCATTTGTTAAATGGCTTGCTGAAATTCAGATACATTATTTCAAATGAATTGCTCATCTAGCAATAAAGTACTCCGACAAAGAAACAAAGAAGTTAATATAATAGGACCTGTTCCTGTTTGGTCCTGATGATAACCTCTTGTCCTTATAGGTGGTCATTCTAGATTCTTGTACCAGTAATTAAGTCCATGTAAGGAATGTGTCACAGAAACATACCTTGCTCATTCATAGAGATTCTGTTGGAAAGATTTGTAGGGGATATTTTAACCATTCTAGAATTTTATACATTTTATCAGCCAGAGAGGTTCATTTTACCTTTTGGTATGCATACAGATCACCGGGGGATCTTATTAAAATGCAGATTCTTAGGTGAGGCATGAGATTCAGTATTTCTAACAAGCCACCAGATAATGTCATTGGTGCTTTTCTGCAGGACTGCTGACTGGGATCACAGTTTGAAGACGGAAGAATGCTATATATTCTGTCTTATAGTTAGTAAGATGCCAAGTTTTATAAAATTAACAAATAGAGCATTTAGGCTAACATTAAGAAGACTGATAGTGTCTCACATGTTGATGAGGATGCAGAACAACTGAAACTCTCATGCACTGCTGGGGGAAGTGTAAATTGTAATGTTTTGAAAACTTTGATATTATATACAAAAGTTAAACACATGCCTATCTATGACAGCAATTTAACTCCTAGATATATATTCAAGAAAAACAAGTACTTATGGCCACTAGAAGGCATACATGACATGTGCATTAACATTTTTTTGCATTAATATTTTGTTTACAATATTCACAAACTGTACACAACCCAGATGTTCATCAACAGAATAAAGGAGAAATAAATTGTGTTATACTTATTCAGTGGAATACTACACAGTAATGAAAACATGAATGAATCTCACAGACATGCGGAAAATAGAGAAGTAGATTAAAGAGAAAGAAATAGAGCTTGATAAAGATTAGAGGACATAGGAGATAGAGTATGTACTATGATTCCATTTATTAAACTCAAGAACTGGCATAACTACAATTATAGAAGTCAGAATGGTGGTTATCACTGGGGATGGGTTATTAATTGGAAAGAGGCATGTAAGAACTTTCTAGGGTGCTAGGGATGTTTTATATTTTAGTCTGGATGGTGGTTACATGGGAAAATACATATGTAAAAATTCATTGTGTGAATTCATTGACTGAACTTAAAATTGGTGCACTTTTCTCAGAGCTTTAAAAGAAGATATCTTTGAATTTCAAACAGGCCTGTATGTATTATTTAGCCATGAAATTGATTTCCAAGGGAGTTGTTATGTGTTCAAATTCACATTTATTTACTACATGAAAATATTGAAAATATATTTAAAGATAGTGAATTAATGGAGTTAGCTGATTCCTTTTTTAAAAAATTAATTTTTTATGGTGACATTGGTTAATGAAATCTGGTAAGTATCAGCTGTACGTTTTAGTAGTAATGCATATATATATTTACATTGTGTGTTCACCTCCCATAGTTAGATTTCTTTCTGTCACCACATATTTAATCCCTTTTACTCCATCTACCTTCCCTCTCCCCTCTGGTAACCACTAGTCTATTGTCCATGTCCACGAGTATCTGTTTGTTTGTCCTGTTCATTTGTTGCTTTTAGGTTTATATCCTACATATAAGTGATATCATGTGATTTTCAACTCTTTCCGTCTGGCTTATTTTGCTTAGCATGATTATCTCGAGGTCCATCCATGTTGTTACAAATGGCAGTATTTCATCTTTTCTTATGGCTGAGTAATATTCCATCGTATATATGTACCACATCTTCTTTATCTAGTCATCTATTGTAGGACCCTTTGGTCGCTTCCATGTCCTGGCCACTGTAAATAATGCTGCTATAAACGTCAGTGTGCAAATATCTTTTCGGATATGAGCTTTCAAGTTTTTGGGATAAGTACCCTTATTCCTTAAAATAACAAGTAGAGTTGTTATTGAATTTTAGGATAGTAGAATCACAGCTCAAACAAATTTTGGTTAAATCAGAACAATGCCATCTTTTGTTTTGAAGGAAGAGGTGAAAATACTCTAAAAACAAGCTCATTAGCTAATTTGGAAATCAAAACCAAAAAAACATTAAATAGATGTGTGCTTTGTCTTTTTACACTTCAAACCTTCCCTTTCAATTTGTAACTTCCTGTTCTCCATCCAGATGCCTTAATACTCATTGCTATAAATTCTCACTGCCTAGGATTCCTCATTGTTTCTTATTCAGGACTGATCTTAAATCTATCTTTATCTCTACCTTTATTTCTCTAATATTTTCCATGCCCCTCTTTCTTCTCATGGGCCATAGAGTTCCATAGCTTTCAGACATTTTGTAAACAGTAGAGCACTTAAAAAAATCCTAATTTATGGCAATCTAATAAAGATATAAATTTTGGATGAAACCTTGACTGCTCAAATTTTTTCAACTCTTCCTACAATTTTCTCTCTTAGTTCACTGTTTTCCTTTGCCCAACAACAATATAAGGGTGGGATATACTAGGGGAAAATAATCAAACACAAGCTAACGCAATATTTTTACTTTACCTCAGAAGGAAACTGAAGTACAAAAAGGCCTTCACAGCTGCTAGTGATCAGCTACCTCAGGTTATCATACAATTAATAGAAATTGCTAAGTAAAATTAAAATGTGAAAAAAAAGATTAAAAAAAAATCTTTAAATGCAATTTGAATGCATTATAGTGATGCCAAAAATCTACTTTTCAAATTGTGTTCATAGGCAAGTAACCGCAATTCAAAACTATTTGTTAAAAGGAAACAGTAGTCACATCCTAAAAACAATAATGATATTTTTTGACAAAGGCGCCAAGATAATTTAATGTGAAAATAATAGTCTTTTCAACAGATGATTCTGGGACAAATAGATATCCCATGCAAAAGAATGAAGCTGTACCCCCACCTTATACCATACTCAAAATAAACTAAGTATAAGAGATAAAACTATAAAACTCTTAGAAGAAATCATTGGAGTAAATCTTCATGATCTAGGATTAGGCAAGGGTTTCTTAGGTGTGATATCAAAAACATAAGTGAAAAAAATATGTTGGACTCCATTAAAATTAAAAACTTTTGTGTTTCAAAGGAAACCATCAAGAAAATGAAAAAGATAACCTATAGAATGGGTAAAAATATTTGCAAATCATGTATTGATAAGAGATGGGTCTCAAGAATAAAGAACTCAACAATAAAAAGACAAATAGCCCAACTTTTGAAAAGAGCAAAGTATTTGAACTGATATTTCTCCAAATGCAATTACAAGTGGCCAAAAAGCATATAAAAAGGTGTTCAAGATCATACTCATTAGGGAAATGCAAATCAAAATTGCAATGAGATATTACTTCCCACACTCTTGGATGGCTATAATAATAAAAACAGACACTAACAAATATTGGTGAGGATGTGGAGAAATCGGAACCCTTACACATTGCTGGTGGAAATGTAAAATGTTGCAGCCACTTTAGAAAAGTCCAGCAGTTTCTCAAAAAAGTTAAACATGTTATTACTACATGACCCAGAACTAGTTGAGACACAGTGTCAGAAATAGAATATGTGACTTTAATAGCAAGAAGGAAAATCAAGAAAGGTATAGTAAATAATATTATGAAAAGCAATGCATATTTAAATTATTTTATATAGCATAATAGAGTTAATATTTAAAAATTTTCTAGCCATGCCCCTTTTGCTTACAAATTTAATAAAGTGGGATATAATGTACATTTGAAAATGGAACTTGTCTATATGTGAGATTCTGTTTTTAAAATTAGGAATTAGTAAAAATAAAGAAATTAGCTTCTTCACTTCCCCACTTTCTCCCTTCCACCCTCCCTCCCTTCCTTCCTTCATTCTTCTCTTTGTTTTCTTTCATTTTAAAAGTTTTTTCTATTAATTATTTATACTTTTGAAAATTTCCCTATTAATTTTTAAAGATAGCTATCTGATGTGTAATATCTTGGAGGGGCTATTAAATGGAGATAAAGACCTTTTGCATAGGAGTGTTGAAAGGAGATGCGAAATAGAGTAGTATATTTATTCTAAATCCGAAAATCCCCATTTTCATATTGCAATTTCTTTAAAAATCTCTTATAATTTTCATTCTTTCTTTAGTATATTTTCTCAAAATGTATTTGGATTTTAAAAAAGGATAATGTTTCAATTCAAAGGAATGGATCTCTAAAAGAAGAATGTTAAACATCATTTTATGATATTACAGAAGACATGTCTTATTACTTTGAAGTGACAAAATATGTTTTTGAGGTAGGAGATTTATGCCATGTGAATTATTGGTTGGTCTATGAATGAGGGTGGTCCCAATCCTTATCGAACTTTTAAAAATGAGCATGTGTGTAGTTTGTGGTTTTCAAAGAGCTTTTCTCAAATACATTACTTCACTGATAGTCACAATAACTCTGTGTGAAGTAGATTTGTTCTTTATTTTTAAAATCTGAAATAACCATGCAAAATGTATAAAGTATAGTTGTATGCATGTGTAATGAATACTTATAAAGTGAATTCCATGTAACGAACATCCAGGTAAAAATAACACTGACATCATCCCAGAAGTTACTTGTATCTCTTCGTAATTACACCCCCACTTTCTCTCTTTGAGGTAACCACCATTCTGTATTTAATGTTTGTCACTTCCTTTGCTCTATAGTTTTATTGCCTATGAATGCATCTCTGAACAATATAGTTTAATTTTTCCTGTTTTTGTGCATTATATAAATCATGCAGAATCAATTTTTTATGTTACAATTTTTGCTCAACATATATCATCATGAAATCTTAATTCACTAATTTGCTTTTTATTGCGTAAATATCAGAGTTTATCTTCTTTATGGACTGTTTCTAGTTGCTGGTTATTATGAACAATGCTGCTGTAAAGCTTTATGAACATGTATATCCATTCTTGGTGAACATGTGCACAAGTTTCTCTAGGTTGTATATGCAGGAATCAAATTGTTGGGTCAAAGGGTATGCCTACATTCATCTTTAGTGGATAATGTTAAACTCTTTTCTAAAGTGATTGTTTATACTTCCGCTAATAGCCTATGAGCATTCCCATTGCTTGACATCCTTGCCAACAGTTGATGGCAGACTTTTAATTTTTGCCAATCTGCTGGGTGTATAGTAATATCTCTTCATGGTTTTAATTGCATTCCAGATATTAAGCACTTTTTAATAAGTTATTGATCAAGTAGATTTCTTCTTTTGTGTCGTGCCTATTCAAGTCTTTTGCCCATTTTTCTCTTGTTTTTTTTTTTCTTTTTTAAAAAGGTGATTTGTAGATTTTTATGTATTCTGTATGATTTCTTGTCATTATATGTGTTGCAAATATCGTTTTCAACTCCTGGCTTGTCTTTGCACTCTTTATGGAATCAATCAATGAACAGACATTCTTAACTTTAAATAGTTGGGTATTTATTGATCTTTTCCTTTTTGGTTAATTGTTCCCCTGTGTTGTTTAAGACATTCTTTCCTATCTGAGGTCATGAAGATAATTTCCAATGACTTTTACACTGGTCTTTAATCCACCTGCAGATCTTTTTTTTTTTTTGGGATATTGTTTGATATAGGCATGTAGTTGTACCCCGCCCTTCACTACACACACACCCCCTTAAGGGTAATCAGCTGTCACAGATAACTTATTAAAATCCATCTTTTCCTGACTGCTCTGCAGGGTTTCTTCTGTCATATATCAAATGCCCATATAAGCCTGGATCTATTTTGGAGTCTTTTATTATGTTCTCATGATGTGTTTGTCTATCCTTGTACCCATACAATCCTGGCTTAATTATATTTGCTCTATAATAAGTCTATTATCTTGTAGAGTAACTTCTGCCACCTTGTTCTTATTTTTTAAGAGTGACTTGGTGTTTGGCCCTTTGCATTTCCATATAAATTTAGAATTCACTTGTTAAGTTTCTTAAACAAAAGCTGTTGAGATTTTAATTCAGTTTATGTTTAATTAATAGGTCAAGTTTTAGGGAAATGATACCATTATAACATTGAATCTTCCAATCGATGAATATATTTCATATCTCTATTTTTGTTCTCTTTAAAGTCTTCCAGTAAAGGTTATAAATTTCCCTGTAGGTTCTTATATAACATTAAGAAAATTAAATAGCAGTTAAAGACAATAATAACAGAGAAGTCAAAATGTTAATTGTTAAATGAGCAATACAAACAATAAATGGTTTTAAGGATTCAGAAGAGGAATAGATATGCCTACTGTTTCATAATAGATGACATTTAAAAATATATTTGGTCAAATATTAATTAAATAGTATTATTTTGATTCCCTCATAGGTGTTATGTACATGTCTGGAAATTGTCACATTTTCAGTTGGTTAATAGGTTAAAAAAGAAATCAGTTTACTAGTTATTTTATTGACTATCTTCACAGGCACTATTTTACTGATTTCTTTTTCTCCCTGTTGATGTGTCTTTTGGCTGAAATAGCTAGCCTTAAGTGGCTATTTTGGTATCATATATAAATATCGTAAGGGAAAGTTCTATATAGTCATTTCCAACCCAAGAATGTAATAAAAGTCTGAAACATGTTTGTTATAACTTCTGAAATAATGAAATAGTGCATTAATTGTTTCTTTGTAATGAATTTAGCCATTTCCATTTGACCTATTAATTATTTGAAAACACCAGAGGTCTTCTTTAGTGTGTAATATATAGACTTCAAGGGGAGAATTGAGCCACATGCATCGTTTGACATTAAGATGTAATTTATTTTTATTTTCAAAGTAGAGATTGGCATATTTAGAAGAATGAGGTGGCATTTTTGTTCCTAATACAAATAAATCTCTGTTGGTAGTGAAGGGTTGCTGTACAGATAGGTCCCAACCTTGTCACTTCTGGGGAACAGCAGTGAAATTGTTTGTTCCTGACAGCAGACAGCCCCACTGCAGAGCCCTGGTTTCATGTTACATTAAGTATTAGTGCTGTTCTTTCAGGAGCTATTATGCTATGACATCAAAGATTTTCTGACAGGGCAGTGGTAGGTTAGCACTGAAGTTGTCTACTGAAATTTTAAAGAATGGAATTAAATATATATGATCAGACTTTTATTATAAGAGATAGAGATAGAATTAGAATGTTTTAAAGAAAGTTGCAGATACAGTGGATCTGTAGGCTGGCCTCTGTCTCTGCTTGTTTAAGCCAAATTTAGTTACCTTTTATTTCTAAAGCAAGTACAAATGCCCATTATATTAATGCTAGGGTAGTCGATCATTTTCAGAAAGACATTATGAATAAGGAAAAAAACAGCCTTTTGTGAAGTAAAAGTGGTTTGGTTGACCTGCAGAGTATTTTATATAAATGAACATGTGGACAGTAATTGCAATTGCTTGTCTTCCTTCTTGCTGATTCACTAATTAGTTAAAAGGATCAAACTTCATACCCTATTAAAGTTACAGGAGTACAATTTAGATAGCAAGTAAAGAGATGAAAAGTCTTGTAACTAAAGAGGCTTAATTTTTCATAGCAGTTGTATAAATATAGGTGACTTAAAAATCAGATTACAATGTTGTCTTTTGAAAAAGCTAACTTTGGTTAAATGTTGAGAAAAATTATTAGTCAGTTTTGTTTGTATAGCCTTTCTATTTGAGAAAAATTTGAAAAAAATTTCAAATATTTCTTAAATCAATTTTTGTAGTGAAATCAGACTTGCTATAACTATAGCTTTACTATGATAGTTTCATGAAATAAAATTGGTAGTATGAACTGTCAATTAATTGTATAAGCACAATAAACAGATTTTTTTTGAGATTAAGAAAATAAATCATATATTAAAATGAATATGTTCTCATTATTAAAGTGTTCTTATTTTTAAAGTAATCGTAAATAAAACTTTTTTTCAGTTATATACTTGATACACTATGGTACATATGCTTTAGATAATATAATACTAATATTGTCAGTTGAAAAGTAACTGGAACAAAAAAGAAATTTCTTTGTAGGTACTTGTTTGTTTGATCATGCAAGATAATTTCCTTCCAGTTCAAAGTAATCTATAATATAATCATGAAAACAGTTATTTAAAAAGCTGAATTTAAAGGTCTTTTCTTTGGCATGTATCTCATAGTTTTATTCATACAGATTGAATTGCACAGGGAACTATTGCTACATCCTTTAAAAATCATTAAAAATGATTACTCTAAAATAAAATGCCCAAGGAGCTCTACTGCAGTTCTCATAACACTTGTTGAAAGTGAGATGCTTGAATTTGTAGGTCTGAAATGCATTTTGATTGTATGAAAATGCTTTCACCTTTTAAAAGTTTTTGTTTGTTTTTTTGATATAACAATGCAGTGGTAAAAAATCAAAAGAAGTGACAGGCCAATATTAAGAAAATGCTACAATGTCTTCTCTGAGGACCTTGCAATCTTATATTCTAGAAATGTTCAGAGTAGATGAAATATGTTTTCATCAGAGTAGATGAAAAATGTTACAGTTCAAATCAACAGCAGTACTTGGTGGGAAAAAACGGGAGAATGTTGGGATAGATGTTTACTCATTTAAAAGCAGTAATCCTATATAAATATTTATATTATCTATATTGTTTCAATCTTTTTACTTTTGTCAACTACAGGCATCCTTACTTAAAATGCTTTGAATTGCTATTCTGCAAACAGGTTACACATAGTTTAGAAATGTCGCCATTTGCTGGCTAAAAGCAGCATAAGTGTATGTGAAAATTTCTAGTATGGTTATTAACTGAAGGACTATAAAAAATTTTGATCTTTTTCGTGTGATAACAAAGGAGAGTATGAGCACTTTAATTTGCACTGTTTTGAAAAACTTTTAAATTCTGGTTCACCTCACTGTCTATAAAACAATTGATCAGTAGCAGTATTCCCAAGAGAGCAGATTATAGGTATAGTCAGCCCTTCACAAGGGGCTGCTAAATGAATCTTTAAAAAATCACATTTGAAATTTATTTATTTTTGAAAATTTTGTGTGTTTAAATTAAAAGCTACTGGGAAATACATTTTGGAGAATTTATTGGACAGTATGTTATGGGAGACATAATCGCTTTTTTAAAATAAAGTATTCTTCCAATATAAAAACCCTAAGCAATCAGAAAGCCCTACTAAATATATGTTACCTACTTTTTCAAATAAACAAATATTTACTAGGTGCTGACTATGTCCCAGACCCTATGGAGATAAAAAATAATTAGCATACATCTCTGAACTCAAAGAACTTAATAGTTGTTAGGGCAATACAAGAGAATATATAATCTCTTGCTGGAATGTGTGGCTAAGACTGTATCTTCAGAGATGAGAAAGAATAAAATCAGCTACAGGAAATCGGGGTAGGCTTCAGTAAGTAAACTATTAAATTGAAACTTAAAAGCATTACAGGACTTAGATTGGTATCATAGAAAGGTGAACCTCTCAGGGTAGGTGAGTTTGCCTTTGTCTTTGCTGTTTGCAAATTTATATTATTTGGATACTTTTCTTTGAGCTAATATTAATTAGTTAAACTTATTTAAAGAAATGCATTTAGAATTTTTTTCCCCAATAAAAACCTAGTTTTATTCACAGAATACCTTTTAAAATAATAATAGTTTTGTTTCTCTTTTAATGAGTAGCAGCAAAAATGACTTGAAAGTTCTACCAGTAAACAGGTCATATAACTGAGGTGAATCCTCAAAATCTAGTTTTCAGTTTTATTTGGTAGTGAAAGGTAAGGAAAGATGTTCAAAGGCTGAAAGTTTACAGAGAAGTTTTTTTTGTTTTGTTTTGAACTATCTTTGCCTTCCTGCTGCAAATGTAGCACATTTCACACATTGTATAAGTCTGTTTCAAATTTGTTCATATAAAGAGTCTCATAATTATATTATGTAGTTCTTGGCAATTTTTTACAGTTCTCTGAACTAGAGATTGTTATTACTATTCCATACCCTAATTGATGTTTTTATAGCACGATAAATATATATTTGGTAAATGCCAAGATAGCCAAAAGTTAACAGTTCATCTTAAAGTTAAAACCATTATAAAAATTAAATTACTGAGATATGATTTAAGAGCTCAATATTAGCTTCAGTTTTAGTTATTTTTATTTAATTAGCCACAATTTCTTTTTACTAAAGCAAAACATTCAAACCAAAGACGACTGTGAAGATCATACAATGTAAGAGAAACAATACCATTTTAAGTAAATAGCCCCATTTATGCCAGATGGTAAACTGCATATTTAAGAAACAAAATTTATCATATATATTTCTGATTTTTGGTGAGAATATTTAAAGTAGTGATCATATTAGTTATAATTTTCTATAATTCTCATATATAAAATGATTTCTCTTACCACATAATTAGATAAACATTTAAATAGAATTTTTTGTTGATATTTGAATTACTTTGCCTTTTAAATGGGCAACAGTACACAGAGTGAATTCTGACTTTTTTACTGTATTGCCACTGTATTTTGTTTAATTTTGAGGTATACTCTAACTTTCAAAAAAACTGATAAGGTATATTTATTTACTTAAAAATAAGGTGATTTAAATTAATTTCAATTTCAGATTTTGCTTTTGAGAATTTCACAAGAGCCTTTGAAAACTGCAGTCAGATTGGCCTGTTATAAAGTATCAACAATCAGATATCTGACTTTGGGGTTACGGGTGTAATAAATCCCAACTCAAGATGCAGAAGATAATTTGAGAATGTCCTTCAACCTCTATAAAGCTTACATGAAGATCTATATTGCACTTATTAATTTGTTTCTTTCATTCAGTTAACAAATTTATTGAGTATATTCACTGTGCCAGACCCCAAGGATATAAAGATGAAAAATAAATTGTTAATGCACAACTGGGAGAAGGAAGATTGAGAATGAAGGAAGGTAAAAATAGATATATTGGGAGAGTGAAGACAGGCAGTGTAAAAGTCATCAAAAATATTTTCAGTTTCTGTAATGTGATGAATAGTTTGATGGAGTAATGAGCAGGGCTGTGGTAGCACTTATGAGGGAATATTAATTTTGACTGGGTGAAGAGTTCTCAGCTACAACATTTTACGTATACGATTGAATTTTCTTTCACCTCCTTACCTTAAGGTCAACTATATATGTCCTTATTTTCGTGCGTTAATATTACTTAGGAAAAATTTATATAACTTAAAGTTAACCATTTTAAAGTGAACAGTTCAGTGGCATTTTAGTATAGTTACAGTGTTGTTTAACCACCACATCTATCTAGTTCCAAAACATTTTCATCACCCCAAAATGAAACCCCATGCCTATTAAGCAGTTATTCCCATTTCTCCCCCTCCCCAGCTCCTGGCTAACCACCAGTCTTCTTTCTGTCTCTACAGATCTTGATATTTCGTAAAAATGGACTCATAGAATATGTAACCTTTTCTGCTTTTTTCCCTCTCCACTTAGCAAAATGTTTTCTAGATTTATCTATGTTGTGACATGTATTAATATTTTATTTATTTTTGTGGCTGAATCATATTCTATTGTGCATATGCCGCAATTTGTTTATCCATTTATCTATTGATGGACATTTGGGTTGTTTCTACCTTTTGGCTATTTTGAATAGTGCTGCTAAGTACACACATTTACAACTATTTATCTGAGTACTTGTTTTCAGTCCTTTTGGATGTGTACCTAGGAATGGAATTGCTGGGTCATATGGTAATTTTATGTTTAAGTATTTGAGGAACTGTTAATCTGTTTTCCATAGTAGCTGCACCATTTTACATCCCAGCCAACAGTGTTTGAAGTTTCCAATTTCTCCACATCTTTAACAACACTTATTATTTTCCATTTTTAAAAATTATACTTCCTAATGGGTATGTCAGATGCTCTTTTGATGCCTATTTCTTTTTTGTCATGTATTGAATTTTATTTTATTTTTGACATTCAATATTATTTTATATTAGTTTCAGGTGTACAGCATAGTGGTTAGATATTTATATAATTTACAAAATAACCCCCCCCCCCCCACCGATTAGTCTAGTACCCACCTGGTACTATACATAGTTATTACAATATTATTGACTATATTCCCTGTACTGTACTTCACATCTCTGTGACTGTTTTGTAACTACCAATTTGTATTTCTTAATCTCTTCCTCCTTTTCACCCAACAAAACCCCTTCCCCTCTGAATGACCATCAAAATGTTCTCTGTATCTATAAGTTTGTTTC
>NW_006430061.1:1144688-1152381 GCF_000325575.1 Pteropus alecto
GGTTTATTCATTTATTGATGATAGCCATTCTGACAGATGTGAGGTGATATCTCATTGTGGTTTTAATTTGCATTTCTCTGATGATTAGTGATGTTGAGACTCTTTTCATATGTCTGTTGGCCATCTGAATGTCCTCTTTGGAGAAATGCCTATTCAGGTCCTTTGCCCGTTTTTTTAATTGGATCGTTTGGTTTTTTTTTTTTTTTTTTTGGTGTTGAGTTGTATACGAATTCTTTATAAATTTTGAATATTAACCACTTATCAGATGTATTATTGGCAAATATCTTCTTCCATTTAGTAGGTTGCTTTTTCATTTTATTGATGGTTTCCTTTGCTGTGCAAAACCTTTTTATTTGATGTAGTCTCATTTGTTTATTTTTTCTTTTGTCTCCCCTGCCTGAGGAGATATATAAAAAATATTACTAAGAGCAATGTCAGAGAGTTTACTGCCTATATTTTCTTCTGGGAATTTTATGGTTTCAGATGTTACATTTAAGTCTTTAATTCATTTTATTTATTTTTGTATATGGTATAAGAAGATGTCCAGTTTTTTTTTCACATGTATCTGTCCAGTTTTCCCAATATCATTTATTGAATAGACTGCCTTTACCCCATTGTATTTTCTTGCCTCTTTCATCATAGATTAAATGACCATATAGATGTGGGATTATTTCTGGCCTCTATATTCTGTTCTATTAGTCTGTGTCTATTTCTATGCCAGTAACATACTATTTTAATTACTATAGCCTTATAGTATAGTTTGATATCAGGTAGCATGATACCTCCAACTTTGTTCTTCTTTCTCAAGACTGCTGTGGCTATTTGTTAGCTGTTCTTTTGTGGTTCCATGTAAATTTTAGGATTATTTGTTCTAGTTCTGTGAAAAATGCCATCGATATTTGATGGGGATCGCCTCGTATCTATAGAGGCTTTGGGTCAGATGGTCATTTTAACGATGTTAATTCTTCCTATTCATGAGCATATACTTCCATTTATTTGTATCTTCTTTAATTTCTTTCTTCAATGTCTTATAATTTTACAATTATAGATCTTTTACTTCCTTTGTTAAATTTATTCCTAGGTATTTTACTTTTTGGTCACAGTTGTAAATGAGATTGTTTTCCTAATTTCTCTTTCTAGTGGTTCATCATTGGTGTATAAAAATGCAACCAACTTCTGAATATTAAATTCGTAGCCTGCTACTTTACTGAATTCATGTATAAGTTCTAAAAGTTTTTAGGTGGAATCTTTATGGTTCTCTGTATAGAGTATCCTGTCGTCTACAAATAATGACAGTTTTACTTCTTCTTTTCCAGTTTGGATGCCTTTTATTTCTTTTTCTTGTCTGATTGCTATGGCTATGACTTCCAATACTATGTTGAAAAAAGTGGTGAAAGTGGACATCCTTGTCTTGTTCCTGATCTTAAGGAAAACAGTTTTAGATAATCCATGTTGACTATGATGTTAGCTGTGGGTTTGTCATATGTGGGCTTTATTATGTTGAGGTATAGTCCCCTCTATTCCCACTTTGCTGAGAGTTTTTATCGTAAATGGATATTGGATTTTGTCAAATGCTTTTTCTGCATGTATGATACGATAGTATGATTTTCAGTTTGTTTATGTGATGTATCACAATTAATTTGTGGATATTGAACCAACCTTGCATCCCAGGAATAAATCCAACTTGATCATAGTGCATGATCTTTTTATTGTCTTGCTGAATTCAGTTTGCTAATATTTTGTTGAGGATTTTTGCATCTGTGTTCATCAGGAATATTGGCCTATGATTTTCTTTTCTTGTAATATCTTTGGTTTTGGAATCAGGGTAATGGTGGCCTCATAAAATGAGTTTGGGAGCCTTCTCTCCTTTTGAATTTTTTGGAATAGTTTGAAAAAGAATAGGTGTTAATTCTTCTTTGAATGTTTGATAAAATTCACTTGCGAAGCCTTCTGGTCCAGGACTTTTGTTTGTTGGGAGTTTTTGATTACTGATTCAATTTTGTTAGTAGTAATTGTTCAGTTTAGATTTTCTGTTTCTTTTTGACTCAGTCTTGGAAGATTGTATGTTTCTAGGAATTTATCCATTTCTTTCAGATTGTCCAATTTGTTGGAATATAATTGCTTGTAGTATTTTCTTCTAATCCTTTGTATTTCTGCGGAGTCAGTTGTCACTTCTTCTTTTTCATTAGATTTTATTTATTTGGGTCCTCTCTTTTTCTTGATGAGTTTGGTTAAAGATTTATCAATTTTGTTTATCTTTTCAAAGAATCGGCTCTGGGTTTCATTGATCTTTTATATATATATATTTTTTTAAACTCTATTTTGTTTAGTTCCACTCTGATTTATTAGGATTGCTTTCACTGTGTCCCATAGATTTGGGGTTGTTGTGTTTTCATTTTCATTTACTTTAAGGTATCTTTTGATTTCTTTCTTGATCTCATTGTTAACCCATTCTTTGTTTAGTAGCATGTTATTTAGCCTCCATGTGTTTGTGTGTTTTTCAGTTTTTTTCTTGTAATTGATTTCTAGTTTCATACCATTGTGGTCAGAGAAGACACTTGATATGATTTCAGTTTTCCTAAATTTATTGAGACTTGTTTTGTGGCCTAAAATGTGGTCTATCTTGGAAAATGTTTCATGTACACTTGAAAAGAGTGTATATTTTGCTGTTTTGGGTTGAAATGTTCTAAAAATATCAATTAAATCCATCTGATCTAGCGTGTCATTTAAGGCTGCTGTTTTCTTGTTGATTTTCTGTCTGGAAGATATGTCCATTGGTGTCAATGGGGTTTTAAAGTCCCATACTATGACTGTATTACTGTTGATCTCTCCCTTTGTGTTGGTCAATATTTGCTTTATATATTTAGGTACTCTTCTGTTAGGTGCATAAATGTTTACTACGATTATGTTCTCTTCTTGTATCGATCCCTTTATCATTATGTAAAGTCTTTATTTGTCTTTTAATAAAATCTTTGTTTTAAAGTCTATTTTGTATGATATAAATATTGCTACCCCACCTCTTTTTCATTTCCATTTGCATGAAATATCTTTTTCTATCCCTTTACTTTCAGTATATGTGTGTGTCATTCAATCTGAAGTAGATCCCTTGTAGATAGCATATGTAGGGGTCTTGTTTTCTTATTCATTCAGCTGCCTTATGTCTTTTGATCGGAGCATTTAATCCATTTACATTTAAGTAATTATTGATAAGTACAGTTATTATTATTTTATTATTCATATTTATGTTATTTTTTCTCTCTTCTTTTTAAATAAGTCCCTAAAGGGGACTTAATACATTTCTTATAATACTAGCTTGATGGTGCCTTTAGCTTTTTCTTGTCTGGGAAGCTCTTTATGTGTCCTTTGAATTTAATTGACAGCCTTGCTGGGTAAAGTTGTCTTGGTTGTAAGTCTTTGCTTTTCATCACTTTGAAAATTTTGGGCCTATCCATTCTGGCCTGCAAAGTTTCTGTTGAGAAATCAGCTTACAGTCTTATGGGTGATCCTTAGTAAGTAACTAGTTGGCTTTGACCTGCTGCTTTTAAGTTTCTCTCTTTGTCTTTGGCATTTTAATTATGATATGTCTCAGTGCAGGCTTCTTTGGATTCATCTTGTATGGGACTCTCTGTGCTTCCTGGACTTGCATGTCTATTTCCTTTACCAAGTTAGGGAAGTTTTCAGTAATTATTTCTTCTAGTAGGTTTTCAATCCCTTTCTCTTTCTCTTCTCTTTCTGGTCTCCTATGATGAAAATGTTATTATGTTTGTTGTTATCCCAGAAGTCCATTAAACTAGCCTCATTTTTTAAGATTCTTTTTCCTTTTTGCTATTCTAATTAGATATTTTCTGTTTCCTTGTACTCCAAATCCCTGATTTGATCTTCTACTTCATCTAATCTGCTCTTAATTTTTTTCTAGTGTATTCTTTATTTCAGTTATTGTAATCTATATTTCTGATTGGTTCTTTTTATGCTTACTATCTCTTTGTTGAAGTTCTCACTGAGGTCATTGAGTCTTCACCTAAGTTCGTTGAGCATCCTTATACCCAGTGTTTTGAACTCCGTATCTGGTAGATTACTTGCCTCCATTTTGTTTAATTCTTTTTCTGGAGTTTTCTCCTGTTCTTTCATTCAGGACATGTTTTTTTGTTTCCTAATTTTGGCTGCCTCTCTATGTTCATTTTTATGTATTAGGAAGATCTGCTAACCAAGATCTTTCAGTCTTGGTCGGGCGGCCTTATTTAGTAGGTGTGGCCCAGCAGTGCAGTCTATCTGTGCCAGGTGTTCCAAGAGTGTCTCTTGTGTGGGTTGTGTGTGCCCTTTTGTTGTAGTTGAGTCTTGACTGCTGTTGGCACATTAGTGGGTGGGATTGACTCTCAGGCTGATTGGCTCTGAGGATTGGCCATGCCGACAGAGTATGACCTGCTCTGTGGTAGCTGACCCCACAGAATAGGATTTGCCTTAGTGGGCTCAAGTGCCTGTTGAGACTACCCTTTGGGTAATGTTGCTTGTGGGGCTAATCAGGTAGAGCTCTGTTGTGGTTTGAAGCCAGCCTTGGAGTATGTCGATTCTTGGGCCCTTTGGGAGAGGCTCCCATACAGGCCAAGCTCAGGTTACCTGGTAGGAGTTACAAAGGTATCCATGGTTGGTTGCTGCCTGTGCTGGACCGGGAGGCAGGTGGGAGAGGCCAGGCTGCTAACTGAGACCAGCTGCCACCAGTACCAGGTTTTGGGTAGCTACGAATAAATCTATGACTGGTAAAACTGAGATTTCTCTTCATTAGGGATTTATAGCTTGGCAAAAGGCTCAGGCATCACAAACTCTGAGGCCGCTTGCTGGCTGTCCATAAGGCTCAGCTGCTGAAAGAGCTTCAGGGTGTATGTGAGTTGGATGAGGTGGAGTCCCAGGGAATCACCAGAGTGGGCTGAGTAGTGTTCACCATGTTAATGATGATTCAAGTTTGGTGCCAAGACTGAGCCTGGGGCCACTCACAAAAGTCTCAGGGCATACTGAAGGCAGTCTCCGCCTGCCTCGGGCCTGTAGACCCCTGCGTGATCGGTCCAAGAAAGACTGAAACTTGGTCCAGGTCTGGTTGCCTGTCACTGAAAATGTTTCCGTGAGGCATGAGCTGAGACCTGCTGATTGCTGATGAAAGAGCCTCCTGCCCTGCATGGGGTGGGGCAGGTTGTCTGGCCACCAAAAGTACCTCAGGCAGTGCACCAGTTGGGTGAGGTGGGGTACCAGGGAGTCATCAGGGTGGAGCTAGCAGAGTTCACCAGGCCAATGCAGATTCAGATTTTGTGGTGTGGGGGGAAGGCTGAACATGGGAAAGAAGGCACCCATCTGTAAGCTGCATGGGAGGAGGACTCAGTATAGGAATAATGGCTGTCCCTCCAGTCCTCACCCTGAAGCCACACAACTCAGCCTCGCCTTGTATGTCTCTGGCGTGCCTGTTAGCGAGTGAGTCTGTGTGAGGTCCCTTTCAGAGATTGCTTGGGTTTCCAGCAGCCCTCCATCTCACCCTGACAGGTGGAATTTCCATGGATTTTCACAGCCATGTTTTTTGGTCACTTTGCTTCTTGGTACTAGAACCCTGGGTTGGGGAGCCTGGTGTGGGGCTGGGGTCCCTTGCTCTTCAAGAGAAACCTCTGCAGCTGAGCTGTCTCTCGTGATTCTCGACTGCCACATGCAGATGTGGGGCCAGCCTGGTTTGCGTCTCTGCCCCTCCTACTGGTCTCAATATAGCCTCTTCTTTCTATCCTTAATTATAGGAATTCTGTTCAGCTAGACTTTACATGGTTTTCCAGGTTGATTGTTTTTTAACTTAGTTGTAATTTTAATGTGTCATGGGAGGAGGCAAGCACAGCATTTACCTATTCCTCCATCTTGCCGGGAACCTTGATGCCTGTATCTTGAAGTCATAAATAGGAATCTCTGAAAACTGTAGGGAGTGATGGTGGGTTTGGTTGAGCTCCCAATTGGTTAAGATATAATAGGTTTGATTGACCTAATCTATTTCGTCTTCCTCAGCAGCTTCTCAGAGATACCTTTAGGTGACCAAATTTCAGTACTACATTCCTCAGAACCTGTTATCATGAAGGCAGAATTCGAACTCCTGTAGGACATGTGAAAGTTAAATATTTTAAAGGCTGGTGACAATATTTTTAGATTCTCAAAGTAATTTCAATGAAGATGAGCCTAAAGAAGTGTTGCTCATATTTCAGAATACTCTTGAAGACTTCAGATATAGCACCTCAGGTAGTTATAGCATTTCAGGTAGCTATTAGTAAAACTAAAGACCTGGTGTCTTAAATCAGAAGTTCTAAACTTTTTGGTCTCAGGACTTCTTTGCACTTTTGAAAATTATTTAGGACCCCCAAAATTTTTGTTTATGTGGGATATATCAATTGATCTTTATTGCATTGGATTTTTCTTTAATGTTGATCGTTTTGTTTACTTTTAAATTATTATTATTATTTTTCACCAAGAAGAGAGTGGATTACCGTGTATACTTGTTTCAATGGTTCTTTTTAGACAAAAAGATAAGAATTTTTGCATTTATATTCATGAGGATGTTGGTCGGAAGCTTTCTCGTTTTGATATTTTTTTTGTTTTGCTTTGTCTGGTTTTGGTATCAGGTAATACTAGCTTCATAAAATGAATTGAATAGTGTTCCCTTCTCTTTTTTTTTTTTTGTGTGGAAGACTTGGTAGAACTGGTAATTCTTCTTTAAACATTTGGTAAATATTTAGGCCTGGGGATTTTTGGGGGGAGTATTTAAACTTGTAAATTCAATTTCTATAATAGTTACAAGGCTATTTAAAGTATCTGTTTCTTATGGAGTGAAGTGTAGTAGTTTGTGTTTTTCAAGGAAGTCCATTTCATCTTAGCTGTAAAATTTATGTGTGTAGAGTTATTAATAGTATCAGTATTATTCACTTATCCTTTCTATGTCTATAGGGTCTGTAGTGATACCTTATTTTATTCCTTTTTCTTTGTCAATCTTGATAGAGGCTTGGCACTTCTATTGATCATTTCGAAGGACCAATTCTTTATTTTATTAATTTTCCCCCTAGTTTTCTTGTTTTCAATTTTATTGGTTTCTGCTCTTTATTGTTTCCTTTCTTCTTGCTTTGATTTGCTCTTTTCTTTTTTAGTTTTTTGTGGTGGGAATTTAGATTATTGATTTCACTTTTCTTTTTTTCTTATGTATGCATTAAATGCTATAAATTTCCCTCTCAGTACTGTTTTAGCTGTGTCCCCAAATTTTGCTATTAAAATTTTTATTTAGTTAAATATATTTTTAAAGTTTTGTTGATATTTCTTCTTTGACCTATGGGTCAATTAGAAGTGTGTTTCTTAGTTTCCAAACATTTGAAGATTGTCCTGTTATCTTTCTGTTGTTGATTTCTAGTTTGCTTCCATTGTGGTCAGTGGACATACTTTGTATGACCTCAGTTCTTTTAAATTTGTTGAAGTTTGTTTTATAACCTAGTTGATGGTCTATTTTGGTATATGTTCTGTGGGCATTAGAAAAGAATGTGTATTCTTTTGTTATTGCATGGAGTGTTCTAAAATGTTTTTCAGAATCTGTTTATCTTGTTGAGTTCTCCTACATCATTGGTGTTTTTCATACAATTCTATCAACTGTTAACTACTGATAAAGTCATTTTACCAACTTGAGTAAAGTATGAGA
>NW_006430061.1:1152394-1165692 GCF_000325575.1 Pteropus alecto
TCACTCGTTCATTTATAGTTGCCTTAAATCTTTTTCCTACATACATTTAGAACCACATCATACAGTGTGCTTCAACCATCAAATATAATTTAGAAAACTTGAGAGGAGAAGGAAAACTAATTGTATTTACCCATGTTACCATATTTTACTTACCTTGTTTTTTCTTCCTTCTTAATGTTTCAACAGTCTTTTTGCTGATTATTCTTTGTTTAGAGAACTTTTAGCAGTTTTTTTGGGGGACGGGTCTGCTGGTGATAAATTCTCTTAGTTTTCCTACATCTGAGAATGGTTACATTTTCTCTTAATTCGTGAAGGGTGTGTTCACTGAGTACAGGATTTTGAGTTGACAATTTCTTCCTTTCAGCACTTGAAAAATATTGTGCTTCTCTGGTTTCTGATGAGAAATCTGCTGCCATTTGAATTATTATTCCTCTATAGGTAAGGTATTGTTTTTACCTGGATGCTTTCCAAATTTTTTCTTTTTAGTTTTCAGAAGTTTAATTATGGTGTGTCTTTGTATTTTTATTTATTTATTTATTTTTTTGACGGGGAGGTTTATGCTGTTTGAGGTTTGCTCATCTTTTGAGTCTGTAGGTTTATGTCTGTATCTGGGTAGAATTTGGATATTTCCAGAATTATTTCTTTGAGCACTTTTGCAGACCTACTTTCTTTCTTCTTGCCTTTAGGACTCTGATAACATGACTATTAAAACTTTTGCTGTAGATCCAAAGGTTCCTGACACTGTTTATATACTCAAAGTCTGTTTCCTCTCTGCTGTTTAAATTGGATAATTTCTGTTCTATCTTCCAGTTCTTTGATTCTGTCCCTTCTGTTCTGCAATTGACCCCCTCCTTTGAGCTTTTATTTCAGTTACTGCAGTTTTCAGTTCTCATTTTTTTATTTGGTTTAAAAAAATTTCTTTGTCGAAGCTTTCTATTTTTTCATTGTTTCAAATGTGTTTGCAATTGCTTATTTAAGCACTTTATCATGGCTACTTTAAAATGTTTGTCAGATAATTCTAACATCTTTGTGTTAGCATCTTTTGATTGTTCTTTTTTCATTTAGATCTTTTTTCATTTAGCTTGAGATCTTTCTGGTTCTTCATACGGACAGTGATTTTTTCCTTGAAATCTGCTCATTTTATATTATGATATGATATACTGTTTCTTCCGTAAATTTTCTGTTTTAGCTGGTTTTCTTAGACACTATTCTAGTATAGGGATGGGTGGTTGTTACTTTGTCACTGCAATGTGGGCATATAAATCCAGGTTCCCTACCTGTGTGTATGTGGGGTCTCCTTGTTACTGCTGCATGGCTAGTTCTAGCTCCCCATGTGGTCTTCACTGACATCACAGTGGAGGTAGTACTGCTGGGCAATGATGAATTTTTGAGTTTTTACTAGGCTTCCTCTGATACTATCCTAGGGGGAAGGAAAAATGGAACTTCTTCCTACCTGGTGAAAGTAAAAGTCCTAGCTCCTCACAAATTCTCTACTTATACAGCACACAGGGTAAGAAAGTGGACAGGGTGGCTATTACTGGCTGGTTGGAGGAAAAGTCCCAGAGCCCTACCTGGCCTTTAATACTTCCTTGGTGGTGGGTGTTATTGCCATAAGAGTAGAAGTCTAGGCTCCCCACTTAGTCTTTGAGTAGGTCAGAATGGAACCATAGTTTTTTTCTGTGGCATTTATCTGGAGTTAGAATAGTTATTATCAAAAAATTTTCCGACTTGCCAAAAGCTTCCTCTGTTTTAGTTCTTTGACTAGAGTGAGCAGGTTCTTCTTGGGACTTTTTTTTTCTTTTTTCTTTTTTTTTGGTTCTGTGTCTGTTGGGGTTTCTGGGTGGCTGGCTTCTTTAGCTCCAAGTCTGGGATACATGAGGCAAAAAGAAAATATAGGGAATTTACCACAGGGTCCTACCTTGAGTCCTATGGATCTAACCAGTCTGTCTTCTTTCCACCTTTAGAGCCTTCTTATGTTGTACTTAGAGGGAGGAATAGGGAAAAGTTCTTCTATTCCATCTTTTCTAAAACACAAGTCTCCATATTAGAAGTTTTAAAATATAAGAATACAGAAGCACATATTCCATTAGTTCTTAGAGGAATGACATCATTATGTAACCTTTGGAAGATGTGTAAGGGAATGAGAATGAAAAAGGCAAATAACATATTATCTTTGTTATGAACGTAGTTTTGACCTAACAGACCTCTGGAAGAGTCTCGGGGGTCCTCAGGGATCCCATGACCATCCTTTGCGAACTGCTGCCCTAAATTATAGTCTATCCAGGATCCTAAAAATATTAATGTTGACAATACCAATTTTAAAGCAATTTTTATTAAATACCTATTCTAATCAGACGCTGATCTAAGTACTGGGGATAAAGCAGTGTAGGAGATGGACAGAGTCTCTTTCCTCATGAGCTTTGAGTTCTTCTAGTCAGTTGATTTAGCAACTGAATGAAGTCATGAGTTTTCTATTTGCCTAAGCTAAGTCCTTATAGTCATATCTCAGGATGTGTCAGGGCGTGTGTGAGGCTATTCATTTACAACAGGTGAGGCAGTAGAGCTGCAGTTGTTGATAGCAGTTCAGACTACTGGGCAAACTGTGGTGCCTAAAGCAAGTGGGTAGCAATACTTAGTAGCCTAGACAGCATGATTTTTGATTATGCCATTTTTAAGACACTTGTATGTCTTTTCCCTTCCTCCCTTTTGCCCTGCCTCCACTGCTCCCTCCTTATTTCCTCTTTTTCCTTCCTGGGTTCTTCCCTCTCTTATTATCTTATTTATTTACTACTTTTATTCCTTCCTTCCTCCCTCCCTTCCATTCTTTTTCCTTCCTTCCTTCTACTTTGAGTTCTAGGTAGACTGTTTCCTCAGATCAGTTCTCCAATTCTTGCCACCTTCTTACCCTGGCCAAGTTATAGCTTCATGCTTTATGCTGTGTGTGCGTGTGTGTGAGTATTAAGCATTTGCCATGTTTTAAGCATGGTGCTAGATACTAGCAATAACACTGGAAATTACATTGCAAGCCCTCTGGTCTTAGGACAAAAGATGAAATATTTTAGTGTCATGGGTTAAAGAGATCACTCTAAGGTATCTACTGTAGAGCTTACATGTCCCTGATTATTCTCGTTTTCAATTCTAACTGGCTTTAACAGTTCCTTTGTGTGAATCCACTACGTCTATGAATGAATTGGCTTTGGAAACTTTCCTGTCCTATCTCCTACCCACAGCATCTAAGTAAACAAAACAAAACAAAACAAAACAAAACAGGACTTGATTTGCATTTTCTTGAGCCATTGCTCTTAGATATTAGGCATCAAAATATGCTAACTATGGCTGTAGTCTGAAACATTTTCTTTTTTTCCCTTGCCAAAAAAAAAAAGGGCAAAATAAAATAAACCCAAATTTCAAACTTTCGCTTCATTAAAATAAGCTTATAGACATGCATTTGAATGGTGCACTGATAGCTTAGGAAAATCAGGAATTCAATAGTAAATATTGCCAGCATTCCTTAGATTCTAAGAAATAGCAACAAATATTGTGAAAATTACACTTTGGGAAAGATTAGTACAATATGATTAGTAAAGCATGAAAGGAAATAGCAAATAACTGAGAGACAGGGGTAAAGTAATTTTATTTATTTTAAAGGTAGAAAGCTGCACTTTTGTGTTTTGATTTTGCTATTTTTAAGACACCTGTGTCTCACTTGCTATAATCACAAATTCCAGCTGTGAATAATGGAAATCACTGAATGGGTGTAAATGGTGTATTGACTGCTCTTTTCAGTCTGTAAAACACCTCCCTTGTTGGCACCGAAGAACAGTGAATGAGGCATTTTATTAAAACGAGGCTTGTGGTTCTAATCAAAGGTCACTGGTTGGCTCTCACTTTTCAGTTTCAGATTTGTCTATGTTTGATCAGGGGGCAGCAATGAAATTATTATGACAAAGACTTTGTACTAGGCTGTATCTGTCGAAACTTAAAAGTCTTTGAAACGGTGGTGCTGACAGCCTGTGAACACTGCAGGAATGTGAAAGCTGTGTAACGTCTTAAAGAAATTTTAAAGTATCATCTCCTTTTGTGTTGTTCAAAAAGAGTTTGAGATACTATTAAGGTACTACTGAAAAGGTGTTTTATTGATTAAAGAAGATTTTTTTCTTAGCAAATATGCATTACGACAGTCTTCCTATTACTTTTTTTTGCTCAGTCCTGCTTTATACAGTAAGTTCATTAACATGTAGAAATGCAGTGATTGAAGTCAGACTGCTTTTTACAATGGAGTTGTCTTGATATAATGAGCTCCTCTTTAACGTTAAAAAAATTGTTGTTACTTTCTAAAAGGGGTTGTTTGTGAATTTCATTAAATTTAATCTTCTCTTCAAACAATTTCAGCATTGTTCAGTTTACTACAATTAAAATGCTTTCTGATGCTAAAAAATCACTTTTTACAGATGTATCACAAATGTAAGCTCTGTGAGAGGGGCTTTGTGTTTTACTTTGAAAGAAAAGCTGCTATTTAGCTGAGAATTCTCATTTTTTAAATTGGCGCTCCATATGGAAAATCAGAAGAGGGTACACTTACTGTATTGCTAAACGGGCTAGTTTGCTCATGAGGGTTAGGTTTCACAACTAGTTCATTCAATCCTTGGACTAAAGCATTGGTCTAATCATGGTTGAAAAACAAGGGCCTTAACCTTGCCTTCTCAGTTTACTAAAGTATGACCCCTTCATCTTTAGAATGTTGGAAGTCTTGAGAAACAACAGATATAGTGAAGTTAGGTTTCTGCTTTGGACAAAAGTTCTCCAAAGAGCAATGAGAAACCTGACTTAAATTCTCAGTTGCAGACCAGCGGTTGTCGTTCATAGTGAATAGCTTCGTTCTTTGTAAATAATCCTTTCTACTTAGGTAAGCACAATTTCCCCGTAGTCAGTAGGACTTGAATGGTATGAGAGCAATCCTTGGCATTTCTTGAGAATTGGGCACGGAAAGAGGTCGAATGTCTTTCTGGAGTAGTTAGCAGGTAGAAGATTTAAAAGTTCCCAGGTGGTAGCAAGGGAATTTTTCAGGTGAACCTTAGGAAGGTTGGCCCATGGAGGCAGGAGGTTGGAAAGTTGAAAATAAATTATTTGATTTCTTAAAGTTTTGGCCAGCCAGCAGAATTTATAGAGCTATAAGAGTCCTACTATGATCAATGCTCAGGGAAATGTTTTTCCAGGGTGTTTCTTCCTGCTTTAGTTTCAGAGGCTATTTACATAATGCCAAAACATCTAGTCAAGTCAGAATATATTCAGAGATTCTTGATAACTGACATTGTGTAAAAAAAATATTTTGAATGTTTGACAAATTTTTGAAACTGTATTTTGACTTCTTAAGGACAGAGCCAGCATCTTAAACTTAACAGGGATCTTTAGTAGACTTAGCTAATCACATCACTAAGTAGGCCCTTATAAGTCCTTTTGATGTAGCATAAAAAACAAAAGGACTTAATCAGATGTCTTTGTTATCCAAAATATAAGATGACATATTATCTGAAAAAGGCACAATTCTTGCACTTTATAAAGCATGAAATACTTCCATAGCCTTGTGGGAGCTATTAACGATAGTAATATTACTGATATATTGTTATTATTATTTAATAATATTACTGATATTATCATTTATAATAATAAATAATGTTGACAATATTATAATTTATAATTATAAAGGTAATATTTTCAGGTGAGAAATAAGGTATTTGAAATAGACACATAAGAGAATTATATATGAGTGAATGGTAATTATGGAATGGTAAATGAAAGTCATGAAATTTTATGTTTAGATTAACTCTCATGTAGAGATTCCTAGTTTATGTTAGTTAACTCAGAAGAAGCTTTATGAAAGAAAGGAAAGTTGGTAAGCTGGGAGTAGCTAGGGGAGGGCATTCCAGAATTAGTTTTTAGTCAAGAAGAAATTTGGATGAGGGAACAGATTTATTGGCTACAGTTACTGTCCATCAGTAAAGTAAATTTTACAGAGTGGAGTTTATGGTATAAGGTAGAAAGGAAAAAGAGGTACTGACGGACAAATTGGAGAAGCGTAAGGGCTTAATAAATTTGTGAAATACAGTGCAGATACTATGTGAAAAATTTCCTAACCTTATTTTGCCCATCTTAATACTCCATCTTAATACTCCACATGGACACACACACACACACACACACACACATACTCTTTCATTATACTCAGGAGACTTTTGATATCTTTGATAACATTTTCTAGTATTTAAGGGAAATTGGGATGGAGAGATGAGACTTTATGAAAACCCATAGTTATGTTTACTAGTTGTAATTGGCGTGCTTATAAGACTAACTGGAAAACTACATTTTGTGAATATTATCAGAAGTTCTGGAATTCTGAAATTTGGAAGATATTTAACTGACTTTGAAAAAGGAAAATTATGTGTGACAATCACATTGTAGTATATAAGAATGAAAAGTTAGAGAATAAAGTCAGAAAATCCTGTTATGAAGTGACTTAATTTGATGCCAGAAGCCCACAGCCCAGGCCTATGAATTGCGTAATATTGTTTGTCTACAGAATAATACTTGTAAGCATTTTTTTATTTTATGAATGTTAACTTCCCATGCATTTTACTGTATGAAAAAGGAAATAAAAAATTTCAAGAGCAATAATATTTAAATATTAGCAGCAATTTGAATGAATGTTATATGAAGCTATATTACATGGCTTGGTACTGGATACTTCAGTCTGAAACATTAAATATTTTAATCAGTATAGAAATGTTAG
This sequence comes from Pteropus alecto, assembly GCF_000325575.1. Taxonomy (NCBI): domain Eukaryota; kingdom Metazoa; phylum Chordata; class Mammalia; order Chiroptera; family Pteropodidae; genus Pteropus; species Pteropus alecto. The sequence continues at coordinate 1,159,182 of NW_006430061.1, forward strand.
AGATGCTTGTCTTAGATTATTGAATAATGCTTTTATAGTCATTTTTGCATTTGATCCAGTGGTTATTTTTGAACTATACCTTTAAGGAGGGTGCCACCATTACCCTTTAATTGTATTTGGATATTTGGGCCAAAAGACATAGTTGGAGCACTTTTATTTCAGTAGGAGGAAGTGTGAAAAATGTGATATTCTCTGAGGAAAAAATGAGTTAGGTCAGCATTGCAGGTAGATTTTAGAACATCTAATCCTTTGGTATATTTTTCAGCCATATTTCCATTTATTTTAGTCAAATTTAACCAATCGCTGGAGAGTGGTGTTGATTTGGGGAATGTATAATTTCAGTAATTTTGATTTGTTTTCTTTCTCATTTTAAGACTATGACTATAACGAATCTCTGATAATTATGACTGAATAATATCCTTAGTCATTCTGGCTATTCGAACCTATTATGGAATGATCTGTTTCTAGTAATGATCATATTTGTTTAAGGATCTTTTGTTAGATGCTTGAGGTAGAGGATACTATGGAATAGAATTAAGAGCTATGGCTCTTTTTGAGTAAGTACTTTTGAATAAGTCCTCATTTTGAATCAAACATCATTTGATTCTTTTTTCTGTTACATATAAAGTAAAAAATATCAAAAACCTGGAAGTAGTATGTTAGTTTTTCCAATCAAGATATTGAGATCACAATCTTGAGAAGTAAACGTGTTAAAAAGCCCATCTGGACATAGATCAAAACATATTATTGAATTATTGGTAAATATGAATTTGTTCATAATTTTATTTAACTAGTCAAGGGCACATAGAAGGCTCTTCTGTTTATTTATATGTTTATCATATCCCTACTTTTTAAAGTGATAGAACTTTTGGTCAGCGAAATTCTTCTGCTAAAAGTTTTGATATGTTTAAAGGCTTTATATGTAATAATGATAATAATATATTTTATTTAAGAAAGGTATCTGAATGCTTAAATTACCCATCATACCTGAGCAAAAATAATTAAAAAAAGAAATAATTATAGTTATCTTGGGAGATGATCAGCTAATTAGTGGTAATTTAGATTCAGTAAATGCACACTCTGAAAGATTTAATGAGTTTTCATAGCATTGTCAACTTTTTAATATATAAGTTAAAAAAATTCTTTTCCTTTTCAGAGTATTGAATTTTTAAAATAGTATTGATACCACAGATTCTATTTGTTTGTTTGTTTATGTATATATTTAAATTTGGTTGTGAATTTTGTAAATTGTCCTGCGAGTTAGAATGTGATTGAGATTGAGATGTTTTCCATTTTTAGATATTCTGTGTGGAACATTCAGAGAAGTAATCCTGTACATCTTTTAAGCAGTCAATGACCTTATCTTTTGCCAAAATCAAATGACATTCAATACTGATACTATGGAGAGAGGAATCAAAATAGACACCTAATTATAATTACATTTCCCCCCATCATTATATCACTACGTGCAGAACAACTGATTTTTAAGAGATCATACAACTGCTGAATTTTTGCAGGTACAAAGGGTGTTTTTCTTTGCTTGCCTCTTCCTCCCCCTTCCTGCTTTCATCACATGTAAGATTTATTGGAACAGTTCAGACTGACCTCTTTCTCGAAAGATTTAGTTTGAATTTTAATAGTTTATAGGAAATAGCAGAAGTTTAAAGGGAAGTTGATGTATTTATGATTGCTTCATATTTTTGGAAATCTTTAACATTTATGGTACAGTCCAGTCATTAAAGGAGTAAGGATAGTTTTAGGTAACTTTGGGGAAGTGACTATAAAGGCTTGCACCAAATACTATACAATTAGCTGCCAGAATTATTGCTTTTGTAATAAAATCAACTGTGAACAACATGAAGGTAGAGACTATCCCTTCTTAACTATTCTGACCCAGTACACAGTACTGTGCCTAGCACATTTTAGGTGTTCAATAATGTTGAAAGCATAAAGGAAGATCAGATGGGAGGGAAGAAGGGAGGAGGAAAAAACCTAAGTAGATTGGACATGGTAGTAAAATCCATGTTACCCTGTTATGGTTTTTTTGGCTGATGCCTTTCTCTCTCAGACCACTAACAGGGGTATGATCTTTACACTAAGCACTAACATAGTATAACTTTAAGAAACCTGTCATCACAGGGCTTGAAGAACTTTTATTTGCTCTTAGTCCATAGTGGCTCAATTCTTTTCCCTCCTGTGCATTTTTTTTGGATAATATTGGGAAAAAATGAGACTAGCATTTCATACAATGTTTAAGGAAAGCTTTGATGATGACTTTCATATTTATTATCTTTTAAAATTGCAGATCCCTGTGACGAATTTCCTTTTGAACAGGCTGAGTACCACCTCCCAGGAGGGGCTGCCACTTCCTGTTCAGCCTTGTTGACTGTACTAAGATACTTCAGATACTCTGTATCATGTATGTGAAATTAAGAGTCAGAGATACCCTAGTTAGTCCATTGATATAAAGTGGTTTATTATTTATCTTTTAGACAAAGTCCTCGATGAAATTAGAATTTAGGACTGGTAAAGGACCTGCATAAGAGTTCATCTTTTTGTTGTCAGCAGTGGCACTCATCTATACTGCCTTTATGAATTTGTCATTTTATCTACTGTTAATTTTATCCTGGCTCTGTTCGAGGGACACCAATCTATATTATATGGTCCTAGGATCAATGCCTCTTTAAAGATATAACCTTCATTGGGAAATGTAGATTCTGGATTGCAGCCATTTACACACTTCTATTTTAAAGTGCTATCATTTCAAGTGTCTTCCTTTTATAGGTAGTTTAGTTACTAGGAGGAAACTTACTAGTTAGAGAAAGGAAATATTTTTCAAGATGATAAATTCCTAGGTTTAAAGTCCAGATTTTCAATCCTTTTGTTGACACCGCTACTTAATAACTGTTATTTTAATGATAAATATAATATATAGTATAAAAGTGAACCCAGTATTCATATAGTATTATTCTCAAATAATTTCATATCAGAATTTAAAAATTTTCTTCTAGATAGGTATTATGTGATGACCTGTTAATTTTCCTAGTTCTCTAATTGTGTCACAGTCCTGTGATGTTTACCAAATCAACTTAACTTCTGAGTGTCAGCCCAGAACAGGCTGTGATTGTTTATGGCACAGAGGATTTTATTCTAACATTTTAGATCTTAATTTATAACTTTTATGAATGTTATATAAAGCTCTTTTTTTTTTTTTTTAAAAAAAAAAAACAACACTCTGGTATGCTGAGGATTTGAATCTTACTCTTCTGTAACTCCCAGGATTGGACAATATAAAGTACATTTCTTTATGAGTTATGGATAGCAACATCTTGTTACTATATGTTGAGAAAAATTACTTTCACTTGTGGAAATCTTTAATTATTGTTGGGTGTAGTAAGTGTTTGACTCAACCATCTTCATTTGATCAAACCACTGGACTCTTTTTTAAGATTTTAATTAAAATATAGCTAATATACAATATTGTGTTAGTTTCAGGTATATGCCATAGTTATTCAACATTTATATACCTAAAGAAGTGATCACAATAAGTCCAGGAACCATCTGACATCATACAATACTATCACAATATTATTGACTATATTCCCTATGCTGTACATTACATCCCCTTGACTTACTTGTTTTAGAACTAGAAATTTGAACCTCTTCAAACCAATAGACTCTTAGGTGTGAACAGATAAAAGCAAACCTTGTACATTAATCCACAGAGTGAAATAAAAAATATATTACTTATTTAAAGTTAATTTTTGTTATAAATATGTACACTTTCATAAATTTGTAAATTTATGAAATATGTAAATTTTCATAAATTTATTTATGAAAATTAGGAAAACACTGAAAAGTAGAAGAAAAAAATTATTTCTATTCTCACTTTCCAGACAAAATCCATTACTTTTTTGGTTTGAAAAAATAAAATTTTTATATTTTAAATAATTTACTATTTGATGTTGCTTCCAGTTTGGACTCATTTGTATGCAAATGTCCCCAGCTTATCTCAGCTAATATGACTTCTTAAAAAATTATATTTATTGGGGTAACATTGGTTAATAACCTTATATAAATTTCAGGTGTACAACTTTAAATATGACATCTATACACTCTATTGTGTGCTCACCACCCAAAGTCTAGTTTCCTTCCATCACTATATTTGACTGCCTTTACTGTCTTCATCCTCCCACCTCCTTCCTCTCTGGTAACTGCTATTCTGTTGTCTCTGTCTATGAGGACATTGTTTGTTTGTTTGTTTTATTTGTTCATTTGTTACTTTTTGTTTTATATACCACTTATGAGTGAAACCATATAGTTCTTGTCCTTTTCTGTCTGGCTTATTTCACTTAGCAATTGATTTGCTTTAGGCAGTCAATTATTTTTTAAAAGTCAGGTTAATTGAGATATTATTTAAGTATAATAAAATTCACTCTTTTGAGGTATAGAGTTCTATAAATTTTTACAAATGTATACATCGTGTAACTGCCACCACACTCAAAATATAGGATATTTTCATCATTCCCAGAAGTTTCTCCATGCCTCTTTTTAGTCAATCCCTCACTCACCCTCCAACCCTGAATAACCACTGATGTGATCTTTGTCTTTATAAGCTTACCTCTTCCACAATGTCATATATGTGGAATCATATAATATATAGCCTTTTGTGCCTGGCTTCTTTAATGTAGCACAATGCTTTTGAGATTCATCCATGTGGTCACAGGTAACAGTAATTTGTTTCTTCCTTTTGCTGAGTAGTATTCTATTATATGAATGTACCACAATTTGTTTTTCTGTCACCAGTTGATGGTCATTTGGGTTGTTTCCAGGTTTTGTTTTTTTTTTCTTGGTGATTATGAATATAGCTGCTCTAAACACTTGCATATAGGTCTTTGTGTGGAAATGTTTTTACTTCTTTTGGGTAAATACCTAGGAATGAGATTACTATGTTAGATAACAAATTAATGTTTAACTTTATAAGAAACTGCCAAAGAGTTTTCCAAAATGGTTGCACTATTTTTGTATTCCCATCAGAAATTTAGGGGCTCCATTGCTCCATAACTTTACAGGCACTTGGTAGTGTCAGTTTTTTTTTTTTTTTTTAATTTAGCAATTCTAGTAGACTTATAGTAGTATCTATTGAAATTTAAATTTGCATTTCCCTAATGACTAATGATTTTGGGAATTTTTTCATGTGCTTACTTGTCACCTATATTTCTTTGGAGCAGTATCTCATAAAATGTTTTGCCTACTTTTTTTTTTATATTGAAAGTTTTTTTTTTTTTTGCACATTTGAGATGTAAGTCCATTGTCTGATGTATGTTATACAGACATTTCTCCTAGACTGGACTTGTTTTTTCATTTTTCTGTCTTTAAAACAGGCGTTGTTCATTTTAATGAAATCCAATGTCAATTTTTTTCTTTTGTGGTATACGCTTTTAACCCAAGGCGAGAAAGATTTTCTTGTAGATTTTCTTCTAGAAATTTTACAATTTCAGATTCTATATTTAGGACCATATTAGGTCCATTTCAGTTTTATTTTTATGTATCATATGATAGTATAAGGTAAGAGCTAAGGTTCCTTTTTTTTTTTTGCATATGGAGTTCCAATTGTTCACAACTGTCTTTTGAAGAAATTACAAATTGAGAAAAATTTCTGTTAGAGTTCTCATATAGATACCATTTCTGGCATTATTCATTCCTTTGGTGAATCTAAATTTCCATTTAGTATTATTTTTCTTCTACCTTAAGAAGTTCCTTTAACAATTCTCATAGTGGGGATCTGCTACTGATGCTTCTCTCCCCACTTTTGTTTGGTCTGAAAAAGTCTTTATTTTACCTACATGTTAGTTAGAAAGATTTTTCTTAGGGATTCTACTTCAGCAGTCCTCCCTCTCCTCCTCCCCATGCCCCCCATCCTCCCCTAATATTCTAAAGGTGTTGCTCTATGGTCTTGAGCTTGTATAGTTTTTAATGAAGGGTATCTATCACTCTTATTATTTTTTTCCCTTTATATGTATTATGTCATTTCCCCCTTTCTGGCTTCTTTTAAGATGTTCTCTTTATCACTATTTTTCAGTAATTAGATTATGGTGTACCTTTTGTCTTATTTATATGGTTTCTTTATGTTTTTTTCTGCTTATGTTTTTTTCTGCTTATGAAATTATAGCTATTTTGGATCTATGAGTTCATAGTTTTTTCAAATTTGGAACACTTGGGCTGTATTCTTCACTATCTTTTCCCTCTCTTTTGGGATTCTACTTACATGTATGCTAGACTACCTGATACTTTGTCTATTTTTTAAATGCTTTTTTTTTCTGAATACTCCAACGTGAGTCACTTATTTCTATTGCTGTGTCTTCAAATTCAATTGTTAATCCAATCCAGTGTTTTTTAAATTTTAGATATATATATTTTCCCTCTCTAGAAGTTATCTTTTTATATATTCCATTTTTCTTTTTATAAACATTTAGATATTAAATTTAGTTAAATGATATAATTTTATTAA
>NW_006430061.1:1165748-1227347 GCF_000325575.1 Pteropus alecto
TTGAGACATTTGGTACATGCGAATGCCTTACCATTAATCAGGAATAAGAATTCACGTAGAAAAGTGAGTTAAATCATCTGAAATTAATTTTGGAAATATATATATACGTAGATATTTGTGTTTGTGTGTGTGTGTGTGTGTGTGTGTGTGTGACAGTAAGGAATCTGGCCCTTAGAGTATCAAAGAATAGAGCTTGTTTTATAGACAGCAGAACTGAATGAAATCTTTACTGTAGTGCTCCACCATTAATATGATGCTGCTTCTCTCTCCCTCTATCAGCTGACTTCACCATTTTTTGTCTTTGTGTGCTCTAGTGTGTTCTGCAAAATTCTGATTAAATTACTGGCTTATTATAAAAGGATATAATTCAAGAACAGCCAGGAGAAAGAGATGCATAGGGCAAGATATGAGGAAGGAGCTCAGAACGCTCATGCATTTCTCTCCAGGTGAGCTACTCTTGGTGAATCTGTATGTGTTCACCAACCTGAAAGCTCCTCATTTTTCTTAACATGTTCATGTTTTTCTCTATATTTTTGAATATATGAAGCACATTTTTAATAGCTGTTTTAATATTCTTATCTGCTAATTTCTTTATCTCTGTCATTACTGAATCTGTTTCTGTTGATTGATTTTTTTTCCTGGTCATGGGTCATATTTTCCAGTTTCTTTGCAAGCCTGTAATTTTTAAAAGCTTTAAAAATTATTGTGATTATATCCATATAACATAAATTAACAGTTTTAGCAATTTTTAAGTCTACAATTCAGTGACATTTAGTACATTCATAATGTTGAGCAACCATTACCACTGTTTAGCTCCAGAACATTTTCATCTCCCCAAAAGTAAAAGTGTATCTTTTAAAAAGCCACTTTCTATTTCTCTACTTCTATTTCTGATTCTATGGACTTGCCTATTTTAAGTTAAGTATTTCACATAAATGGCATATACATTGTGACCTTTGTATCTGACTTTTACTTAGCATATTTTCTAGGTTCATCTAAATTTTAACATATATCAATATTTCATCTATTTTTATGACCAAACATTATATGGCTAAGCTTTAATTTATTTGTCCATTTACCAGTAGATGGATATTTGGGTTGTTTCTACCTTGGTTGGTTCTTGCCAGTAGTGCTGCTATGAACATTTGTGTATAAGTTTTTGTTTAAACATCTGTTTTTAATTGCTTTTTGAAATATACCTAGGAGTGGAATTGCTAGGTCATATGATGATTCTATGTTTAACATAACAGGAACTGCTAAACTGTTTTCCACAGTGGCTGCACCATTTTATACCCCATCAGCAGTGTATGAATATTCCACTTTCTCTGTATTCTCATGAATACTTATTTTCTGTTTTTTTTTTTTTTAAATTATAGCTATCCTAGTGGTTGTTAAGTGTTATCTCACTGTGGTTTTGATTTGTATTTTTCTAATGAATGATGAGCATCTTTTTATGTGCTTATTGGCCATTTGTATGTATTTTTTGGGAAATATGCAAATCTTTTGTTCATTTTAAAATTGGTTTGTCCTTTCATTGTTGAGTTGTTCAAGTTCAAGTTCATTATATATTATGGGTACTAGACCCTTATTAGATATATGACTTGCAAATATTTTCTCCATTCCATGGGCTTTCATGTTCTTGATAGTGTCCTTTGATACACAAAAGTTTTAGTTTTGATGAAGTCCAACATATCTATCTTTTGTAAATTGTGCTTTTGGTGTCATATCTAAAAAATCATTGTCAAATCCAAAACTGTGGAGATTTACCCCTATGTTTTCTTCCAACAGTTTTATAGTTTTAGTTCTTACATATAAGTCTTTGATCTATTTTGAGTTAATTTTATTTTTGTATATGGTGTACAGCAAGGATATTTTGCATGTGAATATCCAGTTTTCATAGCACCATTTGTTGAAGAGGCTTTTCTTTCCTGATTGAATGGTCTTGGTACCCTTGTTGAAAATCAGTTGACCATAGATGCACAAGTTTATTTCTAGACTCTCATTTTCTATTTCATTTCTTTATACGTCTATCCTTACTCCAGTACCATGCTGTTGTGATTACTGTAACTTTGTAATAGATTTTGAAATTGGAAAGTGTGAGTCCTCCAACTTAGTTCTTGTTTTTCAAGATTGTTTTGGATATTCAGAGTTCTTTGTTGTTTAATATAAATTTGAAGATCTGTTTTTCTATTTCTGCAAAAAAGGCCATTGAATTTTGATAGGGATCATATCGAATCTGTAGATTTATTTGAGGAGCATTGCTATCTTAACAATTTTGAGTCTTATAATCTGTGAACATGGGATGTCTTTCTGTTTACTTAGGTTTTCTTTAATCTCAGTAATGTTTTGTAAGGCCTATAATTTGTGATTGAATAATGAACACTGTGAATTTTATGATATCGTGTTAGATTTTGTTTTATTCCTTGAAATAATACTGTGATGTGTCTGGCACATAAAGTTACTTGGAACCAGTTAAGTGAGGCTTTCTTTTAAGCTTTTTTAGTGAGGCAGCATGTGCTAGGAATATTTTAGGCTTACTACTTGATGAGATCTTTTTGATGATTTTTATGTATGTACATGTATTATGAGCTTTTTTTTCTATGTGGCTGGTGAGAATAGGAACTATTTGCAGTCATGTGTGGACTCTGTACATTTTCAACCTGTTGCTTTCCAGTGATTATTTTTCTAGAGTAGGGTAATTTCCTCTAACCTACATGCAGATCTCTATTCAAAGACTGAATGGGACCCCTTCTGCACATTTCTGAATCACTTTCCCTGCACAGCATTCTTCTTTTTTAGTACTCTTCCCTGTTAATTCTAGCCATCTCGGTCTCTCTGATCTTTATTCTTTGTTTCTTCAATTCAGTTAGACTTCTGGGTTCTGTTTGTGATCCCCTGTCTGTACTGAGGCCTGAAGACTTGAGAAATAGTTGCAAGCTCACCTCATTTATCTCCCTTTTCTCATAGATCGTAGTCCTGCACTGCTTATTGTTCAGATTCTGAAAATCACAGTTTCATATATTTTGTTTTCTAGTTATGTAAAGATTGAAGGTTAATCAAGTTCTGTTACTTCACCATTGTCAGAAGTAGAAGTTGTGAATCACTGTATCAAAGAAAAGTCAAACTCAACTTTCATTGTTGTAAAATAAAGAGAACTTCTTAATTCTTGTGTAGTGCCTGAATGAATTTAGGATTCCTCTTTAATAAATTCGTCTTAGAAGTTGCATACATCCTTAATGCTAGTTAATAATGAGAATTTTTTATTGTGCCATTTTAAAGTAAATACCACCTTAATAACACAGTAAATGACCACAATGTTAAATTAAAAAAAAATTCAACCTTACAAACATAGCATTCTAATGGAGATTAAAGGTATGTGTGGTAAGTAGAAGAGAAGATCTTAAACTCTCAGGGCTTCAATTTATTCATCTCTAAAATAAAGAAAATAATAATGTAGATGTTTGATATATGTAATATGATATATGCGATGTGATATGTGTAATGTGATATGTGTTTGGGACAGTACCAGGCATATGTTAACTGCTATGTAGGTGTGAACCGTTATTATTATCTTAATCATAATCATTACTTTTATCATATGAGGAGACACGGAGAGGGTTCAATCATGAAATTTAAAGCTATAAAAATATTTTTCTAATTTAACAATAAATTATGCCTGGTTATACTAATTGGGAATAGTTTTAGCATGAAAAATTAAAGGTAGAACCTAGAATTTGGGCTGGTAATATAGAACTCAACAAGAGTTTTGGCTCTATGAAACTTGTATGTTAGCTCATAAACTTTTTCCTCTTAGATCTGTGATGTCAATACTGAAAAGAAATTAAGCTGAGATTTTTTTTATTGGGTTAGATAAAAAGATGTATACCAGAGCCATTTACATTTTAAATAGAGGCTCAAGTTATTGATATTGTTGAATTCTGAGAATGATATTATAGTTAAACTTTGGGCAAAAATATATGCTGATATATATTGGTCTACACAGTAAATATATTTCTAGAGAGCTGCATGTTTGTTCAATTTTGGTTAAAGTCACTTCCTATGTTAGTGTATTCCTTTGTAGGAATACACTACTAAAAAGAACATGCTTTTGAGATAAAGAGTTTGTCTGGCCCATTGTAGGTGCTCAAGTAATATTTCTACCTAATTAATTTTTTAAAGTTTTCTTATAACAATGTGTGTGTATGTGTATGTGTGTGTGTGTTGATTGCTCTTGACTTAGAAATAAAACACAACACCTTTTTAGAAGTGGAGTTAGTAGATTATAGGTAATATAAATATTACCATCATTTACCAATTACTGGTCCCTGATACTGAAAAAAAAAATGCTCCACTGAACCTATCACAGTTTTTAAAATAAAATGTTTGTTGAACAAACTTTTAAATTCTAATGGTGCAGAGCACTGAGGTTACATCAGAATTGAGTGTTTTCGTTCATACTATGTTAGGATTGGATAATATTTATGTTTTAGCCCAACTAAATTTAAATGAAGCTACATAACTGATTCTGAGGTCTTGATTTGCTGTTTTATTAATAACTGGAATTATTTAAATTCTTGGTCATACTATTGATTAAAGTGCTCGAGATGTCTTACCTTGATAAATTCTGTGGGACAGGTTTGTTTTGGAAGATTTTTGTGAATCATATGTTTAACTTAACAGTTCAAACAATTGCGATAGAAATTTGCTTGTGAAGTCATGATTTATACTGTTATTTTTATAACTAACACCACAAAACAACCATGCTACTATAACCAGAAGCAGAATTGGGAAATGGTAGGCTCTAGTATACAAAGTTATTGCATTTGAATGGAGAGAGATATTATTTCAATGATATATTTTTACTACTAGCTTCTGTTTTTATTAAGGCTAATGAAAACCTTATGTCTGGGCCTGTGAACAAAACTAATGTGACCTTTGATGTGACCCACCTGTTGTGCTTTCATAATCGATAATAGTCTTCTCATGTGAGGGTGATCTGGAGAATAACAGTGTGCCAGCATGATAGAAAAAATAACATTTGCAAATTTAAGTTACAGAAATTAGAGTATGCTTGGATCAAGTCCTAGATTAAAGTAATGAAAACAACTTATCTAACCAAATATTTTGAGAAAAGAAGATATTAACAGATGCCTGATTCACAATGCCTTTTTCAGGGAGTTTTGTTCCTTGGCTATATACTTGTCTATCAGGCTCCTTATAAAATAAATGACTCCTTAAATCAGTGTTTGAAAAATTTTACAACTAGAAGAGCAAGATAACCAATGCCTGTGTTTTAGATATTTCCAACGTTGTTGCATTTATGGAAAATTAAAAATTCTGTTTAACATTTAAGACCATTTTTTTAAAGCATCAGTCATGCTTTAAAAAATAAACAAACAAGAAATAAGCGATTTGCTTATTTGATTCTTGAAACATGGGTATACATAATAGCTTTCCCTGCTATACCATATCTGGCCTGGTTTCCTAGAAAGTAGTCTATCAGCTAAAGAATTGTGTCAATTTTGCAGATAAATTTATGGACACTATTATCTGGTAGATGTTTCACTGGCTTTTGTAATATTTTTTAGCACATTCATTTTTAGGAAGATATATTCAGTGAGCAAACATCAAGTGTTTCAAGACTAAAGAACTAAGGTACTAAATAATATACTGCTCTGCAAAGCACAAGTCAAATCTCATCAAAACGGAAATCACTGTATTACAAAGACATTGACACATCTCAGCTTCTGGCTTAGGTTAAGGTTACTCTCTAACTAGCCAATACTCAGCTTAAATCTACAGAAACCTCTCCCTGTTTGGCAGCTTCATGGACATTATTGCCATGGCTATAACTTTGTTGATGAGGATTCCACTGACAGGGCCTTTGTAGAAGGAGGAAAAGAGGATGGCATTAAGGCTCCAGGTGAAGGAGTGATGGATGACGCTTTACGAAGTCTTATGCTTGGCTTTTGGAACTGTTGCTGCCATCTCAGTGGTGTTCTTCTTCCTCTTGGAGTGGTAGGGAAGTGAGGGTCAGGAGACAGTTTGTTCCTGGAATCCCCAGGCAGAATTCAATGCATATTTTCTTACGAACTAAAATGTTATAATCCATTGCTCAGCTATGCCATGAGTGGACTGGCATAGGATTCCAACCACTATTGATATCATTGTTTCTACGAGAAAGTACATTCCAAATTCTAAGAACATCTTTTGGAAGTAAATCCATTTGTGTGTTTATATGTTTCCTACAGGAAATATAAGACTTTCTGTATCTCCAAAGATTATAGAATTTCATTATTTTAGAATTGGAGAGAGAGACCTCGATAGTCAATTATTTCAAATTCATTTTATTGATAAGAAGACAAAATTCTAGTAGAAACTTAAGGCTGGAAAAAATATGATCTCATGGGACTGGATCTTTAAAATATTTAAAAAATCAATTTTATCTGCAGGCTTATTTCTTTTAAGTTTCAAGAAACTTGGTTTAAAAATTTTTCATAGTTCTGTGATGTACAGGACTAAGAATTCATCATTTAAGTATATTCCAGGTTCTTTGTACGAAGATTTCTCCATCAGTAATTAATATTATATGATCAGTAGATTAAAAGATGATAAGATCATATATTTTGTTGGACTCATCTTTTCTGCTGTGTTGTTTTATTAATTGTATCTAATGTAGGGTTGAAAATGTATTATGATGGACAAATCATTGCTTTAAATGGCAAGTTATTGATCTTAAATTGATTCATTTTAAAATTCCTAATTATGTGCTATGTGAACATTTATGTGCTTTGGATCTGTAGATTGGTATGTAATGTTAAGGTAGATAAGAGAAGAACATGTGTTCAATAAATGTAGTGTTATTGGTTTTCAAAAACTGATCACAATTCAAAATTATCTTTGGAATGGTTCATTTTTGTGATTTTTTTCTTGATATCTTATAGTATATCAATAAAACTGTAGGAAGATCACAGTTCAAAATCATCTTCGGAATAGTTCATTTTTGTGATTTTTTTTCTTGTTATCTTATAGTATATCAATAAAATTGTAGGAAGAATAGGTTATCTATCTATCTATCTATCTATTTATTTATTCATTTATTTATTTATTTATTTAGAATTTTTCTAAGAGTTTATTTGAGCCAAAACTGATGACATACGCTGGAGAGCAAGATCTCAAATGCTCTCTCTGTTTATTTTTAAAAATGGCATTTGAACAAATTTGTGGTCACCAAATGACATAATATTATGGTATATGAGAACTTCCTTTTTACATCTCTCCTGCTCAAACATGCACCCTCATGAGGTAAATTAAAAAGTTAGAGTTATTAATGTTATACTGAAGACAAAGATTCATGATTTCAATGAGGGTATATTATCTTTAAAATATTTCATTTCAAACATCTTTATCTTAAGACGAAAATATAGCAACTGCTGCTGGAAAGGAGTGACAGGGAGGAGTTAATAGGTGAATTTTAAGCATGTTTTTCATCTTTGACTTTTTCAGAATTCATATTTCAGAATATGACTTTTCAGATCTCAAGATACAAGAATTTGTTGGTTTTAATCCTCTTCAGTGAGCTTTCCGTTAATCCTTCATTTTACCTGAGTTTTAGAAATATACAGTTTTTCAGCCACCAGTCACATAACATCTTATCCAGTCTCATAAAGTAAATTATTCCAAAAATATTAAAGATATATTCATTTCATTTTCAAAATTATGTTTTCATTGCAAGGTACTGACATATACTTTTCATTTGTGTTGAGCATTTTTATGATTTTTTTTTGCTGAATGAATATAATCAATGTGCTAAGTATTACATTTTGAACAGATATGTAATTTTGTGTCTAGGTATTTTTCGATGATATAGATGTCAATATTAAATGAAATTTTAATTCAGTGATTTCATTTCCTTGAAAATATTTCTATCAGAAATTTGTATTGTACTGGCATTATTTTGAACGTGATGAAATAAATCACCAAAACATTCAAACTTTAATTTAAACTGAAACGTTTCTCCATAAAATAAACAGAGTATCTCACCTGTGAAAGGTGACTACACTGTGAAATTTTTCTAGGATCTTTGTAATTCACAACTCATAGCATTGTCCACCTGATGCTTGAAAACATTGACGTATCATGTTTCAAAAGCTAGGATATTTTTGAATGCTGCCATTTTCTCATTGAGACCAGAAATTGATATTGCGACTTTATTTTATTTGGACTTATGTATTAGGAAATAGTATTTTTAGGTTTGTTTTTATGAAGTAATTTCATTGTTATTCTGGAATATATGTTGTTATCTTAAAAGATTTTGAATCATTATAGTGGAGAGACCTTGGTAGTAATCTATTTCTAAGTAAGCCTCAGTAACTGAGATTTGCTAAGGAGGCTGTAGGAACCAATGGTTTTATTATTAAGTGAACTAAATTACTACTAGATACAATTGTATATTAGGTACCAGGATTGAATGAGTTTTACAGAACCAAGCAAACTTTTCTGGTTTTGAAGGATCGAATATAGAATCCAGTGAAGATGAGAATAAGGTCATGAGATTATGAACCATTTAGTTAGCGTTGCTTTATTTTTTGATCATACTTTATATTAAAAAAATAAAAAATAAAGATAAACAGACCCTTTCTTGAACAGAATAGTGTTAACAGAGGGTTCCTTGGAGATTAGTTCTAAGACTTGTCACTTTTTATTTATTATTATGAAGAAAAAATATACAGGGAAATCTGTTGTTTTCTTGGAATAGGAAACCTATTCCAAGTCTTTTCAGGTAGTAAAATGCGAATCAAGAATGGATAATAGACAGGTAAATGAGATGAAAATGCTGAAAATGCTGAAAAGACAGGTAAATGAGATGAAAATGCTAAAAATTCTTCACTTGCCCAAAGTGGAGGTTATTCCTGTTTTTCTTCTTGTTTAATAAAAAGACAGTGAAACTTTAACTCTTATTACTTAGAATACGCAGAATTATTTTAGAGGTTTCCATGTGTATGTTCCAAAAAATAAGAAGAAATACTGGATATTATCAGGAAAAGTTATTAGAAACAGAATACAGCTGAATGTTGTCCTAAAGGAAAACAATATAGTAGCTAAACTGGAAAGCCAGGTTTTTAAAAAATTACATTTTCAGAAAAAAAACAGAGACAGAAGAAATCAAGAAAATCATTAGGAAGTGTGAGTGAATACACACCAATATAGACTAAAAATATTATAACTTTTTGATTTGGAACGACCAAGGCTGAGGGTGGATTTGATTTAAGTGTAAATACTCAAGAGGAGTATATATAAAAGAAGCTGGATTTAGTTACTATGTTAGCCCTTCCTGCCTGCACCACCCTCTGCCCTGCAGTCTTCAGTGATTTATGTGGAAGTTTTGAAGCATTGTAAAGAATAGATTTTGAATTCAGAAAACTTGGATTTATGTCCAAATTCCCACACTTAACAGCCATACGACTTAAACCTCAGATTCCTCATTAAAAAATATTTATCCCACATTGCTGAGGTCTATATATTAGTTATGATATCAGTGGAAATACCTGACACATAGTAAAAGTCAATAAATGCAGATAGAATTAGAATATATGCCCATCTCAGATCCTTTTCTCCAGCCTTAGGTTCTTTTAAGGAGAATTCTCAAACTGGTGTCCATGGATATAAAGTTCACAATGCTCACCTTTTAGGACTAGCGTCTTGGATTTTATCTTCAGGTAGTGTTTTCTTAGATTTAAGCTTCCTTATTCTTTATATGTTTATATATTTTTATATGTTTAGACTGTCGCTTTTATACTTGAAGGATAGCTTGGCTGGGTATAACATTATTGAGTCGCACTTACTTTCAGGACTATATTTTGCTCCACTTTTTTCTGGCATTTGATGTTGTTGAGGCAAAAGCTGAGATCAGCAACAGCCCCTTCTACCTCCAACTTTGCAGGTGATTTTTTTTTATCTATAAGCCTTTAAAATATTTTAGCGTTAACAGCTATATTTTACCTTTTCCTGGGGACATGAATTACTTTCTTCTATTATGTTTAAGTAATTTTTTGTGGAGATTTAAAAAAAGATTTAAGAAAAATCTTGAGAATCAGTAATTATAAATGTTGCTTCTCCGTTATTTTCCTGATTATCAGTTTTATGTTCAATACTTTCATGTTATTTTTATTTGAGGCTGAGGAGAAATATTTGTCTAAACTTTTCTTTTGTTTCCTTGAGTAGGGAAGGAAATTATTATTCTTTTAATGTATAATCTGTGTCTTTAAATAACATCCCATTTTTTTCTGTTGTGTATGTATGTATAGAGCCTATTCCCTATAGGCGAATTCCTTTCTAAATGCTTATCTTCATGTGGGGGCATACTTATATTGAATAGTTATTTGCTGAAAAACTATAAAGAGGCGTAGTACAAAGTGAATACGGAAGTCTTAGCAGTTTTAAAATTGACATCTATTTTGTTGAAAAACATCATTATTATTATTTTTTTACTTTCTGCCTATATGTCTTCTTAGATCTTAGCATTAGAAGTTTGGTGTGGCTTACAATGAAGCACCTTAAGTCAGGCAGGCTATCTGTGCTGTGTTCTGGTCATCTCTGCTTCCTTTCCTTCCCCATGGACAGGGTTTTAGGAGATTAGATTATAGAAAAATGGTATATATGCATGTTTCTTCCTTATGCAGCTCAACTTGACCTGTATGTAGTTCCTCACTGTGGAACTGGGTCTTCACAGGCATAGTCCCTACTAATCCTCCTTGTAAAGTCCCCTACTAATTCTCTTGTCTCTCCTACCCCTAAATCTTAGCACTTTAATCAAAGGATCATTTTATATTCTTTCAGACAGTTGTTCTTACTTTTAGAGAAATTTATTATTGCTTAGGGTCTGAGGTGGGTGCCATCTCATAGTTATTCTCTTTTATTCTGGTTTAGATTTAAATATATTTGGCATATAGTTTTTATTTTGTGGTTTCAGCTTGCAAGTAGATATTTCATTGCTTTACTGAGAATCTCCTCACCCCTCATTTTTCATTCTTTTTTATTGTTTTCAATGGAGAAGAGTTTAGGAAAAATTGCTTTTACTCTTTCATCTTTGACCAGAGAATTCTGAGTTGTTTCTTTAAAAAATATTTATAAATATATTCTCATTTCAAGTTAATTAAACATTTCCTAACATTATTGAGTATCTGCCGTGTGTTAAGACTTGTTCAATGAGCTTTATTATCTCTCTTAATTTTAAAAATCCTGTACATTTCCGTATTATCTCATTTAGAAATAAAAGATCCAAGATCCAGAGAAATTAAGTAAATTGTCCAAGGTCACACAGTAGAAGGTCTAGAATTAAAACTCAGGTTGCCTGAACTCTGAAGCTATATTTTTTTTCCATCTAGTTCCTGTTTGCATAATCACAAATTTCAAGTAAGAAATTTTGTGCATATATCATAGATTTCCTACTGCCACCTTTTGACTAATTTGAATTTGATATATGTGTCTATATGTATTTTCCATCCACATATATAAGAATAATAATAATGATAATAATAGTCATAATAGTAATAATAATGATAGATTGTAGGTTTACCTTGATGATTTG
Organism: Pteropus alecto; assembly: GCF_000325575.1. NCBI lineage: Eukaryota > Metazoa > Chordata > Mammalia > Chiroptera > Pteropodidae > Pteropus > Pteropus alecto. Next base: position 1,177,339 of record NW_006430061.1, read on the forward strand.
TGCCTGAGTATGCACAGACACACACTGTGTTAGTAAAATTTTTCTCCCGTTTGGGTTATCTGTCAAAGGGACCAGTGGAACTCTAGGTCCAAGTACCACAAACTAGAATAACCTACTGGTGCCTGAGCATGAAGATAATATTTCTGAGATAGATTATTTATGTACCAGTTGATCCTTTCTGATTTAATCTACCATGTGATTTATTTGACATTTTGACTCACAGGATAATATCCAAAGCCATCTTAGGTAAACATAGCTTAGTCATTTTACTGGAAGATTATGAGTAGTTAGCTATATAGAAACATTTAGGGAAAAAATAGGTGGAGTTAAAGAAGAGAATAATCAGGCCCAGCTTGTATAGATAACTGACTGCTCCAAATTTCTTCTCATATCTGGGAAAATATTTGCTATGTTTCTTTTAAAAATATTTCCCCATTGTGTTAGAGAGTAACAGGATTTTCAAATATACACAAACAAAATAGCATGGCATACTTGTACATGGCTTAATTACTAGTTAATAGGTTATTCTATTTAGAGGTAGTTTGCCTTTTCTCTAGTAGCGGTCTGGCTATCTGGCACAGAGGCCTGATATAAGTTTCTCCAGCTTTCTGTTGCAAGTATTAATATCCTGTGGTGTGCCGCTACAACTCTAATTACTACTTATCGGTAGTTAGAAACTTTTCTGCTGGCATAATTATATACCCAGTCAGTTTTAAATTGTTGAATTAAAAAAATTAACAATAACAACTAGAAGTTACATTGCTATGATAGTGTGTTAATATTCAAATAGAATTACAATTATGGTAGAAATTGGCAGGCAGAGCATATCATGGTGTGGAGCCCCAAAGGTGTGACTCAGATGAAAAATGATTCCTTAAATATGTTAAGAACAACTCATTCAGGTGCATTACGGATGGCATTTTGGATTTTGGATTTTGAAAAGCACTTGATGACCACAAGCTAGTGACCGCCAGTCTCAAAACAAGCACTGTAGTGAGTACATGGTAGTATTTAGGCAGCTACAAAAAAACTGGGTGTGCACTTTTTAAAGGAAAGGGAAACACCCTGGTGCTTTTCTTATGGCCTGTGAAATCAGAGTCTAAAAAGTTTTCCCCTGAGGCAAGCTATTTTTGTAAGTGCTCTTGCCCAGAGAAGTGCTATCAATTTCTCTTCTTATTTTCCTGTTTCTTGGGTTCTCATTCACATACCTTTTCATTGTTTTGCTCATTCCTGTCTATCTTTCTGTTAGTCTATTTTCATAAATATTTCCTTCTTTTTACTATACTTACATTGGTCTATTTCACTAGAAAAGTTAGTTATTGAAGTCTTTTATAGCCAGTATGGATTTTATATAAGTACATATCCCATCTATTAAGTTAATGCTTAAAACTTGACAGAGAAAAACACAGTGTGTGAATATGGGGTGGGCATAAGAGCAAGTGCTTTGGAGTCACCTATTCTTGTACTAGGACCTCCAGCCCCTCAACCCCCAGACCTCCACTCACACATCTTTAGAATACCTTTGTACAAGTTACATTACTTCTCTGAGCCACAATTTTCTAAAAGATGGAGTAATGCCTTCCTTACTGGATTGGTATGAGGTGTAAGTGATATAACTTATGTAAAATACAACTAGTACAATGATTAAAACATTATAAATGTGGCATATTATCTAGTAATTACAATTATTTATTCCTCACTTCTTATAGATGAAAAGTATACTACCTCCTCCCTATTGACTTTGGCCATGTCATTTCTGAGCGGAATCTTTTAGAAGCATTGCAAGTTTCCACCAGACCTCTTATTCCTGTGCCCCCTGTTATAAGAAGAGCATGTCTCAGACATAAGATGTATCCTTAGCCTGAATTCTCAAATAAGAATATGATGGAGCAGACTTGAATCTGACTCAGCCTAGAGCAGAGACACAGAATCAGATCTGCTTCCACCAACATGTAGTATGAACAGAGAAATAAAATTCGTTGTAGTAAGCCACTGAGGTTCTGAGGTTGTTTTGCAGTATAATACCATTTCTGTTAGCATTTTTCATTCATATATATCAGCTTTGCTAGAGTCTCAAAGGATCCCAAAGTTACAGTGGCTTTAAACAACAAATATTTATTTCTCAGTCATGAGCCTTCAGGTTGACTGTGGCTCTGCTTCGCTCTCTTTGGCATATGTCATCTCAGTCTGTGATCCAGAATGAAGGAGCAATCCCTATCTGGGACATGCTGTTCTCATAGCAGAGGCCAGGAGTACAAAAGGCTGAACCAAACTATGTAGGTGCATTTAAAGCTTCCATAAGGCTGTGGTGTATATCACATCTTCTCATATTCCATTGGCCAGGTCACCTATTCAAGTCTAGCAATGAGGCAGGGAAATATACTCCATTTACTGGGAAGCACTGGAAGTCACATGTCAAAGAGTGAGAACAGATAGTTAGGAACATAATACGACTGACAGTAGGCTTTCCACACATATTAGATTTCTTCTGTCTTCAGTACTTCTTGTTCCATCCCAGGATTACTGAGCAGGTATAAAACATAAATACATCTGGGAGAGGTAATAGATTAATTTCACCCAAGGTAGAACTATTAGATGCTTTTTTCAGAGCAGATTCCAGCTGGGGGTACAATGATAGCAAAAGAGAATAAAGAAAATAGTTAAGTATTAGGAAGTGGGTTAGATCCCTGTAGATTGAGTATGATTCTCAGATGGCATCGGGAGAAACTTTTTATTTTGGAAATGTAATTTTATGATGCTGTCAGGTTTCCAGGATCCTAAAATGAAATGGCTATGGCAGTGACCCTTTCTATTTTGACTAATTGCCCTAGGTTGATTTTTTTTTCCCTCTTCTCAGTGCCCTAGGAATTTTTATGAGCCTCTTTAAAGTAACTGAGATGCCACTCAAGATACTTGCAGTGAACAGGTGATATCTGCAGTCTGGTTGTTGCCCCTGAGTGAAAAGTCCCTTCGGCCACTGGAGCTTCTTCTTTGGATTGGCATCCACTGTACTAGGGCATAAAAGCTCATTATAAAAGCACTTTATCCAAAGTTTCTTTACATTTATGCATGTCTGTGGGGATCAGAGTATTTTAGAAGGTGACTGGGGAAAACTTGAACTTAATGCTGCGTTCAGTTTCATTCTGTGACTTAATTTCTCTTCTCTGTTCTAGGTCTTGATTTTCTTGTCACTTTTTAAATATCTGAGTCTTTTTTAAAGCAAACTTGATAGAGGAGATGTTGAGTTAACATTCAGATAAATTAGTATCTTTTAAACTTAGTATTGCATCATGAAATTTAGAAGAGAGGTTTTCTCTTGAAGTTTAGCCTACTGAATAGAACTTGGAAAACATGGTTAATAATAAGTTGGGTTTTTATCCTAGCCACTGAAATTGAAAGCTCATTTATGTTATTTCTCTCCTTTGAGCCTCATTTTCTCAAAATCTGGTGAGTGGGGAAATCAATAGCCTTCTCTCCCTTTCTTACTGGCATATGTACTTTGCCTTTAGAAGAAAGGTGGAATAAGAATTTCATTAGTGATATAGGTATAAAGGGGTGGTCAGTTTAGATATGAATAAATTATGCCGTGGATGGTGAATTTACTTTTCTGTCCAGCTTTTGAAAGACTTATGGTCAAGAATTGAGTTCAAGAAATAGAGAGAGGTTTTTGGAAAGACATATATTACTTTTGCCATGAAACAGGGTTATTGTAAAAGTTACTGTTGTGTTTTTGAAAATAAAGGACGTAAGTACAACTTTTTAAAGTTTTTTTTTAAAAACAGTTGCCAATGATTTAAGAAGAGATAAATGATATGATGTGGCACACAGCATAGCAGATATTTCTCTCCATCCTTCATGGGAATGAAGACCTACTCATTTTTTAGCTATGATTTTTCTGAGTGAAGTTTGTTTGCAGAAGGAGTTTCTATATTTAAATTAAAAAGTCATATCTCAGAGCTCCTGATATTCAGAGTAGTTCTAGGCTTTGTAGGTGAAATTAACATGAACAAGACAAATCTTTCTTTAATGAACTTATAACCTAGTAAAAGAGACTACAGGTGTTATACAAATTGTTACAAAACAAAGCAAAACTTTTGTGTCCAATGAAATATAGAGCCCATGCTATGAGCATGCTAATGAATGAGAGATTAACTCCAGTTGGAAAATTTAACTCTCAGGAGGACTTCATGGAGAAAGTAACATTTGTATTCAACAAATGAGGGTAGTAGCATTCCACTTGTTTTGAAGAAAGAATGGGAATAAAGGCCCAAAGGTAGGAAAATGTAACTCACTTTGGGGAAGCAGAGAACAATCCTATTTGGTTGAAGTTCTGCCTTGTTCTAGATGATGACACTGTGAAGGATATTGTGGCCAGGTTAATGAAGGCCTTGAATGGGATAGGAAAGATTTTGGTCTTTATGCTAAGGCTCAATTGATTTTGAGCATAGTAGTGATATGATCATAACTATAATTTAAGGAAGATAACTAGAAAGATTATGAATAGAGTGAGCAGTAAATTAATGAGAAGAGATTGGCTAGGACTATCAAATAGACTGTTTAGAAGATCAGGTGAGAGACTATAAGGACTTAGTCTAGGGCAGTAAGAGAGATTAGGAGGGAGTTAAGTTTGAGAATCATTTTGGAAATAACATAAATAATGATAATTATTTTATTTGGAAATGAAATAATTTGATGGCAGATTAGTTTCTAGATTCGAGATGCATTTTGTAGATAGAATTCAGATGATTTGGCAACCAATTGGTTATTCAGGAATAATTTTAATATGCTCTTTTTAATTGATCCAATCACAGCAGCAATTATTTTTTTTTTCAGTCTTTGATACCTGGATATCTGATGTAGCCATGAGTTTAGGTGATAACACTGCAAGTGTGATCTGAGTGTAAAATCTATAGGTTACCTATGAGGAATATTGAAACGGCTTTGCTAGCATGTCTGGTTCTTCCTAAAGATTGTGTGAGGAAGTGAAAGTACTATTTTGAGTGATTAGAACAATATCTTGATTGTAGAACTTTATAATTTCAAAGAACTTTCACTCTCTCATCATATCCCATTCTTTCAGCAACACTAATACAATAAATATTATATTTTATGTGTTTTAGAAGTTTGGGGAAACTGAGAAACAATACGATTAAGTGACATTTCTAAGGTTACACAGTCAGCTGGTAGCAGAGAAAGGAAAACAGTGCACAACTTTGGACTCTTGGCCTCTCCTACGTACCAGTGTTACTCTGCTTTTACTAGTTTTCCCTTTGTCTGATCTAGTTTTAGTAAAAGCACTATGTATAGATATCCCAGATAAATCCTCCATTGGCTCTAATTCATTTAAATAACACAGGAGTATATCAATAATGTACTTGGTGGCATTAAATTTTTTTTTAACTGTTTTCAGTCTTACATTTAGATGGAATTTCACTTTATATTAAAAATCTTGTGTGCCACTTAGGAATGTGAAACTCTCAGATTCCAGTCTCATCCTTTTTATTTGTGGAATAAGGGTTATTCTTTCATATCAATTGGCATTGTGTTTTGCTATAATGTTTTAGTGCTGTTCTTGTTGGAATCACAATTTTGGGCATTACCTGGCTTCATCTATAATCTATTTTCCTCTGCCTTTAGATGAGAATTTGTAGGTTGTTTTAGATTTATGATCCTTACTCTATGTTGAGAGGATCCTTACCTTTGAACTGTTTTGCATTATCTCTAATATCCCTCTTTTTTGCCTGTATGTTTTAAAGTCCTACAACTTTGTTTTCCTTATTTTTTAGTTATCTTTTTCTCTCATGAGTTCATGTTTACTTCCTGGTTATATTTTGGTCTGTGATCAGAAATACTACCAGATGGCTGCCAGGATACCTCTGAGTTTGAAGTTGCCCAAATGCTTATTTATGTCTGTCACTTTCTAACCTAACAATGTAGTATTTCTGGTGAGTTTTCCTTCTGGTAGCTAGAGTGCTTCTGATTTACTTTTCTCAGGTCTCATTGCTTCTGTTTCACATTTTTCCTTTTTTAGATTGCATATGCATTTCGAGGCACTGACTTACTTGGTAGTGACATCGAGACTACTGATTTTGCTCACTGCAACCCCAGAGTCATTCCCTTCCTGTGTACCAAGTTTATTCAGGCATGGGTTGGAAAAGTGCATTTTCAGATACTTTTGTTATATTTCTTTATCACCAGTGATTTGCTTTTAATTACTTCAGTCTTGTGTATTCGTGAGTAAGCAGGCTCTAAGGCCAAAAGCCCTCAAATTTTCTTGGTTCATGGTATCTACAGTGTGTCAGAAAATTTTTTCACAGTGACTCTGGTACAAAAGAAATAACTAACACGTTCACTTTAGTACAAAGCTGGGATAAAACAACCTAAGTATTATATACTAAATTCTTAGTAGCTGTTTGACAAAATAATATAGATAAATTGATAGCAAAAACACTACTTCAATTTCATTCTTAAGTAGTCACAATTCCTAATGAAATGTGCGTGTCTTTTGGGCATTGCATAACTTTTTCAGACACTGAAAACAGATCGGACATTGCCATCCTCATTTCCTATTCTGCATTGATTTTAGCATAGTTGCTTTTTCTCACTCTAAAGGCTAAAAAACAGCTTTGCAAAGCTATGATGTCATAGAAATGAATATAGTGTGAAATAAAGTAGAAACTGTAAAATAATTGTCTTTGTTGTTTACAGAGTGAACAACAAATGTCTTGTATTGCTGTGCTTCCCTTGAAAAGTAAAAATACCCTGTAGTGTTTCTGTTAGTTTAACATGGCATGTTGGGGTACCTTGGTCCACTTAGGAACTACAGCCTTTTGTAGTTTCCTTTTGTCTACCATTACAATGCATTTTTTTCTGGTGTACATCAAAGTATCTGGCACTCATTAAATTTTGGTTGATTTCCATTTTCCTTAGGCAAGCAGTTGGTTCGGAGAGGTTAGGGACAAAAACAAACATATGTACAATATGCAGTTCTGGAACAGGACACATTATAAAGTGCAATACTTTGCTGAGTTATGTTTTGCCATGCTTCTTGCTTTCCTCTTGAATGAATTCTGACGGTTGTAAGACACTTATATGGGCTTGTCAGAGGCATAGTTCAAAATGTTAATCTCCTCCCATTTGTTTTTAATGTGAGGAACTCATTTTAGACATCTGTTCTAAGAAAAACAATTAGAGAGAAATTATGATGCAGTTGTCTTATCCTAAATGTTATTTTGCAACTTGGCTAGCTCCTGTGCTTTTAAATTTTAGTAGCTTAATAGACTTATTTCAAGGTAAACAGTGTGAGACAAAGTGTAGCTTCAAATTTCTTGTCGTTAGTTGACTGAGTCACCTTATTCTGATTCACCACTGCAGACAACCAAATTGAGAATAAGAATTTAGTAGATGTATGCAAGGGATAACATTTGTTTTGCCAGCATTCTACTCACTGAATATACTGTACTATTTGTAGAGTTCAGGTACTGCAGTAAAAAACAAAACGAACAAACAAACAAACAAAAACAAGTAAAGCCTGGGCGTATAAAGAACTCCTTTAGAGAAAATATTGATACACTACAATTCTGTTTTGACTTAGCTAGAATTTTTCTTGCTTAAAAAAGTTGGTTTAATCCTCCCTAGAGTGTGAAGTGTTAACTCAATATTTTTCTAATTATGCAGAAGAGCCACCAGATGGTTTCTGCGGATGATACTTTATGGATGGGAGCATTGGTGACTGAAGCTGTGGTAAAATTTGTAGCTCCATAATCATCATCATCCAAAGCAATATGTACTCTTGTGAGAGAACAGACAATAACATTTTAAGATAAAAAAAATACTATTAGTTCCAGGGAAAGCATTTAGGTTGTTTGTATACTGCCATGCTGTAGGAAGGTATCATTCAGAATGAAGCTCCTCTTGTATTATAATCATCAAAGAAATATGTTTGTATATATTTCATTGGAAACATTTTTTTCCTCTTACTATTCTTTTCCCTTTGCCCAGGCAATCATCTCAAATGTTAACTTATTTTTCAAAATAACTAGAATCTTAACTGAGATAAAAATGTTTTTCTGGGTTTTGTTATATTTGTCTTTAGTTAGCCTGCAAGAAGGATTGGTTCCTGTCCCTCCCTCTTGATCAATTTACCTACACTGGGAAATGGAGAATTAAAATTAATTGCTACATCAGAAATATCTCTGTAATGGACCTCAAATCTAAGGCAATAGTGGTACTAGCCTTGAAGACATAGCAACTTATAAAAGTTATGACAACATATAAGTTCAGACTAACCTATCCTTTAAGGATATTTTATTAGAAGCATGAGCCAGGGTGTTAATAATCATAATTTACCATAAACATGAGTTCTTATTAAAATGACCTTTGATTAGTAAATTAATATCTATCAAAATATTTCTTTTCACTAAGTAGGTTAACTCAATTGTCCTTTGCTTTTAAAATGTAGTATAAAATTTTTTTATTGAAGACTCTGTACCAAGGTACTATCTAGATTTATGAAAGGAAAGAGAAAATACAGGTTTTACCCCTAAGAGATTTAAAATCTGAAGAAATGCATATTGGGAAAATTTAAGAGTTGCCCTGTTCATGTAGGCCAAGATCAGGTGCTTAATTAACATAGATTGAAGGAAAAAAAATAGTTATATATAGGATTAGAATAAATAAAGCTATTGATTTCAACTAGTTCAGCTTAATAGTTGATTTGAAGAAACAAGTAAATAAGTCCTGTTGGTTTAAATGTGAATTCAAGAGTTTGTAGTCTTTAAATCTGAACAAATGGGCCAGAACAATGCTGCAATCTACTAATTTGTGAGTTAATAGTTTCTGAATTTTAAGAGTGGCAACATTTTCATTTCTCAGATGTCATTCATTCCTGTTTTTTTCTGATATGATGTGAGATTGGTAAATCTTTCATACTCTCTCTGATTGTATATAAAATGAGGTCCATAGATACTTAAATTAGTTTAAAAGATATGAGATTAATTGAAATGAAAGAGACATTTATAAAAGCCACAATAAAGTTAGATTCAAGAGTATTAACATGAAATGTCCTATTAAAATGATCTAGGGTGTTGCCATGTTCATTGAATTGTGTTTATAGAGAAAGGAGTCAAGTTGAAGTGAATGATCTGCTTGATCCAACCCATTTTACTTTTGCATAAACGGGTAAATATTCACTGCATTCCAAAAGAGTATGTATGCCAGAAAGTGGGCAGAGTCAGCTTGAAGAAGGAATTGTTTATTGCTCAACTATGCCTAGTTAAAAATAAAATAAAAAAATCTTAAAAATTACAAAAGCGGGGAGTATATATTTAGTGGACCTGTCTGGGCATAGTCATGACTTGTTCTCCTGTCATTTATATGATCTTTTTCTATAATGTTTATTCTGGTATTCATTAACACAGGGCTAAAATACCTGTCATCTTTGTTTTGTCTAACAATATTTGGTAGTGTATTTGAAAAACAATGTGTCATCTAAAAGATGCTTGCATTCTGCTGAGACCATCATACCAGAATGATAAATCCCAAAACTTCATTCTTAGATTTAGTCATTTCTGTTGACTCCAGGGAATATAAAAGATGTTCAAAACTAATATACTAATTGTACATAGGATAGCATACTTTACAAAGGGACTGTGAGGACTTTTGTGACACTAAATTCCAAAAATACATTTATTTATGTATTTGAATAGGTCATATGTTTATAGTAGTAAAAATTTATAAAGGTATGGAAGTGTCAAGTAAAAAGTAGATCTCCTACTTATTTCCTGCAAGTTCCTGAGTTTCTCAGGTGCCTTCCCTGAAAGCCATGTCTATTACTATTTTGTTTGTATCCATCTAGAGGTATACTATGAAATGTTTCTTGACACAAACGGTATTCTTAGCATAAATGGTATTATATTATATTATATATATTTGCCTGTATCTTGCTTTTTTCACATTATATCATGTCATATATATATATATCAGGAGATACAGAGCTTTCTTATTCCATTTAAATGGCTATATAATATTCCAATATTTGAGTATAGTATAACTTATTTAGTCCCTTCTCATTAATGGACATTTTGGTTGATTCTAATCTTTTGGTATTACTAGCAGTATTGCACTGAATATCCTTGTAGGGTCTTTGTGTTCATGTGCAAATATAAGTGTAGGAAAAATTCCTAAAAATGGGGTTGTGGGTTAAAGGTTATATTCAATTTAAATTTTAAATAGGTATTATTGAATTGTTTTTCATAGCTACTGTCCTAATTTGTACTCTTGACAATAATGTTTGAGAATGCCTGCTTCTCCATACTCTGGGTCATATAGGTGAACCCTGGTATCTCATAGTTTTAGTTTGCATTTTTATCATTTTGTATTAGATTGCTTATCTTATGTTTAAATGTCAAGCATGTAAACAAATTTGTTTTAACTTTATATTATAGAATATAATATCCAAGTAGAGAGTGCACAAAACAAAGATATTATATTTTATAAAATAAATACCCATTTAACTACCACCCAGGGTAAGAAATAGAACATTTCTATCACCCTTGAAGTCCTTTTTGCTCCTCTCCTAACCACTATTCTTCTTCCTCCTCCAAAGGTAGAGTTGTCACTACTTCTTTTTTTTTATGGTAATTGCTTCTTTGCTTTTCTTTATAGTTTCATGTCCAGATCATGCACCCTAAACAACATAGTTTTGGTTTGCCAGTTTTCTATACTTTATATAAATGGAATAATACATTATATATCTTTTGTGTTTGGATCCTTTCATTTTGTATTATATTTGTGAGATCCATATTTGTTATTGTGTAGCAGTAATTTACTCATTTTCATTGTTGTACGGTATTCCATTTTATGACTATATCACAGTTTAACCATTCTACGGTTGACAGAAATTTCCAGTTTGGGTTTAATAGGAACAATGCCACTATAAGCATTCTTGTTCACTTGGTTGCATTTCTGTTGGGTAAATACTTAAAAGTGGATTGCTAGGCCATAAGATGAGGTAATTTTTATTTATATTAGATAATGTCAAACTGTTTTTCTAATTTATACTTTCACCAGCAGTGCACGAGAATTCCTATTGTCATACACTTTCTCCCATTGGGATTCTTGGTATTTTGTAGATTAAGCATTCTGGTGGGTGTGATGTAATATCTCATTATGATTTTAATTTGAATTTCCCTAAATATTAATAAGTTAAGCACATTTTTATATGCTTATTGGCTATTTGGAAATCTCCTCTGTGAATTTCCTTTTAAAGTTTGAAAAACATTTTCCCTACTTTTCTATTCAATCGCTTGTCCTTTTCTTACTGATTCGTAGGCGTTCTTAATATATTTTGGATACAAACCAGTTTGTATGTTGACTTAGTTTGAGTTCCAGCAAAAGTATAACCTGTGACTAAGACTAGGGTACAGATAGCTTTTGGGGAGCATCCCAGGAACTAGAAGAATGGGAGTGGTAACAGTGAGACAGGGAAGAAGGAGAAGCTGTTGTTAAGGTCACCACTGTAGGCATCAGGAGTTTGATTCTGAGGACCGCTGAGAAGAGCATAGAATGCATTCCTGAAGGGAGAGAGTCTGGAACATTTATTCAGTATGATTGAGAATTCCCTTGAGGAGCATTTACTCCTTCAACTTCCAACCTGAGTTAGTGCTGGGCTAAATGAACTCCCATAGCCTTAAGAGAAGGTCCTGAAGCAGACAGTGGCAGGGTGCTCACTGAGTACTTAAGATGAAATATTTGCCGAAACTAGTTAAGACACATGGAATTGTCCATTGCAGCTCTGGCTAAAATTAGGGTGGGCCAAGGAACTCTTTTTTTAAAAAAAAATTTTAGTTGTATTTATGAAAAAATAAAACAACTTAGTTATAAAAACCTTTGTTCCAATAGATACTATATATCTTACAAATGTTTTTTGCTTGGTTTTGAGTTTTAAAGATGACTGTAGGAAAGTGGGCCAAAGAACTCTTAAGTAGAGGTGATATCTTTTCTTTCTTGCAAATATATTTCCAAAAAAAAAGGTGACTTTTACTTTGTCTTTTGATGAACAGCAAATGCTTAATATTTATATAATTAAATTTATCTACCTTATCTGTTTTTGCTAATGTTTTCAATGTCTTAAGAAACCTTACCTTGAATACATGAGGACATTCTTAAACTTTTTGAATAGTGCATTTTGTTTTAAAAGGTGATAAAAGGTAATAGATAATTTCCCCAGGAAAACACACGCAATTATGTACAACTGAGGTGAAACTTTCCTGTGGAATCCCTGGAAGTTCATTGATTTCAGGTTAAGAATCTCTGGTTTTTGTTTTACCTCTCAAATTTAGAACTAAAGACCACCTGGAACTGTCTTTTTAGTATGATGTGAGGGGGGGTCAAGTTTTATTTTATTTTTCCATATGGATATCTAATTGGCCCAACATCATTTATTGAAAAAACAAACAAAATCAACCTCGTTCTGCCCCATTGCAAAGTAATGCCAACTTATAACTTTGTTATAAATCAAGTACCTATATCTATTTAGTTTGTTTTCTTTTTCTGGATCATGATTTTGTTCCTTTGGAGAGTTTTCTTCCCCTTGGACCAATTCCTCTCTGTCTTAATTACTACTGCTTTATAACAAGTTTTGATATCTAATAGACCAAGTTTATCCTTTGTGTTCATCAAGATTTTATTGGGTATTTGGATTTTAATATAAAGTTTAGAATCAATTTAGCAAATTATATATACACACGCACATGCACTGAACTGTTGGAATTTTGGTTGGTATTGCATATAATCTATAGCTTAATTTGGATAGATTAACTTCATTACAACTTTGAGTCTTCTAATCCGTGAGTGTAGTATAGCATTCCACTTATTAAGTCTTTTAACTTATTCTCAAAAATCTTTTATAATTTACTGCATTTAAGTCTTGCATATCTTTCATTAGAAACTTTAGTTAGATATTTGATATTTGTAATGGTTTTATGTAAATAGTATTTATAAATTCATTTTGCTTGGGGTTGTATATAGAAATGCAATGTACTGTTTTGTACAAAACCCTTGTATAAAACAAACTTGCCAAACTCACTTATTAATTATAATTCTTTATCTGTAGATTGTTTTGAAATTTCTACCTATGACAGCATATCATCTGCACGTAATGACAATGTGACTTTTTTTTCAGTCCTTATACCTTGTATTTCTTTCTCTTGCCTTCTTTTACTGTTTAAGAATTCTAATCCAGTGTTGAGAATGGGAGTAGTGATAGTTGTATTCTCTATTTCAAAAAAAGAAAGCTTTCAACATTTTACCATGAAGCATGATTGTATGATTTTTGCTTCAAAACAATGTTTATTGTGCATTTGTTGCAGGCGCACCATTCTAAATATGTCAGTTAAGTCAAATTTGCTGATCATATTATTTTCCTGTTTTTTTTTTAAGTCCACTTATTTTATTGTTTATCAAGAGAGGTATTTTAAAATCTTTACTTTGATTATGAATTTGTCTATTTTGCTTTATATTTCTGATAAATTTAGCTAAATATTTTGAATTTAGGATTATTTACAATTATTATATCTTAACATATGTTTGTATATTTAATATGTATATAAATTGGTGAATAGACTCTTATTGTTAACTGTTGCCTTTACCTATGGTAATACTCTTTGCTTTTAAATTATTCTTGTTCTATATTACTAGAAGTTTCTTTTGGTTAGTGTTTGCATGTTACATTTTAAAAATTCATTTACTATTATCATTTTTATATCTTTATGGTTTAGAAGTCCCTCTTATAAACCACACATTAACGAATATTTAAAAATTGGACTGTTTGTCCACATTTAATCTCTGAACAGTCTGCTCATCATACTTGCAACTCTGGCATGCTCTATCCTCCAAGTTCTTCACTTTTCTCAATATCATTTACCACCATCTAAAATATTATTTACATATTACTAAGTTATTTTGTTTATTGTTTGCCTCCTCATGAGAATTTAAACTCAATGAAGACAGAGATTTTTGCCTGTTTTATTTATTTATATATTCACATCATTAAGTGGATAGACATTTAAAAAATTTGGCCAATATAATGACTCAATAGTTGTATTCCAATTGTTCTTTTTGGAGATTTCCAAATATATTAATTTATAAAGAAGTTCTACAGATATAAAATCTGTTTGACCAAGAGTTTCCTAAATTTTCACGATCAGAGAATCTGATTGAGGTGAACATCTGTTACTATCTCAGGAATTGAGTGTTCTGTAGAACACACTTTGAAAACACTGATATAGAAGATATGATTATTGAAGTATTCCTAGGAGGTCATAGATTAGAGAGACATTTAGAAGCTCTCCAGTCCTCTAAATGAGGATTTATCAAACTATGTCCAGGTGGTCAAATCTGGCTCATTACCTGTTTTTTTTATAATTAAAGTTTTATTGGAACACAGCCATACCCATTTACTTATATATTGTCTATGGCTGCTTTTTCTCTATGATAGTAGAATTGAAGTGATACAGTAGAGACCATACGGCTCTCAAAGCTTAAATTGTTTAGTATTTGGCCTTTTGCAGAAAAAGTTTAATAATTGCCAAAAAATTATTGAACACTTACTCTTTTATTTGTATGCTCAACACATTGCTAGATATTTTATATAGATCATCTCATTTAATTCTCCTAAAAATCTTTTGAGGTAGGTAATATGATTTTTTTAGGTGAGGAAACTAAGATGCAGAGAAATTAAATAATTGCCCATGGTCATACATCTAATAATTGACAGAGCCAGGTCTGCTTCATAGACTTCATTCTTTCTTACTATACTAGGCTGTCTTCTAGTTTATGATGTTCTAGTGGCACGGACTAAATAGTAAAGGAGGGTAAAAAAGCTCATACTGTGAAATATAATTGTTACTCTAGCAGGCTCGTTATGCAAGTATAGCAGATTTTCTTTTATTTTGAAATTCTGTGTGCTTACAATTAGTTGAGCATAGCAATAGTAAACAGAACATTCTTTTAAAAATGTACATTTATAAAATAAGGTTTAAATAAGTAACTTCCCAGATACAATTTTGTATTTTTCACAAATTCTTAACTATTTTAAGTTGATTATGATATATGCATCTCCATTTGTAATTTAGAAAATATCTTTATTTTCATTCTGATTAGCCTTGTATAGAGTCTATCCTAATAGAAAGGAGAAAGTAAGGAAATATTTTAAGGGGAACCATGCCCATAATAGTAACAATTGCTGTCACTTATGAGTAAGTTCCAGGAGACTGTACGAATTTGCTTTACAAATATCTCATTTAATCTTAGCAAAAAATCGGTGAGGCAGAATAGTATTATTATGTGCGTTTTATAGATGAGAAAATTGAAGTTACTTTTCAAGTAAAAGTAGTTAATCTATCTTATTCCATACCTTCAGAGGAATATTGCTGACTCCAAGGAAGTTAGCTAATTCTACTGGCTAAATTAAAACTCTAGTCTATGGCCATGCCACCCTGAACAAGCCCGATCCCATCTGGTCTCAGAAGCTAAGCAGGGTTGGGCCTGGTTAGTACTTGGATGGGAGACCCCACCTAGGAAGACGAAGTGCTGTAGATGTAAAAAATAAAAAATAAGGGATTGTAAGCTGACAAGGTCCTTGCAATCTGTGAGGTCAACCAAGGGTTGCCTCACCTAAAAAAATAAAATAAAAAAAAAATAAAACTCTATTATACAATAGAGTGGATACATATCACATGAACATTTTTCCATGGTATTTTCTAGGATTCCAAATAAAAGTTTAAATTACTACATACTGTTATGCCTAGTAATAGGCTATCTTTTACATAAACTCCCTTATTTTTGGATCTAGGATATAGAATTCACATTATTAATGAAGAAGATTTACTTGTATGCTAATTATAGTTCAGAGAAAAACTTCAAATGGTGGTCAAGATAGTGACATTTGCAAGTGCAAATTCTGTATAAAATAATAGAATTGCATACTTTTTTACTGCTTAATTTTTTTCCAATTAAAAATGTTCAGCATTTTAGAAATTTGGAAAATACAAAAAGTGGAAAGAAAAGACAGAATTTACCTCTAGTCCCATAACCAATGGCAGCCTTCGTTAACAGCTTATAACTCCTCCCAGTTTTTTCTTAAGCATTGGCTTTTATTTTTTAAAAAATATATAAATATTTTATCCTTTTTTTGCTTCATATTGTGACATGAGTATTTTCCCATGCAATTACCCTGGATTCTAGATAAAAAAAATTTAATAACCATGTAATATGCTTAGTTAGTGAACTGTGTTTTACTTAAATTTTCTCTCATTTTTAGATATAAGTTGCTTCAAATTATTACTGCTATTGCCATTTTATCTTCATTTTTTCTTTTGCATTTTAAATTATAAAAGTAATCATGTTTATGTTCAAAATTTAAATATGGAAATGTGTAAAGTGAAAATCTTTATTTCACTCTGAAGAGTTTTCTAAGTATTCCTCTAAAATTTTTCTATGCTTTTGTAAGCACGTTTATATCTACTCTTATTTTACATAAATGGGACCTATTACCTGCCTCTTTGGTTTTACTCTTTTGAATAGTGCTGGGATAAATATATTTGTGCAATAATTATTTTTGCATTTTTGACTATTTCCCTAAGACAGATTCTTAGAAGTGGGGCTGGGTCCAAGTACTGGACATTTTGAAGCCTTTTACTAAATTTGCCAAATTTAAAACACTGCTGTTTTAGGAAGTCTGTGCTAATATTGCCAAATAGTAGATCACGCTATCATTATAACTTCTATAAAGTTTATGGAAACATGGTGTGCCAATTTCCTAAAACCTTTTCATAAAGGCCCAATCATTTATGATAGTAGATAAATATTTAATATAGGTATGTCACATTTATGTTCATATATGTTATGGATATAACATATTTACATACATATTTGTGCTTTTATAATATGTTTATTAACACACTAAATTTGTTTAACCAGGGAAAGTTTAGTCATTTTTCCTCTACAGTAGATCTCAATCTATCATTTTAGATTTAGCATTGTTACTCTTACTGGTATTAGTTAGGGTTATCTTTTTCAGTATCATTTTTTGAGCTTATCACTTGATTTTAAATAAAATTGTGTTTGGATCTTAATTAAATCTTTATCTAATTTTTAATTTATTTTAAAATGAAAATACTTTTTTTCTAATTATATAAGAAATGAATGTCAATGCATGTAAAAAATTCAGGCAATGGGAAATAAATAGAATAAAAGAGAACGTTTCATTTATAATCTCAACACTCACTACCAACCTTAGTTACATATCCTTTCCTTTTCTATTTATGTGTGTGTGTGTGTGTATATATATATATACACACACACATATATCTTTCAAAGCTCTTCTAACATTCTTTATGCTTTTAAAGCTACTGTTGTAAAGTTCAAGAAAATCTAAAAGACTGGGTCAGATCCTGGTTTGACATGATTACTTTATATATATATGCTTTGCTAGCCTTTCCCTCACCCTCAAGTAACAGTAGGCTGTGATTATCTTTCTTGTTGATAAATATGGATATATGCCACAATTGTAATGCCAGCATTGTACTCTGTTTTGTGGTTCTACTCCACTTAGTGATGGACCTTTGTTTCCACAACTTGCTATTATAAGTCAATGAACATTTTTGTACATATACCCTTTACCTACTTGTTCAATCATTTTCTTAGGATAAAATAGAAATAAATTTTTGTATCAAAGGACATGTACATTTAAAGTTTGGAGACATTGGAAAGAGCATCTTTTAATTTTTACTTATACGTTTCCATATTATTTGAATTTTTTCCGTAAGTGATATATGGAATACAAATTGTCAAACTACCCTCCAGAAAGTTTGTGCTGTATTACACTCCTACCAGTGAATGAGAGTGCCAGATTTCTCATGCTTATGAATATTAAATATTAACAATATTTTAAATCTTCACTAAAATGTTATCTTGTATTGAGTTATGAGTTGTATTACTTAACATTTTAAAAGTTGTGATATTGAATACATTTTTAAGCTTATATGCTTTTCCACTTTCTCATTTGTAAATATTCTACTTATTTTTGTGGCTTATTTTTCTACTTTTTTCTTATTGATTTGTTGGCACTCTTAATATTCTCCTTTGTCATACCATACCAAAAAATATACTTTGTTTCTATTTGTGGTTTGTCTTTAAACTTTGTTAATGGCCTTTTTTTTTTAATACATAAGAAATTTTAATGTAGTTAATTTTATTAATCTTTTTCTTGTTTTAATGCCATGCTTAAATTTTTCTCATCTAAAGACTGTGTAAATAGCCATTTAAATTTTTTTGAGCCTTATTTATGTTTTTAATTTTTACATTTAAAACATCCATTTAGAATTTATTTTAGGGTAAAGCGTGAGATTGAGATTTAATTTTTTTTCAAATATCTTCCCATTCTCAACATTATTTATTGAATAGTTTATCATTTCTCTATTGACTCAAACTGTCACACATATACTAAATTTTTCTATAAACTGTTATCAATTTTTTAGGTTTTCTGTCATTCATTGATCTGCCTATTATTCCTATTCTAACAATATACTGTTTTAATTTTTGTACTTTTGTAATATTTACATTATACATTTTAAACCTAAAAATTTACTGATTGTTCTATTCTTGGAAATAAATTAAACTTGTATATCTAATTTCTGAAGCCACCTCAAATTTAAATTATTAATGCATAAAATAATATTCTTGACCTTAAAATATTTCTCTTTAAGATTTATAAGGTTCCATAGTGCATATGATACATATTTCCATTTTATTTTAGAAGAAAGTTTCCTCTGTCCAGCAGAATTGTTCTGGGAAGCTACTCTGAGGCAGACGATGCAAGAAGGGTTTGAATTATAGACTGATGAACTTGGCATAGTGCTTGTCCCAGAAATCTATGACAGTTGAAGGGCAGGAGTAAGATCAGTGTACAGAAATGGTAGGACTTAGAATTTTTTTAGAGAAGCTCTTTTAGCATCAGAACCCATAGATTTTGAAAGGGATAAGATCTCAATTATTAAGGAATGCTAAATGAAAAATGGAAAGTGCACTATCTTTGAAACCAGAGATTATGAATTTTAGTGTCAAACTTACCACTTACTACCTTTGTGAATACTTAGTCCCATTTTTTAAATTTATAAAATGAGGATAATAAACCCTCATAAAATAATTATGAGGATTTAATGAGAAAATAAATACCAATTGAACAATGATTGGCTTATAGAATTTGCTTAGTAATGTGTAGTCTTTTATTGTGAAGTTTGCAGAAACAGGATTGATGGGGATAAACTTTAGAGCTGAGATTTGAGTATTAGAGAGCTCTGTGCATTTCTTTCATCTTGTCACAGTAAAAAAGTCAGTGGTTTTTATCCCAATGCTGGCATGAGAGCAGTAATATAGGAAAATAAAATTGATGTAGTGTGAAGCAGGGTAATTTTCCTATGTAAAGCTGTACACACACTACCACCACCACCACCACCACCACCACCACCATCAACATACTCTTTCATCATCTCATGGTGGATCAGAAAAAGAAGGTGAAATTAGGAAAATTCCAGGTCAAGAAGATGTAGAAATTGTTAGTTGATCGCAGTTGGGAGAAATGGAAAGGTGCTGGCACTGGAAAAATGCATTTAAAGATCCAGGTATTTAACCTTTTTCCATTTTACAAAGCGTCTTTTGTCAAATGAGTTAAGTAGCAGAGTAAAATAGCAAAACTGACATATTATGAGAGAAGTGAATGCTGAGTATCCCATCTTACAGATGAAGTAACAGGAGACATTTATGTTCCTCATAGAGTGGACATAAGCCCAGTAACTGGAAACTCTGACTTAAAATGAAACTCTGTCATGAATTTGTCATGTGGTCCTAAGTGAGTTATGTGTCGCTTTCCTTCTCCGTAAACTTAGAAGCATCTCATCCTGCTATCCCTGAAATTTTTCACTTAGGAGGCGAGGCCATCTCTGAGAGATGCCAAGCCAAATTTTTTCTGGACTTTACAGTGAAATCTTTAAGTTGTTAAGAATATACTGCAAAAGAATAAGTAGGATCTCTAGGATTCTCTTCACTTGTTTCTGTGTTTTTGAGAGTGAGCACAAGCCCTTGTTAGGTCTGGGAAGGACTAATCCATAGTGTATGCCTGAGCTCTCCGTGGATATGCAGTACGTAGTTATTGAGTGTGATGATAGGTAGCGTTGCCAAGAACATAGCTCTAAAGTCATGCACCCTTAAGACATTCTTCTTTAAAAAGTGGGTGGTTACGTTAACCACCAGGTCTTCTATGAAAATTGTGACTCGGGCGCATTTAAACGGAGTCTCAGGGAAAAAGGAAAAAGGTAATTAAATTTATGGAAGGCATAGCCCATCTAGAGAGCATTTTCATATCTTTAATTCTTACAATAACCTTGGGAAGTAAATGGTAATATACCCATTTTCTATGCTTGTTCTTTATTTTAGAAAATGAGATTATATAGTTTTATAACCTATTTTCTTCACCTAACATATATTACACAAAGCTGTGATTATTTGTCTCCTTTACTAGGCTTTGAACTCCTTGAAGTTACCAACTCTACTTCATTCATTCATTTTTGTTTTTCCAGTGCTTAACACAGAGCCTGGCACAGAACAAACATTCACTAAATGATGAGTAACTATGATTTGCTCTAGGAATTGGGACTCTTAGCTAATCAGCCCATAGTTATCAAATCTTTATTTTTCTCTTCTTTTAGCAACTCTCCCACTTTGAATTTTTATCACGATTGAGAAATGCTTAGAAAATATAAAGTGCTACATACATGCTATGTTCAGACCATGTTGACTTTCTGCATTCACATAAATTTTTCTGGTCTGAATCCAGTTGATAATGCATCTGTTATTTTTATAATCTCATCCTAAGTACATATTTGCACAACAGGCGGTGTCAACTCATCTAAGTAACATGGTGTTATTTGCCTGATACTTTAAATTACAGAGCTCCATTACTGAAGTCATTATTTGTGGTTAAGAGGGAGTGGTACTGAGAGTGGTTAACAAAAAGAATTTCTTAAAATGAGTATCAAAACCGACCCTCTTTAGATGTCTTTAAATTTATCTTGATTTAACTACCTAGAACAGGTACAAAAAACAACCCTGCCTCATTTGTCTATCAGTTTACAGAAAATAGTAGACTGATTTTAAAAATTTATACGTTTAAAAAATTAGTACTTATTTGCAAGCTTTTGTTAAATGACTGCTCTTTAAATGTTCTGTGAGCTGGACTTAGGGAGAGAAAACTCAGCAGGGATGGAATCTTCTTTCTGAATATGATAATGCACTGCAAATGTTGAGACTATTTTAACTATAATATTTATCTTTCAATAAATCAAAATTGTCAGTAGTCGGAGATCTGGGATTGTGCTTTATTATTCTGTATCCCCAGAGATCCCAATTCATGCTCTGCATCCTGTGGGCTTTTGGAATTGTTAATTGAATTGCTGGAGAATTGCTTGTATTGGTCTTAAATTAAAAACAAAAAATGAAAACAACAAAAAACCCCAATACCCCAAAATAACTGAGATTTATTATTTAAGTTAAATTCCATGTCTAGTTTCTAATTCTTCTTTATGTTTAAGAAAACATTTTATTTTATTTTTTAAAAATAAGAATCCCCAAATCATTAAGAATCTTTTCAGTAAAGTTAAAGATTTTATTGAGTTACAAAATTTTCGTATTTTCACAAAATTTTTTGTGAGCTTATCCACATTTAACACAGTTGACCCAGCAGTAATTGAATTTCAGTGTGCACAGGAATTACCTGGAGGCCATGCTTTAAAATAGATTCCTAGGCCGTATCTCAGAATTGCAGAATCAATAGGTCTGGGTGGGACCCAACAGTCTTTGTTAAAAATTTATTTTAATAAGCACCTCTGGTGGTTCTGATATAGGGAGTCTGAGGATTATGTTTTGATAATCATTGTTTTTTCCAGTCCTATTTACACAAGACCTTCTCTGACTTTTGTTATGAAGCTGAAACCATGTGAAATCAGACAGAATTAAAAAAAAAAGAGGTATTAAAAAACATAATAATAAGTGTTATTTCATAGAAGTATATTTTGCTAAGAAAAGCAGGGTACATGAAGGAAAATAGGTAAAAGAGAACAAGTTTATTGAGTGAAAAGTTTGATTCTGGTCAAGTGGCCTTGCTACTTTATGACGTGTAAAGTATAAAGTTATGAAGTATGTGGAAATTTTCTGTAGTCAGGACTGCAAAATACAAGAGTTTTGGGGATTATGTCACATAGTGATTCTTTAAAATTCTGTTTTGAAAGTTCGTGGTCTATATTTTGGTCTTGGTTCATTGCAATAAACTGCCTTTATAAAGTGGAAGACATGCTGTCTTCTTCTAAATATTCTCATTTATTTTTCATGTAGACTCTATTTTTATACTGACCATTCTTATTCACAGATAGATCTTGAATTGTTATTTCAGGAGAGCGGTAAAGTGTTGACAGTTGTGAAAATGTGTCAGATTTAGGCAATTCTATCTCTGATTTACTGTGCTGCTACACATGTGGGCAGAGGTGAAATGCAACATTAATTCTTCCTCTTCTGATCCAGAAATACCTTGATCCTGGCCATCTATAATGTGTTAAGTAGACTTAGGAAATGTTACATGAAAGTGAAAGGGTATAATTCCCAGTGGGTGTTGATACAATATAAAAATTCTGGTAGAACAGTTATTGAACATCATCTACATCTAGGCCTGCTTTACCAATCACTTGTGGATTTTTTTAAAAATGGAAACGCCTGGCCCACTCAAGGAGATTCTGGTTCAATAGGTTTGGGGTGGGGCCAGCGATTTGAATTTTATAAAAAGTTTCTAGATGATTATATAATCAGCTAAGTTTTGGTACAATTTTCAACTCAGTGTAAGAATTTTTTCTATAAACATCCCTGGCAGAGTCATCCAACCTTAACTATGACAACTCCAGCAACGGATCTCTATTTTGTGAGGAAGCTTATTACATTGCTTTTAAAGATTTGTCTGTACTGAACTAAAATCCGCCATCTTGTGCTTCTTACCCACTAGTATTTCTTTTGGGAAGAGGAAAAAGAAACTAATTTCAGTCACTCTTTACCATATTACATTCACTGTGATAGCTATTACTTCTTCTTTGTTGAAAATTTTAAACTAGATAGTTTCCTTTGCTGCAAAATGGATTGTCAGAGTAGATAAGCAGTTGTCAAAATGTGGTCAGTGGGCACATGGGGACCCCTGAAACCCTTTCAAAGGTCTGAAAAATCAAAACTGTTTTCTTCATAATACTAAGGTGCTATTTACGTTTTTCATAGTGTTGACATTTATACTGAGAATGCAAAGCAATTTTGGGCAAAACTGCTGGAGCCTTACACAAATCAAGGCAGTGGCATCAACTTATATTAATAGGCATTGAATTTTTGTTTTAATCATCACCACTCACAGAAAAAAAAAGCCAGCTTTACTTAATAATGTTGTGGATAAAACAGTAAAATACTTGATTTTATTAATTCTTGGCCCATAAGTATGTCTTTTAATACTGTGTGATGAAATATAGCATAAAGCACTTATGCTACATACCCAAGTACAAGGGTTATCTTGAGGAAAATCACTTGTGTGATTGATTTGTAAGCTGAATTTACTGCTTTTTTTCATAGAAGATCATTTTTACTTGAAGGAATGAGTAACAGATATACAACGGTTATTGAGATTTGGTTGCCGGCAGGCATATTCTAAAAAATGAGCAAAGTGACCATGCCGTTTTAAGACAAGCAAGTGACCTTGTTTGTTGCCATTAATAAAATTTTAGCTTTCAAGAGAAAATTAGTTGTTTGGAAAACTTGTATCTACCACAATGAGCTTGATGGCTTCTCAGTACTTAAAAGTTCTTCTGATAAGATTGGTGATAGTATTAACAAATTTGATTTTTAAAAAATATTGAATAACGAAATATGTTAACATTTCAAAGATCTGCAGAACATAGTGAACCAATATTTTCCAAATGAACCAATGCATGATATTACAAAATCATGCATGGGTAAAAGATGCATTTCAAGACCAGTGAGTTAAGCAACAGAATACAAAAAGTTCATTGATAGGTTTCAGATTACATATTGCAATTAACCTTTGAGGAACTATTACTTGTCAAATTTTGATATAGTATCAAAGAAAAATAGCTACAATTATCTGGAAAGGCTATGAAAACACTTTGCCTCTTTCCAACTTCATATCTGTGTGAAGATGGTTATTTTTCATATACTTCCACCAAATCAACATATCACACAGATTGAATGCAGTAACACCTATGAGAATCTAGCTGTTTTTTTTAAAACCAGGCATTTAAAAGATTTGCAAAAATGCAAAACAGTGCCAGTTTTCAAATTCTTTTGTTTTGAAAAATCTGCTTATATTTTAAAAGTATATATTTATGTTATTATGTAAATGATTATTATTATATTTTTATTTTAAATGAATTAATAACATTAAATATTTTCTTAACTTTAGTTTTGGATATAATAAATATTGATAAGTATAAGCATAGCTCTTTGGACTCTTAATTAATTTTTAGAAATATAAAGGAAGCCTGAGACCAAAGAGTTTGATGATCTCTAAAGTTCATTCCATCTAACCTTCTTTAGAACATGCAACCAGTCTAATGCAACCTGGTTTCTAAAAGATTTCTTTGCCAATCTCTTCTGCATGCTTGTTAATGCCCCTTCTAAATTGTGGTCCTCAATACTGAAATCATATTGAAGATGTAGGTTCGGCAACATAGGATAAATAAACAGGCTACTAGTAGTAGGCTTTAATTATAACTATCTTTGGAGATTTTTAACAATAAGAGAAATTCTTAGTTCTTTGAGGAAATAAGTTCTTGTTCCAGGAAAGCAAAGTGTTGGACTAGGTATAGTCTTAAATTATCTTCCTTGATACCTCAGAAATACTCTTACCTTTGCCCTAGAAGATAGAAATATCAGTAACTAAACCGTCATTTTTCCATTCACTATTGTGATGTCCTTAATAGCAGTGCATTTTTTTAAAAAATTGGACATTAGATTATTATCAGTGCCTTTGAAAGATGAATTTCACATTTCATTTTTTATAATTTAAATTTACGTAATTTGGTACTTGAACTTTCTTGCTAAATCAAATAATAATAATAATAAAAAGGAGATGGGGATAAAAAAAGAAATGGGTGTGGTTTAGAGACAGCTTTAAGCAGGATTTAAAAATTTAGCTTGAAAGCTTTTAAAGTCTAATTATACAGGGAGGTGGCAGTGTTTTTATTTGCTGTTTACCTTTGATCTGTTACCTATTTTTGGGAGAGTGAGACATGCTTTTGTGAAAATGTTTATGGTTTCTTCATTTGATGACAAGATACTTGTTTGAAGTTGCCTTGTAATTCAGAAGTTTTTCTCTTTGTAACTAATATTAATATTTGGCTTTTGCTGCCAGATTAATAGCAAATTAGCCTGGATTTGGGTGACTACCTTTGAATGTATAAGTTAGACATTTTAAGTATACCACAGTCTAAGTAACACCAACTCATAAGAAAAAGAAAGTAAAAATAAGCCTATATCTCACCGAATGTTAACATTTTTGTTAAATTATATTTTACTTTGTGAAACATATGTGTATACACATTTGATTTTCTATAAATTGGTTCTTATTATACATGTTATTTTTTTATTCAATAATATATTGTGGCCATAATTTTATGTGAATAAATGTAGGATTATATCATAAATTTTCATGATTACAGAGTTGTGTTATATGTATCATAATTTACTTATCTAGTTAGTAGGTTATTTATAATATTTGGCTGTTATAAAAATGTTATAATGAACCCACATATTACATGTATATATTTTTTAACATTTTTTCATGTGTTTAGTCCCTAGATTAATTTTTGGAAGTAGCATTGCAAACTCAAAGGAGATTGACTTTAAAAATTTTAACTTATGGTCAAATTACCATTCAGAAAAGTTGTACCCAGTTTAAAATCTCATCATTGGTACATGAAAGTATTTATTTTTCCACACCAATTTACAAAATATTTTGTCCAGTATTGTAGGTGAAAATATTTTATTTACATTTCTTTGATTATTAGGGAGATTATACATATTTTATGTTATTGGACATTTGTATTTCTTCATTTGTACATTTCTTTATATTTTTTTTGTGCATTTTTATAGTGAAGTGTTTGTAACAATGCACTTTTTATTAGTAAATTAAAGATGTGCAAAAGATTTGATGACCAAATAATATGAAGCATATTACCACCATGGTCAAATGTAGTAGTCTGCAGCTCAGGTTGGATTATTGATTGAAAAATTCTCGAGAGGAAAGGCCATAGTTATTTATTTATTGTTTGTTTATTTTTTAATTAAGATCTAATTGACATGTAACATTGTACTAGTTTTAGGTGTACAACATAATGATTTCATTTATTTTTTAATTTTTGTGTTCAGACTATCTAGTATAATCTCAAACCTCTAGTAGTGACTTGCTGAGTGAATGAATAAGCAAACGGGAATGGTACAATCTCTGAGAATTGGGTGTTCTGAGGATTCATGTTTTTAAAGAGATTGTGATTTTTTAGAACAGATGGTGATTTGCTTTGGCCTTTCCTTCTCTGTCTTCTTACTTTTGTACTTCCCTCAAGATTAAAGTGGCCACTTTTATTTTGGAAATGTCTTGTTCAGCCCAAACTGTTTTAGTTCTTAAAGAAGTAGCTTCTTTAAGTTCTGTGTTACTTCAAGTTCTGTGTTAATTCTTGTGAGTTAATACTTAACTCTTTGCCCATCATAATATGTTGCTTGTTTATTCCTGAATTCTCTGCAGAAGGTAGTATGCATTAAATTCTTTTTTTCTTTGTTATAATAATGAACTCTGCGATTTTTAGAAGCTTAAACTTTTAAAATTGTTTGCTATAGAGTTTATTAATAGTGTAAATCAATGGTAATGAGATTCAGAGTTGGTTTTAACATATGTAGCAAGACTGCTTTTATATGACAAATGAGATTATATTGACTTTATATTAATGCATATTAAAATATTATTTGCCCTGAATGTCTGGAATCTGACTTGTTTCAAATTTAAAATATTTCCAGAGTTAGAGATCTGAACTCCTAAAGAGTCCAGTGATAGAAAAAATGAGATATATATCAGCCACAATATTTTCTGGATGCATTTTATTTTATCTTTCACCATTTAAATGCAAATGAAGGAAGGAGACGTATTCTGTATGTTGTATAATTCCAATTCATGCTTTTAAAAAAATATTTGCTAGAAAGACAAAGTGATTTTTTTTTGAAAATATACAAGTACTTAAAAACCCTTTTGGATTATTCCAGATTTTAGTCATTGGATATACAGCATTGCGCTATAGATTTATTTTGTGGATAACTTTTAAGTTATAATTTATAATTCAGGGTAGGATAAAATATTGGCATAGCTTGTAACAGAACCAGTATGCTTTGTGGGCTTTGAATAGTACATAGAATGTGTCCACACAGGGTTATGTGTTGTCCCAACTTCTGAGAATGTGTCCACACAGGGTTATGTGTTGTCCCAACTTCTGGATTTTAAACATCAGAAAATCATGAGGAGAAGGGTGTAATACTAAAAATAAATGGCAGAGTTAGCTTTCTCTGGCCAGAATCTTCTGTACTTCTTGAATCTATGGAAGTAAGCATTATGGCATTGCTGGAAACTGGATCGGGAAAGGCCTGAGGTACCATTCCCTACAAAGAGGAGGAGGCCTGGTGAAGAAACCTAATGCATATATTAGCCATCGATACTTAAAGTTGTCCAAATGCCTGGAACAGATTCATTATCAATCAGCCCTGATTAGAAAATAGAATAAATTATCTGGATCACTTAGACAAAAACATATTATAGGAGCCAGAGAAGAGCTGAGTTAGATATTTATTTCATATCTTAACAATTTCAGATGTCAGTACCTAATCTATTATGGCCATTTGTGCTATAAATGCAACATTGAAAGTAGTGATTCCTACCAATGATGTTGATCAGTTGCTTTTTTCCGGAATGAATTTTATTTAAATCTTGTCAGTTAACAAAGTTAACTAACCTAGATAGTTACTGACTATATTTAAAAAATGGGGATTAAATCAAACCAATACCCAGAGTCTAGGAAAGTTTCTGGCCTAAATTAGGAAACTAAACTCCATTATTATTTTCAGTTGAACACTACTCATAGCTATCCTCACATTTGGGAAAGAATACAGCCTTTGCAACAAAGTTTCTTTGTTTTCATGGAACTAAAAATGTGCTGTATTTAGACCAAACAATAAAAATAAACTACCAAACTACCTTCTAATGCATGGGGGTTCTGGAGAGAGGAAACCATAGATATTTAGAGGCATAAAGTGACTCATTGTGCTAGTTAAAACTTTTTTACAAGGCTAGCTCTGTTTGTTTGAGTTGCATCTGTTACCTCTTCAGCCAGAACTAAGTTGTGTGCAAGCAAAAGAATTTTGGATTGAATTGTGGCTCATACAGAATGCATTGTATATAGCCTAGGCATCTAAATGGGTTTCACACTTTAGGTAGAACAAAAACTGCATCTTTTCATATTTATTCTACCTATAAGGTATTCCTGTTGGACACATCCAAGATATTTTCTGTGAAGCTGATTCATTTTAACTTGCAGACATAAATTAAACATGTTTTTCAAATGTAACTTGTAAGCCTTTACTTCCTTTTTTTTAAAAAAAATTCTCCCATTTGATTTTACTTATACTTTTTAAACACTGACCTTATTACTGACAGTTTTTTTTTTTTTAAAGCAGTAATGGATGAGGATGTTGTATTCTTAGCTGTAGAACAATGACATGATTGTTTCTTTTGGTATTATCATCTTGGAAAAAGTTGTTAGAGTAGATGGGGACAACTGCCTGAGTTAAAAATAGTATGATTTGTTGCCAGAATGTTTGCTTCTTTAATAAAGCATATAAATGCAGTTTACTCAAACTTTTTTATTTCATTTTGTCTAAATTTTCAGGTCACTTTCATGAATTCAAAGGCAATTTACCAGTGATTTCTGGGTGCTGGGGCTGATTTTTTTGTGCGTATCTGTAAGTATCGATTTATTTATTACTCTTCTCATTGTGAAATGAAAGTTATAGTTTGTAAACAAGTTCTTAACTCCTTTTGTGTGTGAATTTTTATTAGTTTTTTTTTTTGTGTTTTTAAGTTATACTTTTTTGGTGTGTGTTTTCTTAAGAGTAGTATAGAAAAAATATCAGCTGATGAAAAAAGCTTCAGTTTGTTGTGATTTCCAGTGAAATAACACAATGGCAGGGCCTATTACAATAAGCTGAAAGAATGAATATCATACTTTTTGACAATGGGGCTCAGTTGTAGGAATGGGTTACCTTAAAAGGGATAGTCTATATACACATGAATAATTTACCTTGGTAAATTCTTCCAGTCTTCTGGTTGTCTGGACTTGAAAAGTTCTGTGTGATTGTGCTCACAGAAAAGATGTGAGATGATACAGAAGTCAAAGAACTGTCAGTACAGGAGGAGATTATGTACTAAGGAACCAAAGACTCATTTAGTGAATGTATAGCATATCAAATTGAGGGTATTTCTGCATTCTTCACTATCTCTCAAACACTATTATATTTTAAATGGTATTTTGAAGAACAAAGTTACTTTTTTCTCAGGAAAGAAGATAAATTTCAAGAAAAAAATGGAATGAACTTTCATGATGAGTTGAAGTTATTTAAATTGATATATATTTGTTAATTTAGAAGTAGTTTAGAGTATGTGGGAGGTATTAAAAATGTCTGTGTGTGTGTGATACTGTATTTAAGTAACTGTAACTAGAGTTTAAAGTATATTTATATGTGTACATTGTTGCAAATCGTTGTCATTTTAAGGGTTCTTTTACATTGATAACAACAAAGACATAGAAAACTTTCTTCTGTTAGTGTATTCCTGTAAAGAAGTTTTAGAGAATATACTTCTAGGAAAATATTTGAAAAAAAAAAAGTACATTCTAGAGTGTAAGTTATTCAGTATTTAAGCAGAGAACAGCAGCAATTTATTTAAAACCAGCTTTACCTTTCTATCAGTAGTAGCATGATTAGGGCAGGCGTTTAGAGTGAACATAAAAATATAGACATGAATGTTTAATATAGTTTGGTACATTTTGTATGTGTTTAATAAATTGTTAATTTTATGAAACTATCAATTCACATTTTATTTTGAAGTCTTAGTTCTTATGTAAAATACAAAATATTAAACTACATGGTTCATTTGGATTAAATAAAAGCTTTTAATTTGTGCAAGGTATCATAGTGAGGATTAGGAGGCAAAGAAGATGGAGAAAGAAATGTAAAGTATCTTTGAAGGGCTCTTGAGAAAAAGGGTGATTCCAAAGAGCTGAGCTTATCCTCTTAGAAATCTGAGTGACGGGAAATCTTATCTTAGTTGCTTTATCTTTACCTCCTTTCTCTCTTCTTTCATATCATTTAATCATTTCCTTTAGTAAGTTTTTAGGATGATTTAATTTTAAAAATGAGTAATGCAAGATAATTACAGGCATTTGAACCAAAATGGCCTTCATTAAAATATGGTTTCCATTTTTCATCACCCAAAGGCCCTGTTTCCTGAATTCTTTTCCCCCACCTCCCACCACCAATCATATATAGACTAGCTTTGAAGGACGTTATCCAATTAGCTGAGATTTTTCTTGTGACCTAACAAAGAATGATGCTAAAAATAGAAGGGACACTGTGGGTATAGTTTTCATATGGTTATTTCTGGAGTTCAGCTTCGTATTTTGTCTCATCACTTAGGCAAAAATCGTGCTAATCATATAGGCCTAAAGTAATTGTTTTCCAGTCTTGAGAATTTTTATATTCTGGTTTAGGGCATGGACTTTGTTGTTCCTTTGGTCAGTGTTCTCAAGCTTTGTTAGGGCCATCTCTTGACTGTAGAATCTTCTTATTAAAGAGATATAGCAGAATACTGTGATTAAGATAAGTCATTTAAAATTAACATGGATGGGCCAGCTTTAGCTCAAGCAGTTACTTCGTCATGGCAGACTTAAAATTAACATGGCATCCAGAATACTTGAATTCCCAATTTTTTCAATTATTGTGGAAACTGTCTACCACTTACACTGAATGATGAGGCAGCTAAAACAATAGAAATATTTATCTAGTCCGGCTTAAGAACAAACAAATGAGATTAGTGACAATGGCTTCTTTTAGGAACTTTAATTTCCATGTCCTGGAACTGCTTATTTGCTACATGATCTAAGGCAGAAAGTTATACCTCATGGCCATGGGAAGGTTTCTTAGTAAGGTGTTCAGAAGCAGGTCTGCGAGATAAGGAAGGTGGGATATTGTTTTGCACATCCATAATGAATGGGCCACACCAAGGGTGTGTGAGAACTGATTGGAATCTTACCTACTTGCATCTACTACCTAGGTCAGAAGAGGAAAACACTCTGAAGGAAAACGGTTATCTTTTCAGAAGCTGAAAGCCGATTATTATAGGGTTTTTTTTCTATTAAAAAAAAAAAAAGTACACCTTTCTTTTCCCAAAGTAGGCATTGTGTAATAAGACCTCATTTTTCATGTCAATATCTCACATTTAATTTTTATCTCTAATTGAAAAATAATTATGGAATTTTGATCATTCGGTTTTACCAGGACAATAAATGCTGGCTAAAAACAAAACAAAACAGAAATAGATCATTAGATATCCTGCTTTTTCAGGTTACCCAAGCCTTTTTAGTACTTTGATCATGAATTAATTCCCTTTTATAAAATTCTTTCTTTGTTCCTGATCTCTAATAGCAACCTTTTCCCTGAAAAGGTATAAAAGTATTTTATCATCTAGTACAAGAAGTGATTATTGCTTTGCCCATGTTTGAGACTTTAATAATGTAAGATATAAAAATATCTTAATTTGGTATATCACTTGCTTTTGCAGACATTAAATTGGCTTAATTTTGTAAAAACTCTGTGGGATGAGTAGGAATTATTCACATTTTTGCACAGTAGCTGGATTCAAATTTAGGGATTTATGGTATAAATTCAGTGTTCTTTCTGTAATACCAAGATGTCCTCTCTCAGAGTATTTTAGCTCTGTTTCTTTTGTTGTTTTTGATTACCATCTCAGTCTCCCACTTGACTGACATATAAATATTTTCGAAAAGTTGAGGTAGAGTTAGCCAGGGAGATTGTAGAAAGACTTCTAACCACTTCATTACCTAATGTTCCTGGATCCTTTGTGCCTCCCTGACATTTTGCCTGTTGCCCTATTCCCAAACTGCCACATGTCATGCTTCAGCTGAAATTTTTTGAATTGCATAGATTTTTAGGAAACAAACAAAAAGAATCACAAATTCATTTCTTTGTGGTATTTCTAAATGGAAAGAAATCTGTTTCAAACTGAGAAAAGCCCAGTCCAAACCTCCCTCAGTGAAAACATCTGTGATTTTAAGGACAAGCAGGTCTAAGTGCATTATCTTTAAAAAATATCCCAGGCTAATCTTGACATAGAGCAGGTAAATAAAAAAGATGAGCTGTGAAAATCCACAAATAGGGCTTGAATGCCATTTTCCATGACAACGGGAGCTGCCCCACGAAAGCATTAATGCTGAGAATGTAAGGAATTTAAAATTGTGCCTTCTCAGTTTTACAGTTGTGTGCTCATGTTAATTAGAGATATACTGACATTTGAAGTATCTACATTAATACACACAGCTACTATACATGTGGCCACAAATCTACTTTAATTGAAAGCAGTTTGCTAATCTGAATGTGTGTATCCATTACATTTTATGCTTTTAAAGTTTCATATATTAGTGCCCTTAGATACTAATTCTTCCTCCTCTCTTCACTTTCTGTTTCTAACTTATACCTGAAAGGATAGCTTGGCCTATTTTTAATCTCCTAGTGATGTTTTGGAGCAATATTGATGGAATTTGAGAAAGAAAATGTTTTTAATAGTGTCCTTTATTTGCTGTAGTTTGAATCTTTTTTCCTTCTCTGACTTTCTAAATTGTTGGGTTTTCTTACAAACCTTTAAAATGGCTTGCCGCCCAAATAAGGTAGGATTTAGGTTTATGGAATTTGCTTCACTGGCTATATTTAAGCATGAAAAAGCTACTCTTCACCATCACACTATGGTCTTAGCCAGAAAAGACCCATATTAGAGACTTTGATGGGATGAACAGTGAAGAGGCTTTCTAGTTTTTCTAGTATAGTTGAGTTTCATCCTTCCCTCTTGATGTTAAGCCATGTATCTTAATTTTTGATTTGTAAATATATTCACAATAGCTTGATGACTTCTTGAGGTCAACTTTAGCTCTACAGTTTTTGCTTTGTCTGTCTTATACTTAAAGGAAGACCTACAACTATTTTTGCAAGCTTGTATTTCTTAAGAATCTGCCTGTCAGGATTTTTAACCTAATTGTTTTGTGCTTCTTGTCTAATGAAACTCCCACACTTACTTTTTGGACCAATCCCTGGATATTACACAAGACCATTTAAAAAGAAGGTTCCTTTTTGTTGCACTAGAACAAACTGCTCTAAAAAGTTTGTAATACTCTGGACTTGTTTCATTAAACCATTTTACTGGCACCATTAAACCACTGAGACTTGGGACCATTAAAACTTACTCAGTACTATTATTATTATTATGGCCTATTTTTACCCTTTATTACTTTTTTTTTCACTGTGCTACGTTTCTCTGTTCTTTATTCTTTCATGTTGCTTACTACATATTATGCCATCACAGCACATTTGGTAATTTCAAGTTAATTGCTCAATTATCAGCAATAGTCATGAAGCACTCGAAACATACGCAGTGGAAGCCTTAAAAAATTTCAAAATAAGTTTGTGTGTCATAATCTTAAATGTGAAACATGCCAATATCTGCAGGCATAAAAATACACCGCCTGAGCTAGGCATTTCAGGGAAGGCAAAACCTACTCTTTAAAATCAGGGCTTTTGTCTGGCACTGAAGTGTTTCATCTTTGCTAATTTCAAACAACATATCTAAATTTGATCTGGGTTTACTTTTCAACTCTAAAAATTTGGTTGTGGTTATAAAAGAAAAGGGAAGTAAAACTATTGATTCTATTTGAATCAATAAAATCAATGTAAGGTTTTACTGGAACCTTACAATCATGATATTCACTTTAAAGTAGAATTTGGTGTGAGGTGGATCCATGTTGGATGCCAATCAAGGAAGCTGACTTACTAAAGAAGCAGAATGATCTCTTTATAATTTTTTTTTTTTTTTTTTACTTATAAGGCAATCCTCTAAATCAGAGGACAGTGTTACAATGAAGGTAGTATGTTGATGATTTTTTTATTTGAAAAAAAAACCCATTAGAAAAATGACATTGAGGACATACTCTAAATCCTACACAGTAATATTCTCAGATGCCTTTAAGATAACTTCCACATTATGGCAAAATAATTACTGTAACTCTTTTGGCAACTAGGTGAATTATCATTACATTTTGCATTAGTATTCAGTTTAGGGTTTTCTCTGAACTAACATAGTGTCAACAGCTCTTTTTTAGATGCTATTATGGTTCTTTCACATTTTTATAGTATTGTAGTAAAGCTGAATTTACTGGCTACATTTGAAGGTGGAGTAGAGCAGCATAAGAGTCAACATTAAAGTGATTCAGTGTCCTTTGGAGAAAAAATTGTTTAACTTGAGATTGGAAACAATGAGGGACTTGGGGCATTTTGCTAAGAGCGACTAATAAATATAAATATTATCCCAAAAGCTGTTCCCTGGACCTGTTTTAGCCAAGAAGATAGGCTTAATCATCTTTCAGTATTCTTACATAACTTTCATAATATTTAAAGATATTAAATGTATATAGAGAAGGGGAAATAAGCCATAACTTGAACTGGGCTGTGGTCTCAAATATAAGGAAGTAAGGGAGTGTCAGCAAATGCATTAATTATGCACAGCTAGCTATCATTTTATAATATAACAATCTATAAGATGTGAAATATAGTCTGTCTATAATTTAAGAAAAAACAAAGTTATTTATGTAATCAAGCATTTAGCTAGAAATATTTTAGTAACTACTTTATAAAGACAATTTGAATAATCAACAAAATCTAGTTCATTTTGTTCTACATATGACCCTCAGCATATCTGAAGTACATATTTCATTTATCTTGGAGTATGGGTATAAATGCTCACATTTCACCAAATTTTTGCCAGCTTCAAACATCAAAATGTGAGTTAAATATTGCCAGGAAAGATAAAAATATTATCTTCTGCATTCTCTCCTTTCCTCTTCATTCCTCCCTCTTTTCCTCTCTCCCTCTTTCTGATTTAAACACAGTCTGTTTGACTTCAGAACACATCTCTTCTCATTTTAGAACACCAAACTCATAGAAGAAGAGATTAGACATGTTCTTACCACTGGCGAAGGGTGAGGAAACGAGAATTGGTACAAATTTGTACAAAAGGTACAGATTTCCAGTTATAAATTAGTACTAGGGATGTGATGTACAACATGGTGGCTATGATTAACACTGCTGTGTGATGTATAGAAAAGTTGTTGAGAGTAAATCCTAACAGGTCTCATCACAAGAAGAATTTATTTTCTTCTTTTCTTTATATTGTATCTATATGAGTTGATGGATGTTAGCTGTACCGATTGCAATAATCATTTAATAATAAAGGCGTACCTTGTCTTATTATGCTTCGCTTTATTGCACCTCACAGATATTGGAATTTTTACAAATTAAGGGCAAGACTTTCCACCAGCAAAAAGGTTGACTTGCTTTATTGCGAGGCTCATTTTATTGCAGTGGTCTGGAACCGAACCTGCAATATCTCCAAGGTATGCTTGCATATGTAAATCAAACCATCATGCTGTATACTTTAAACTTATACAGTGATGTATGTCAATTATTTCTCAATAAAACTGGACAAATATATTGTGTGTAATTCCCACCACTCCTGAGTACTGCTGTGTACTACCTATGATCTTAGGCAAGTCATATAACCTCTTGGAGCTTTAGCTTCCTCACCTGTGAAGTGAGAGTATTACCTATTCCAGGCTTATTTACTTATTTATTTTTTACAGCTTTATGGAAGTATAATTGGCATACAACAAACAGCATGTATTTAAAGTGCACAATTTGATAAGTTTTGATATAGCTATATATCAGTGAAGTTATTTACACAGTCAAGGTAATTACATATCTATCACTCCTAACAGTTTCTTAATGCTCCTTCAAAGACCCTCACTCCTGCCCCTCCTTGATCTTTCCCTGACCTCATCCCCAGGCAATCCTCAATCTGCTGTCACTACAGATTAGTTTGCATTTAAAAATTTTTACGTAATTGAAATCATACATTATGTACTTTTTTTTGTCTAGTTTCTTTCATTTGGCATAATTACTTTGAGATTCACTTATGTTATGCATGTCAATTTAATACTTTATTTTTTAAATTACTGAGTAGTATTTCATTGTATGGATATAACACAATTCGATTATTCATTTAGGTTCTTTCTAGTTTTTTACTATTACAGGTGAAGCTACTTTGAACATTTGTCTTTGAGGGGACATATCATATGTTTTTATTTCTTTTGGGGAAATACCTAGGAGTGGAATGGCTAGGTTACATAGGTGTATTTTTAACTTTATAAGAACTGCTAATTTTTTCCAAAGTGGTTGTACCATTTTATATCCCTAGTAGCAATATGTGAGAGTTTTAGTTGCCTCACATCCTTAATAATACCTGGTATGTTTAATTTTCAGTTTTAGCCACTTGAGTGTTTATAGTGGTATCTCATTGTGGTTAATTTGTATTTCCCTGATGACTGATGATATTGAGCATCTTTTCATTTGCATCTTTGCCAACTATCTATTTACTTTGTTGAAGTGCCTTTTAAATCCTTTGCTGTTCTTAAATTTGGGGTTAACTTCTTTTTTATCAAGTTGAAATAGTTTCTATATATTCTAAATACAAGTTCTTTGTCAGAGATGTTTTGCACATATTTTCTACTAGTCTGTGGCTTGCCTTTCAATTTCAAGTACCTTTTGAAGAGCAGTAGTTTTAAATCTTGATGAAGTCCAATTGTTTTTCTTTTATATTTTATGCTTTTTATGTCACATTTAAGAAATCTTTATAAAACCCAAGGTCACTAAGATTTTCTCCTATGCAGTCTTTTTGAGGTTTTATAACTTAATCTTTTTATTTAGGGCTATGATTTACTTTGAATTAATTTTTGAAATGGGTGAAATAAGGTTTAAGGTTTATATTTTTGCTTATAGCTATTCAATTGTTCCAGTGCCACTGGCTGAAAATATGCTTTTCCTATTAAATTGCCTTGGCATTTTTATTGAAAATAAAGTGACGATATACATATAGGTTTATTTTTTGGAGCCTCTATTCTATTTCATTGATCTATTCGTCTATTTTTTTTTTTAATGCCACTTTCTTGATTACTTAATTACTGTAGCCTCATAGAGTGAGTTGGGAAGTATTTCCTCCTATTTAAATTTCTGGAAGAGTTTGTGTATACTAGATATTATTTCTTTTTAAATGCTTGAAAGACATCACTAATGAAACCATCTGGGCTTGGAGGTTTCTGGAAGGTTTTTTAATACAAATTCAATTTCTTTAATAGATACAGGACTAATTAGGTTGTCTAGTTCACCTAAGTTATCCACTTTATTTAAAGGCTGTTCATTTAAGTAGTTGAATCTATTGGCGTATAGTTGTTCATCAAATCTATTTATTATCCTTTTAATATCTGTAGAATCTTTAATGATGTCACCTTTCATTTCTGATATGAGAATGTAAAGATGACATATCAAAATTTAATATTGCT
The DNA here is from genome assembly GCF_000325575.1 of Pteropus alecto. Classification (NCBI taxonomy): domain Eukaryota; kingdom Metazoa; phylum Chordata; class Mammalia; order Chiroptera; family Pteropodidae; genus Pteropus; species Pteropus alecto. The sequence goes on from NW_006430061.1 coordinate 1,215,264, forward strand.
TTTCTGTTTTCTATTTTACTGATTTCTGTTTTTCATTCTTTTATTTCCTGTTCTCTGCCTACTTTGAGTTTAATTTGCTCTTCCTTTTCTGGTTTCTTAAGGTGAAATCTGAGATCATTAATTTGAGAGCCTATTTTTCAATATAGATATTAGTGCTATAAATTTACTTCTAAGTATTGCTTTAGCTGCATCTCATAAATTTGTGATGTTTTCATTTTTATTCAGTTCAAAATGCTTTCTAATTTTTCTTTTGTTTTTTTGGTCAATTAATGGATAATTTAAAAGTATTATTTCTTAATATTTAGGGATTTTCCAGATATCTTTCTGTTATTGAATTCCTAATCATTTTGTTGGTTGGCAAGTTCTATAAATGTAAATTATGTAAAGTTGGTCGATAGTGTTACTCAGGTCTTTTACAGTCTTCCATATTTATCCATATATACCATTTCAGTGTACTTTATGCCTTTGTGTAGATCCAGATTTCCATTTGATAACATTACCTTTTGCCTGAAGGATCTCTTTAACATTTCCTGTAGGATCTACATGCTGGTGAGCTGGTAATATTTCCTTCATCTTTTGCATTTCTGAAAAATCTTTATTTTGCTAGGTATAAAATTTTAGATTAACATTTTTATTCAGTAATTTAAAGATATTGATCTATGTATTTTTGCTTACATTGTTTTCAAATATGTTTGCTGTAATTTTTATATATGTTTTTCTGAACGTGATGTGTCATTTTTCTCTGATGGCTTTTAAGTTTTTCTTGTTATCACTAATCATAAGCACTTTGATTATTTTGTGTCTTAGTGTAGTTTTTATAATGTTTCTTGAGCTTGGGGCTTTTTGAAATTCTTGTATCTATGGGTTTATAATTTTGTCACATCTAGAAAATTTTCAGCCAGTTAATTTGGAATTTTTTTGTTCACTCCATTTTTTGTGGAATCTAATTACACATATTTTAGGCAGCTTGAAATTATCCTACAGTTCACTGATTCAGTTTACATTTTTTTTTTCCACTCTGTTTTATTTTGGATTGTTTCTGTTGGTAAATCTTAAGTTTGCTTGTCTTTTTCCAGCAGTATATTTTTCATCTCAGACATTGTGTTTTTTTTTTTTATCTCTAGAAGTCAAATTTGAGTCTTTGTTATACATTTGATATTTCTACTTAATATGTTCAATCTTTATTTTAGTTCCATGAACAAATAGAATACACCTGTAATAACTTTTAATTTCCTTGTCAACTCATTCTATCACCTGTGTCATTTCTGGATCAGTATCAATATATAGATTTTTCTCTTCATTATGGGTTGTATCTTCCTGCTTCTTTGCATGGCCGATAATTTTTTATTGGATGCCAAAAATTATGAGTGCTGAATATTTCTGTATTCCTATAAATATTTTTGTACGTTTTTTTCCTGGTATGCAGTTAAGATACTTAGGGACTGTTTGATCCTTTCAATGCTTGCTTTTAAACTCTGTCAATTGGAACTATTACAGCCTTTAGGGTAAAGTTTATTTTTTCTACCACTGAGGCAATACTTTTTTGAGTACTCTGGTCAACACTGCTCATGTTATGAAGTTTTATACTTTTGATTATGGGAAAATGAACTATTCCTGGCTTTACGTGAGCTCTGGAATTGTTCTCTCTGCTCCTTTTAGGTATCTCTCCTTAACATTGGTTAGTTTCCTCACATATATGAGCCGATGAGTAATTGCTTAAATTCTTGTGAGGGATTCTGCAGATCGCTGGAAGTCTATGTGCAGGTTTCTCTCCTGTGTTACTCTGCTCTATGAACTATAGTCACCTTGGGCTCCCTAGACTCCCAGCTCTACCTTCTTAACTCACTGAGACCATTAAGTTCTGTCTCTGTGCACTGCAGTTGATAATTTATTTGTTTATGCAGTAAGCTGGGACAACTATAAGAATGACCTCATTTGTTTTCCTTTCTCAGGAATCACTGTTCTTCATTGCCTGATGTTCAGTGCCTGAGAACCGTTGTTTTCATATATTTGTCCATTTTTTCAGTTGTTTAAGCCAGAATGGTAAATCCAGCTCCTGTTTGTCTGTCTTGGTGAGAAGCAGAAGTCTCCACATATGTGAAGAAATTATATAATGTACTTTAAGCATGTGTTATTGAGTGCTTCATACATAGGAGGCATTCAGTATTGATGGTTACTATTTCTATTTCTCTGCCTATGTCTGTTAATGAAGCTTTATCATATATCCCCTTCTATATGAAGCCTTTCTGGACTGCTGCCTCTACAGATGACTTATTACTTTTTATTCTTTGTGGCCATATCACTTTTTTAAAACATACTTTTATTATGACACAAATCTATGTTACAATTGGTTTACTTATTTCTTTTTTGTAGTAAATTGTAAGATCTTAGACAAATAAGTTCTATCTTGTTTATTTGGTTTCTAAAACATAATAAATGCTTAGATATTTGTTGTGAAATGATTAATCAAGAGTGTTTTATACCTTTTATGAAGTATTCAAGAGTAGAATTTTTGATTGGGAAGGAAAGAAATGGTTTAGAAGCATAAAAACATTTGAACAGAATGAAAGTAGAGAAAGATAAGATTTTGGGGATCCAGAGAGCAGCATGAGAGCAAAAGGTGGTTGGTTTGGGTTGATAATATAGAGTAATAATGATAGTGATAGCAGCAGCAGCAGTAGTAATAGTAGTAGTAGTAGTAAGTAGTAGTAGTAGTAGTAATAGTAATAGTAGTAGTAGTAGTTCCTGTGAAGGTGAGGGAGGATAGAGGAATATAGAATAGAGAATGGAAGAGACATATTGTAGTGTATCAGTGAAACCATTTTCTGATTACATTGCTATAATATAGATGGTAATTTTAGTAACATGTAAATTTATATTGTGTACATCCTTGTAACTTGAAATGTTGTAAGTGAGGCTTTTAAACAAAGTGCTGAGAGAACACGACATACTTTTTTGGAGTGGGTAAACCTTGGAAGGAAATGGTAGGGATGGGTTAACTGAGAAGAAACAGAAAAGATTCCTAGATAGTAGAGAAAAGCATAAACACAAAAATAGTATAGGCTATATATAAGTATAATGTAGCAGAAAGAACAAATGGATCTTGAAGTTGGGTTCATAGTCATTGATGTGACTCTGGACAAATGACTTATCCTAAATGAGACTCAATTCCCTCATTTGTAAAATGGATGTGGTTGTTGGTAAGATTATCTGATGTATAGAGAACATTTATTTTATATCTGGCAGATAGTGGGTCCAATAACTATTAGTTTCTTCTTTTTAGACATTCTATATCTTCTGATGAGGAAAGGAAAATGCTTCAAGAAGGACTTTGTGACCCCTCATCACTTTGTATAAGAGCCCAGGTATAATATATGTATATATATATGTATAATTTATTTCTTATTTCCGTGGCAAATGAGGATTGCGTTCGTTTTGTGGTCCAATACTATATAGCCTAGATAACTTTAACACCCAGTCTCTTTACATCTAGTTTTAACTTATATTTAAAACTATTGGGATTATGGCTAAACTGTACATACAAATTAAACTATTTTACTACCACAATTCAATATTTTTTAAAATGCTTCTATTTATAGGGGACATATCTATTGAATGAAAGATTGGTCAGATGAGTATCAGAAATCCTGAGTTTTCCCAAGTCTTGAATCCATTTGTATTCATTTAAATGATTTATTCATTTGAGATATAATTGACATATAACATTATATTAGTTTCAGGTGTAAGTTATATATTTTATGAAAAAAAATCAGTTTTGAACTCAGTTTCCCATTATGGAAATTGATATAAGATATAAAGTTTAGAAATCTTTGATTTTTTTTAAAAAAATCACACTTTAAATTTCTAATCAGCTTATAAAAGATGACTGTTAATATGTACTACTCACAACAATATTTTGGATACATGGGATTTTAAAAGTAGTTCTAGCATAACTAATCTAGAAAATAGAGAAGATTTTTATTTCTTCACTGGAGGAAAAATTCAGGATTCTTCTAGTTAACTAATTCTGTGTTTGGTTAAGAGAACTAAAGAATTTGCAGTTAATCGAATCAAAAAATGATAAACCATAATAGTTTTGGAGCCAATTTTCATCACTGTTTTTGGTTTTTGAATATTTGCATTGATGTATACAATTCACAGGTGTAGTACATAATGCTGCTGATCCTGCCAAAAGAAGAACCACCTTTAGTCATCTGCCTAGTATCTCAAGTGTTGGGTGCTGAATTGTCAAGGATCTTGTGTGGAGCAGCACCTGGCTTCATTTGTTCTCTTCGCTACAGACTGGTTCTTTGCATTTATGAACCTTAGTCTGGCCTTGATGACAGTTTGCTTGGTTAGAGTCACCTTATTTTTAGTTTAAGACATGTTGCCTCCAGGATGCTTGAGAGTTTGAGTTTTGATGAATCTCACAAAACTCCTCTATAGGGCATGAACTGAAACCGAGGAGCCGACAATATTAATAATCCAGCTTTTGGCAGTATTGTGGATATTAATGCATTCATAGTTCACCTTGACAAACCTTGGCCCAATCACATGTGAAAATGAATTTAGTCATCTCATTTTAGTCTCTGGTGAGTATTTTAATGCTTTTTTTCAACTATGTATGAAATAGAGAAAATATTAATCTCCCCATAGAAATGCAAGGTTCATAGCCCACATGACTATGTGTTGTGAAATAAAATGTTATAATAAATTGCCATCTTGATTTAATGAAAATTATGTTTAGGAATTTTTATATTACATTATGGCTGATTTGGGATATTTTAAATTGCCCATTTATTCAAAATTTCAGGGCAAAGTACCTATTTTGATATTGTAGGTAAACATTTAATTCTTAACTTTAAATAACCAGTAAATTTATGTACGCTGTGCAGGTGAACTGTATAAAGCATTTATCAAAAAATTAAAACATGCTAATAATAATAAGTACATATAATAGCTAAGTATATTCGGTATTTAGAACTTAAAGTTATTTTACATACATTACTTTCATGGGCGAAATAAATGTATCTTCTTGTATTAAAATGCCATAGGAATGACACAATTTCTTTTAAATTATTAGCGACTCCAGGACACGGCTCATAATTTGTGAGCCTAGAAATAATATGGCAATGACGGGAGTGAAAGATCCTGCTCCTTAAAATTTGGTGGCTTGTTGAGCTATCTGAATAATTTGTGTCCTTCTGGAACATACCAAATACATTTAAGATTGCAAAGGAATTATTTTTGGTTATCTAACCTAGCTCCTTTCAGGCTAATATAACCACCTTATTATCAGATTTCTTCTTAGAAAGGGTATAAATGGGGAATTTAAATTTTTACATGAAGAAAAAGTATATTATTTGGTTCTTGATGTATTTGGGTATTTTTACCTAGAAATCCTTACTGCTACATTCAAATTAAACTATAAGGGGAGAAAGCTTATAAATTTTAAATAACGTTTTGTGGTGATAAAATGTGGTTTATATTATTTGGTGAAAGACACTGATTTAATAAAACTGAAAGGAAATAAATAAATCAAAGGTACTATTTTGTTTTGGCTGCTTTTAAAATGATTTTAACTTTTAATAAATTTCCGTATAGTCAGAGACATGTCTCGATATTATGTTTTCATTAACAGAAATCTTCAAATGGGCAATTATGTCCACATGATAAATATGTGGGGTTAATGATGATAATTTGCCACCTGTGTCATGAAGCAGCTCATTTTGATCTTTATGTAAAAATTTCCATAGTTTTCTTGGTAAGGCTTTAGAGTCTAAAAACTCAAAATTAAGAGGAAAAAAATTAACACTATAAAAACCTCACTATTGCCAAGAAATGAATCATGCATAAGGTCTGAAAATAAGTAGAAAAGAATTAGAGGTGTATACTAGATAGCAGATTGGATCCATTCAAAGAATGTGTAAGAGTGTCTTTATTATGCTATGGTAGTAATAAATGGCATTGTGCTACCAGCTTAGTAATAAAAATGGAATGGATTTGAAATCATAGCTAGTTTAGTAACTTCGGTTCAATTTCTCTCTACTTCTGTATTCCCTGCAAAGGAGAATGCACTACATCTCTGTGAGCAACCAGAATTTCTTTTGCTCTGGAAAAATCATAAAGTCCAAATTGGCTTTTGACACAGTCTTAGTTATGTAGATTAGGTAAAGCTGATCTTAAAAGAGAAAAATTAGATACTCAGCAAACCCCAGCAGATATTTTGACACTCTCTTGGAGCTGACAGGAGTTGTCATAAATTTAAACATTACCTTTTGTGGCATAGAAACTTCACTCTTAAATGGCTTTGAATAGTTTATGAATGACTGAGTACCTGGTTTTGCTAATAAGTCCTCTGGAAGCTATGGCTTTTGGAGATGGTTTTACTTTTGGAGGAAGGAGTGTTGAAGAGATGGTACTGATGAGCTGTCATATAATTTTACAAGTTGCATAACTGCTTTTAACTACGAAACTATTTCTGATTAAAATAACAATTGGGCTTGTAATTTTTTCTGAACAGCTGCTACTACAGGGGGTCATTACCTTGGAGAGCTTGAAAATAATCGTACTCCTGGTACATGAGTTATGTAGTCTTGTGTTTTACAGCAAAGCACAAAGTTTAAAGCCTATAGAAGAATGTTATTTGAAAGCTGTCAAACCATGTTAAAAAAGACTGCATCGTCAAAAGGCCCTGGTGGCCACGATTCTGCATGTAGCCTTGTCTTATTCATTATAAAATGCATGTTTATAAAGTTCCACAGAGCATCCAATTCCCAATTCACTTATATCAGCAAGACTTAACTTGCTCATTAATCTAAATTCTTTTGCAACTTTAATCTACATGTTTAATTAATCATAAAATGAGGCGGTAAGTAATTTCAGCAATGTGTGGCTTGTTATCAGATGCATTTAATCACTCTTCTGTGAGCTCATTTGGAAACACCTGAAGATGTCGAGTGCAGTTTGAATAAGCATAAATTATTCTTTGTCAGTGTACTTCACTCAACTAATAAGACATTAATTTAAAAGGCACTGTTTGTCATTTTTAGATCTTTACCAATATTTTTAGCTTAGCAATATAACTCTAATTGTATATATGATTCACAACTAGTGCCCGACACAGGAAAGGGTAAGAATTTAATTCATTTTTCTTATTTACATGTAATTATGTCATGTAATCTTAGTTTTTAATGAGAATTAACCATCTTGTAAGTATTCATATGTTTTTGGAATAAGGTACTAATGAATTGTACTTAGAAAAATTATTTGTTGGTACAAAGGCTTGTGAGTCCTTGTTTCTTGTCTAGGTTAGGTATGAAAGGACATGGGGTTTGGAAAAGGGCATTGATTTGAGGATACAGGCATTGCACAGGGATTATATGATGCAAATGTTAAGCTTAAAAAAATCCAAGTAAAATAATTATATTCAGCTGTCTCATATAACAACATATATAATCCTTATATAGGACCAAGTAGCCTAAAATAATGACGGTCCTATTTTTCCCTCACAGTCTTTTAACGTTATTGCACAATTGATGATAGCATTTTTTTAAAAGGCAAAAAAAAAACAAGAACAACAATAATAACAAAAACCCACTCATAGCTTTAGAGCAAAAAAAATTCATGAGAGCTGAATGAGTTATATATCTCGATGTCAGGAGTATAGGAATAAAAATTGCATTTTATAGGATGTCATCACCTGTCCTGTTTATGCCATGAGAGCAGTGACACATGGTAAGAATAATTATCTCAGTGGAAACAAATTTATTTACCTGCCGTGGAGCATCCTTGTTCATCTTACTCATGAACTCATCTCACTCATACGCTATCTATGGATTGTCAGCAGTGAGCCAAGGGGGATGACTCCTGAAAAGGGAATATTGGTTTGAGTTGAAATATAGCCATATTCTCCATTTTTATTTGATGTGCACATCTCCTGGGTTTCTTCCCTTTCTTCAGGGATCCTTTACACTGAGCTAACGTTATTTATATGTCCATTTCTTGCCCTATGCCTCATGACTATGTAAAAATTTTCTTCCTCTATTTCTTTCTAAAGGAAAACAAAATCTCAGGGAATCTTATTTGTACTGTTCAAATCATAGAGCAGCGCATCTCAGTGAAATGCCATTTACCCTTATTTCACTTAAAGTACTATAAATTGTTTTCTTAGAACCACTGTTGAAAACCTCGAACAGTGGCACCTTCTTTAGAATCATCCTTGAAAAGCAACATTTCATTTGAACTTAACTTTCTTGATAAGAATACTTTCTTATACCTGTAGAATCTTAGTGGTTAGACACAATCTAATGTGAAGCCTTATTGGCAATTTTTCTTGATAAGAAACCTCAGACTTCCCTAGTTATTCCCCTGGCAAAACTTGAGATAATTTTTCCAAACAGATTTATTTTCTAACATGTTGTTTTGGGTGCAAAGAAAAAGAACAATCTCCTCACCCCTTCTCCTGCCAAATGATGTGTGAGAGACCTGCCCTGTTGTCCAATTAGGTCCCTCCACACAAAGACAGTGATTTATAAAATGTTATATATTAACTGTCGCTATTTGTGTTTATGATATATTTCAAGAGGGAAATGATAATTCAGTTCCATGCAGCTCTTATACTTTCAAATGTTTGAATGTTTGCTTTGCATACACATACATGCACACATATAACTTTACCCAAAATGCACATACACTGACTCTTCCCAGTCACAAACAAGGACATACCACTTAAATATACTTCTTCAATAGAGACTTCACAATTGATTAGAATGCACAATACCCATAATGATGAACTATTCCAGTGGGTGAAACTGAAACAGTGGGCCTTCTATCCCCAGCTAAACTGACAGAGAAGTTAACAGGGCTCTGATTTTAATGCATAACTTCTGTGGCTGAAGGACAGCATGCCGTTACAGAAAGGGATTACTGATGGCAGAGAGGGGTGAGTGAAAAATGAGTGAGGAGCATGTGCAGTGTGGTATCCACTAGCATACGTGCTTTGGGGAAAGGTTTGGAAGGCCTGATTGGACATCAGAGTTCTCAGCTGCTGTGGGACTTCAAGCCTAGAAGATGAATAAGAATGTCACAGTGCAGCTGGTTACAGGCAACACATTTGACCCTCAATATTTTATTTATATTAAAAATAGGATAATAATGATATATTTAGTTATGTTTTATGCTACCTTAGGAGAAGGCCTAATGTCTCACTTTGCTACCCCCAGTTTCTTAAAAAAGTGAAATTCTGTTCTGATTTTTAATGAAAAGTCCATGTGTTATTTCCTACCAGAACCTTCATAATTTATGTCTATCCATCTTTCCTCTGAATTCAGGCTTTGTCTGTGAACCTTATTTGTCTTTCTGTAACAAGCTAGTTTTTCTTAATCATTTGAAATTGGCTTTTATTAGAAGATCTTTTAGGCATTATATCCATACAGTACATTTGGTGATCTTAGGAGAAGTTCTGATGCTGGATATTCAAAGCCCTGCCCCAGTGACATTTTTATGTATCCACATAGTTTTACCCACATATGACAACAGGGCATTGGGTTATACAAATGGTTAAGTGTGCATTTATTTTTTTCTCTGAAATTTTCGTGTCGGTCGACTTGTAGTTTTGTTAACTTTTCTTGTGCCCACAGCTTAGAAACTTTGTGTGTTTTTTGAGGCAGCATCTAAATCACTTATATTCAGGAAAATAAAATAATGTTTTATGAATTGTCTGTTTTTCCTCATTACTCATAATATATAGTATTGGCATGGTTATCACTCTTATTGTCATATTAACAATGTTATGATAGCCATAATAATTATTTGCTCATGCATACTTCCAAGTACTGTATTTGAAAATCCCACACTTCATATATATAGTAAATGAGGAAGTAATTTATAACATTCATGTTGAATTTTTTTTTAATTTACATTTCCCCTTTTGTAAAGCATGTGACCTACTTTAAAAAGGATGATAGTTACCTGGTTTTTAGCGTTTTTTTATACCACAGAAAGACTTTCTGTAGTACACACAAGGGTGAATTTGTAGGTGATTTTCAACTTACTAATAGATAAAGTTCTGAAAGTTTGTTGTTTGGAATTTGGATAGATATTTATATAGAAACCATGTTATAGATGGTGATTTGGTTTCTTGGGCAACCCATTTACCCCATAATATGGCTGTATTATACTACCGAAAGTGCCATAGTAGCTAACTACTGTCCATTAAATGATTTTGGTATGAAATCGTTTTGAAATCTAACTTTATAACATTCTTTTGATGACTTTCTGATAGTGAGATTTGTCTTTTTCTACCTCCAACCTACCAGTGCACAGCAGTGTAAATGAAATACCCCTTGGAATGGAATTTGGGAGGTGAGGAGGACTTCCTGATGTCTCTAGCTATGGAAAGTAACTGGGTGTTCTGCCCGAAGTAGGAGGGAGTGGGTGACTCTGGTGGCCCTGGTATGGAGATGTATCTGATTACAAATGAAGACTATTGCATTGGAGGTTTATATATTTTTAGAATAAAGAAGGACAACTTTCTAATTTTGCACTGATGAAACAAAAGGTGAAGAAGATCAGTACTTCTGGCCATTCACTATGCCTTACGGTATGTTCCAAGTATTTTCAATGTATATCTTCTACTTATGCCTCCACTCCAGCCCCCATAGTTTTTTGGCTTTTGATTTTTAAATGTTAGCCCTGATGAGAGTAGTTCAGTTTCTAATACAAGAACAGTTTGGGAATGTATTATCGATTAGAATCATATAAAGATGAGGCGATATATGCATATAGGAAACAGCTGAAGTTGACTCAAATTTAAATATTCCCAAATATATGACAGTTCACCCTAATGAAGACCAGAAGTTCATTACTGTTTAACTACATTATGTCCTTTAAGAACATCAGAAAAAGTCATATGAAAGTGCAAATAGGTAATAGTAACATGTAAAATATCATCTTGAACCTCAGCAATTGAATTATATTCATTCCTTTTACTTCAAATCTGGCAAATTATATATATATACTTTGATTGCTGGGGGAAGTATGAAAAAAGGAGAGTATTGGAAAGAAAATTAGAGAAGTAGTATTTAAAAGGCTCTAAAGATTTAAGTTGTCAGAGATAACAGTTTGATGAGTTATGGGTAAAATAGAAAGAATTTAGTTCTTCAAAGAAATACATGGCTCAAAGTGTAGGGGAAAAGTACTTGGCAATACAAAATATGTATTTTTCTTAACCTGAGGAGTTAACAAAAACATTTGGCAAAGTGAAAACTCAGCTGACTTCATGCCTACCAAGTGAAAAATCTGATTCTTTATCATCTAAGCACATAGTTGGGTAACTCACAGAGCTACCCAGTGTATAGGTTGTAATGGCAAGAAGCCAACAGTGAAATCAAACTCATAAGCACTCTATAGAAAACCCCACAAATTACTGCTGTGCTGTTGCCAGCTGTACTGCTAGGGAACAAGAGCTGTACATATTTCTGTGGAATGACTGGGTTGCTTAACACAGCTTGATTGGCTCTGTTCCTGCCCTTGTTCTCTTTGGCTGACAGCTGACCACCATACTGGTTTGGTTTGAAATAAGAGTGAAAACACAACCACTTATATGTACCTTCCTCTTGTACACTGCTCTGTCCACACCACCCAAAACCCCACACATATCCTATATCTCTTGCAAAAGGACAGAGAAATATAACCAAGTTTCTTTAAGTAAAGCATACTGAATGATAAATAAATGTGAGTTTATTCCACAAATCAATCAGATTTTTAGAAGAGTAATTTCCTTGGTCTTTTATTTGTAAGTGCCTGAATTTATTGAATATGAAAAGGATGACAGCTTAAATCCTTCTAATTATATTAACTTTTCTTCATTTTAAATCATTACTTGCTTCATGGTCCTAGAGCTAGAATGATTGTTCAGAAGCCATCCTTCCCTCTTGCCCTTGGATAAAATTAGATAGGTACCTACTTTTGTCCTACGGTCTTTCAAAAAAAGAATATATCACAAGAAATCCCAAAGGGCACTAGATGGCTTCAATTGCTATATTCCATGAGTTAGAGAAACCTTTGAATGAGTGAAGTGTT